>NC_137456.1:39161541-39648192 GCF_964235325.1 Thermobia domestica
CCCCAATGCTGGCGTACATGCTAGACTAAACTGTAGCGTGGGCATTTACTAAGTATTTCCTATGCATCATTATTTTTTATTATTATGATGACTGATGTATGAGAAACCAGCTTGATTTGATATGAAGCAATAAATTCCTTTTCGAAAATAATCATAAATCAGTGGTAGTCCTGTGATTATATGGTTGCTTTATGATTCAAATGACAATTAAAATTCCCATACTTTCATTGTTTTTCTTTCGTGATGAAATGAAGCAGTTTTTTTTTTCTCCACGAGACTATTCTTTAGAAGATGACACATAAAATGAACATAAAATCAAAAGCCTGTGTTGAATGTGTAATTTCATGGCTATCTCAGCTCAATGTAAGCGGCTTCGACGAACACCAAAGTGATCGTAGTAGGAACGACAAGATGGTGAAGATTATCTATTGTGTCATGTAACTGTATATCAAAACGAGTTGATCACTAATCAGCTGGTGTGTTTAACCAGCTGAGAGAGAGAGACGAGCGAAGCTAGAAAACATTTTAAAGAATTGTTTTCCCGAACAACAACAACAACACACGCACACATTCAAAAAAGATGTTAGTTTTGAAGAAATTTGTGGTACGACTTTATCATGTAATTCTATAGCACAGAAAAAAAATCGTCGCAGGATTTATATGGTCGCGATCCACAGTATCTCAAATGGATTATGGATTTGTAAGAAACGAACTCACATCTGTAGGCGCACGTTCATTTTGCAGGATCACGTCGAAAAACATCAAGGCAAAACAATACTTTTTCCAGTAAAGTAAGATTTTTATTTTGCCCGGATATCGCACGATGCGCTGCCAAGTCCCCCGGTCGGGTCCGTCGTTTTGCAGAGGTACTGTGCATTTTATGTATGACCCATACGTCTGATTGGAGTGTTAGCTATTAGGTGAGGAGCAGATGGAGAGGATAATTCAGCATAAGGACAAGTGGATAGAAGGCACCGCCTTCTCTGCCACCTATGACACCTCTTTGTTGATCACGCTTCCTAACCACTTTTGTACCACAGATGGAAAGCAGTACGCATATGACTATACACATGGGGGCTCTTGGCAACAAATATCAACATATTGCAGCATTGTCTCCATTCACTGTAACTAGTAGGGAGTGAAAGTAGGGCAGTTTCGAGGAAAATATTCAAAGCAAAACGTAACTAAGAAACGAGTGTATGAAGAAGGATAATGTAGAACTCACAAGATGTACTAGTCAGCGAACACCATGTTATTCGAACTCGTCAGCGAATACGTGTTACTCTGAAACACATGACCGAAATACGCAGTGACTAAGTTCCACCCCCACTGTCTCTGATTGTATTGGAACAATGATGCCGATAATACTAGTGGAACATCTCTTCAACAGACAACCATTAAGCCAGAAGTGATATTGTACATGTTGCAAGAAATACTACAGCCACATTTGTGCAAGACGTTGGGATAATTTGGTTGCATAACTTAGAAGTTTAACATAACGCAGCAGAAAGGTATTGTAATGTGGAGAGGACATGGAGCGTAGAATCAAGTTCAGAACAGTTAATGGATTACTTTTTGTGTGTGCGTGTGTATCAGGAACCAGTCTTTTCAAAATAGGACTGCGACGTACGTCAAGAGTGGATAACGAAGTCTTAAATACATGTGTAGAGTACAGTCTCGGCATCAGTGCCAGAAAAGTTGCTCAACAATTCCTACCAGGCTTGGTTGGTTTAAACCAGCTTTTTTTTTAAAACAACTGGTTTAAACAAAAAAAAAAAAAAAAAAAAACACAACAACAACGAAAAATGCTTTAAATCATGTGAACTTAATGGTGACGTTTCCACATATCAAACCATCCGTATTAAGTTTATCTACTTTTCACCTTTTAATCAAAGGGTCCCGTGTTCAATTTTCGGTCGAACCACAACCCATCTTTCAATTGTAAACCAAGTAGCGATTCGAAGTGTCTCTTTAAGCGAAAGTCTTCTCCGTGGTAACCTTGGTATTTCATAAGGATGTTAAGCCTAAACATACGAAATGAAACCAAATTATATATTTCTACTTGAATGAATGCTTGTTGTTTTATAAAGAAGCCAAGCTTGCCTCTTATTGATAGAAATTGGCAAAACTTATCAACTGCCTACGTAGCTTCCAACATCAACTTGGATTTGACTTTGTTTTAATTTTATTGAATGATATCTACATACCAAATTTGTAATTTAATATCTCAGTTTTAGCGTAGTGATTATGATATGTTGACCTTAAAATTTTACATACAAGTACATTTAAAGTAATAACAGGATTTTCCCAATGGCTAAGGCGGGAGTTTCCCGATTTATATATAATTCTACTTGTGCAACTGTTTATCTTTTTGTCCTTTTTAAATGACTCTTGACAATTATATTAACAAGTACGCCAATGTAAAGATAAGTACAACGTATTTTTATCTGGAGTCCTTCTTGAGTGAGTCGGCAATCGCATTTGTGACTAATTAGTTCCGGTTTCATGTCCAAATGGACAATTTCTCTTGGATGTAAGTCGAGAAGCGGTTTGGATTCCGTTTTAAGCTTATGTGACCCCTTCCAGCATAACCTTGTTGCATAATAACACCAAGGCAAAACAAACTAATTTCTGTCCATATCTAATATAAATCATAGAGTAAATTATTTAAACCAAAAAAACCTGGTTTAAACAAACAAACAAAAAAAGGGGGTTTAAACATAAACTTTTTTTTTAAAAAAAAAAAAATAAAAATCATGGTTTTTGCCAACCCTGATTCCTACCTCCATTTCCATTTTATGTTGGAAGTTATTTGGCTACAGCAAAATAGGGAAATTTAAAAACGAAAGAAAGAAAGACATTTGTGTTCCACAAGTGCTGGCTATCATCACAGCGGTGGACATCTCCAATAATATGTTGGTCCATCATCAATATGAGACTCTAGATCAGTGCTATTCGACCTTTTTTCTCGCGTACCCCTAGACACAGTTCGTCATTCAATTGTGTATCCCTGAAGCTGTTTAGAAGAAATTAAATCAAAATTAACTTATTAAACTTAATGCACTTAAACTAGCAGAGAAGAGAAAACAGGCAAAATTACGGTGGCTACAAAATCCGAATGAAATAACTACACAAAATTTCGCAGATATCAGGCGGGAAACTTCCAAAACTTTTAGAACAAAGAAACGGGATTTTTTGAAAGCTAAAATTAAGGAACTTGAAGATAATAGTAAAAATAAAAATATTCGGGACATGTATAAGGGGATCAGCGAATTTAAGAAAGGCTATCAACCTCGTGCTTATATATTAAAGAAATCTGACGGAACAGTTCTCACTGATACGGATAGCCTCTTAAATAGATGGAAAGATTTCTTTGACGATTTGCTGAACACGCAGCCAAAAACTAATGTGCGTGGAGAAAAGGAGATACACACCGCAGAACCGTATATTCCAGAACCTAATCGAATAGAAGTGGAAGCCGCTATAAAGAAATTAAAGAAACACAAATCTCCGGGTGTAGAAATTCCGGCTGAGTTAATTTTAGCTGGAGGCGAAAAATGTGGAACAAGATACACAAACTCATTCTCCTTATCTGGAACAAGGAAGAATTGCCACAAGAGTGGAAAGAGTCAATCATTGTTCCAATTCACAAGAAAGGCGACAAAACTGACTGTAATAATTATCGAGGCATTTCTCTTCTGTCAACATCCTATAAAATCCTTTCAAATATTCTGTTAGCAAGATTGACCCCATACGCAGATGAAATTATTGGAGATTACCAGTGCGGATTTAGACGAAATCGATCAACTATCGACCAAATATTTACCATTCGCCAAATACTCGAAAAGAAGTGGGAATACAATACCCCGGTACATCAACTATTTATTGATTTTAGAAAGGCTTACGACTCGGTTAGGAGAGAAACATTATACAACGTTCTTACAGAACTTGGAATACCGAGAAAGTTAATTAGATTAATTAAGATATGTTTAAGTGAATCCCAAAGTAAAGTCCGGGTAGGAAAATTTTTGTCCACGAGCTTCCACGTCGAAAATGGCCTGAAACAAGGAGATGCGTTGTCGCCATTATTATTTAACTTCGTGTTGGAATACGCCATAAGGAAAATCAAAGATAGCAACCAGGGCCTAGAGTTGAACGGCATTCACCAGGTTATGGCATATGCTGATGATGTAAATTTAATAGGGGATGATAGAAGAACAGTAGAAATAAATGCAGAGATCTTATTAAACGCTTGCAGGGACATGGGTTTAGAAGTAAATGCAGAGATAACTCAATACATGGAAGTGCGTCGGGACCGTAATACGGCAAATTGTGGAGGCGTTAAAATATTAAATAATGCTTTTGATAAAGTGGATACTTTCAAATATTTAGGATCAATATTAACAGACGAAAATCATATTCACGAAGAAATTAAATGTCGACTAAAAGCAGGGAACTCGTGTTACTACTCGGTTCAAAATCTCTTGTCGTCGCGAATTCTGTCGAGGAATTTGAAGCTTAAAATATATAAAACGATAATCATGCCTGTTGTTCTGTATGGTTGCGAAACATGGTCGCTTACTCTGAGGGAAGAACATAGACTGAAAGTATTTGAGAACAGGATCCTGAGAAGAATATTCGGACCCAAGAGGAACGAGAATGGGGAATGGCGGAAGCTTCATAACGAGGAACTACATAGTTTATACGGTTTACCCAACATTGTTAGGGTCGTCAAGTCTAGGAGGCTTAGGTGGGCAGGTCATGTAGCCAGAATGGAAGAAAGTAGAAACGCTTTCAAAGTCTTAACTGGTAGACCCATAGGAAAACGACCATTAGGAAGACCTAGGCGCAGATGGGAGGATAATATTAAGATGGATCTCGCAGAGATAGGAATACAAAGTAGAAACTGGATGCAATTAGCTAAGGATAGAAGTCAGTGGAGAGCTTTTGTGAACGCGGCACTGAACCTCCGGGTTCCATAGGCCATAGAGTTAGTTAGTTAGTTAAACTTAATGCACATGTTCTGTTGATTTAAAGGCAAATAGAGACCCAACGGAAGGACAATCAATGTGTCAATCAAACGACTATTTACAGGGGAATAAAGTGCACATCCGAAAAAAAATTAACATGGGAAATTTCAAAACGTATGGGAGACATCCAGTTCTACTGAGGAGGATTTTCCTCTCATCCTTCCTGATAATTCGCACACTGAGGAAAATGTTAAAAATTCAAAAACTAAAAGTAAGTTCAGAATTAACCTGTTAATGGGATGACTGAGCTTGTTTCCGGCACGCCAACTCCTCGATTCTTGGTCGAATCTTCAAGATTGCGAGAATAGGTGATTCTGGATTCAAGCAATTTCTGTGTTTCGTTTCTGTTGATGTTAATGCAAAGAAACCCTTTTCACACAAATATGTTGATGGATATGGAAGAAGTTTTGAAATAGCACTGTCATTAATTTCATTGTACTCTTTTTCAGCATAAATACAAAAGTCACAAATTGACGAGTTACCGAATCTTATTTGCAGTGAACTGTCAACAAACATTTCCAGAAGACCCCCAGAAGCTACAATACCTACCCCCAGAAACATTTTCGCGTACTCCAAGGGGTACATGTACTCCCGGTTGAATAACACTGCTCTAGAGCTTATTATAATATGTTGACAGGGAATGATGACTGAAGAGCAAATTGCAAACGAAGTGGATAGTGATGACTTGGGTGAAACTCAAGAAAATTCCCCCAAATTCAAAACTGTTGGCACGTAATGTTTATTCTTAATATAAGTGCTAATCGGTCTATTGATGCGAATTTTATACTTTCGGAGCGCGTTCATATGTTTACTATCTCCTTGTGGGCTTCATAATGGACAGACATAGGGTCTTAGCTCTCGTGCGAGTAACTTGGTTTGATTCCAGGATAGTACCATGTTTGTACGTTTTCTAGGATATCATCCATTTCGTCCCATCACCCACTTACAACCAGCTTTATTTTATTACAATTGAGTTGAATTTCACCGTTGTTTTAGTGTGAATTTCATATTTGTAGAATTTTAAGACCACTTCGGTTTATCGTAGTATGTATGGATTTTCTGAGATATCAAAGTTTACTTTCGCTTTTATAGTTTCTCATTCCTCGTTCATTTAGGTGTGGAGTCGCTCCTTTCTCTTACAAATTTTAAATGAACGATTAATTTACATATTAATTTAATTTTTTTCTCAGTTGTTCCATTTCTCTTTTATTAGGACATGTTAAAGGCAAATATCAACAGAGGACTCATGGCGATTGTGGAGACACAAACAGTACAAGTCATAGTATTCATAAATTGGAATATATATTCAGTGTAAATAATTAACGATACAGCTGTTAAGCCTTATTCGCATTATGTTTACTGTATGCATATGGAAAGAAAAACACCTTCTTGTAGTCGTTTGGTGTGCTAAGTGTTTCAAATCACGCCGTAACTCGATGTCACCTAGCAACCGAAGTACTTATGCATCTGTAAAAGGTTGAGCTATGAAAACGAATCACCAACTCCTATCACGTAGCGGTGTTAAGGATGAGCCTAGTGTTGCATTAAAATCTTTGCAGAATGCTAAAGCAGCCGTAGTACTGTTCGTCCTTGCAGATTATCATTTAGTCTGTCTTCTATCGTGTTTAAAATGCTTCGACATGGGTATGAACTGCTGTAAGATATTTCAGTGCTGATTTCATTATTAAAGTATAACTATGGCATAGCTGATTTTATGTGTTTGGTATAATGGTAGAAACAGAAAAAAGAAAGACAATTTAAATTTGTACGAAAATTGGAAAATAAATAGATATAGATGTTATTGCGGAAGTTTGTGGTCGTTGTAAGGGTCATTAATTCTTTATTATAGAGATGTGAATTGTAAATGGGCTGAAGGAAAATATAATAGCAGTATTAGGCTCGGAATAACTTCATTATATTTTCTGTAGTGTTATTTTTGCGCCAAAGATGACAATAACTTTGGAGGAAAATATCGGGTGTCCAGAAAAGATGTAGTCATGGATTACAGATATTATATTTCGTTAAAAGTAATAAACAATTAGTGATCAACCTAAGCTTTAACATTTATACTGAAAACATTGCAAGACGTAAAACTTTCAGTGCAAAGTATAGTACGGTACAAGATCCCTCTACAAGACTCACAACATGCTATACATCATAAGTTTGAGATTCCCTACATAGTACAGACTCCACAAACTAAGTGCAGAACTTAGTTTATCTACTGGTTCAGAAAAATACAATAAATCTTGAATTGTTATATACTAATACAAAAAAAAAGTAACCGACAATTTGCTCGTGAATTACTCCGAAAACAAATGTACAATAACCAGGAAAAATAAATATGCAGAGTTCCATATTCTGTTCTCTTGTCAGTAACTTCAGAACGAGTTCCCCAATTTTAACTTCAGTTTCTTTCCACAAACGGAGTATAATTCGGTATAGGGTGGAAACATTTGAACTTCTTGCTTGCTGAGAAATTCGATCTCTCGTGCGACGATTGTGTCAATGAAATTGGGTTGTACTCTTACTGGGAAGTGCCCCATTATGTTTGAATTATAATTGCCCATTTTATGCTAGGAAATAGCGTTTATGGCGTTTGATGACGGCGCTCCGAGTACTCTTTTAAATGCCGTTATCAAACGGGAGGGCTGAGATGTTGCACGTCTTTGTACAGAAAATGGTATATATATATATATATATATATATATATATATATATATATATATATATATATATATATATATATATATATATATATATATATATATATAATACCATATCTGTCACTTGCGTAGCGTATCATTTAGCGCTGTAGTGCGTCTGCTTAGCTACACCCGTTTACCACACGGCAACGCGGCATCACACTATTCGTTTCATTTGTCTAGCCCATACACACCGAATTCAGGAGCGATGAGACGTGGACCTACAACTTAACGTGGGATTCGAACCACATGATTTTCCGCGGGTATGGAACCCGGTTCTCCCACACCAGAGGCGCGTGCGCTATCCACAGAGCTACAAAGGAGCTAAGGCAATCGATTGTGTCCCCAGCTTTAGATGGGATGTGCTGCAGCACGCAGTTCACAGTCCACAGACTTTGCGCTTTAAGCTTTTAATCTTTGATACCCTGAAATATTTCGATATGGATGAAGAAAATCAGTTTGTTGTCCGCAAGGTAATTATGTGCTCAAAAAGCGGATATCTATGAATAGGATATTCAGTGGCGGCTCTTGAGAAAGCTGCATCAGTAAATACTTAAATCTTGTGGCTTCAAGTTAAGTAAAGAAAACTTACATAATTTCCCAAAACCGCATGCAAGATTTAGAACATTATATAAGCTTTCTTCCTTTAACTTCTAGTGATAAAATTTAAACTTCTACAGATCTGATTTCCCTCGAGGGCCGCCACTGATTAAGACTAGTGCCAAGCTGGGAGAAATGTTGCGAATGTCCATATTAGTATGTTGCAAAATAAGTACATACACGTGAATCTTCACTGTACGTATTTCCTTTCAATTATCTGTAAAGCTTTGGCAGGAAATAATAGAAAGTAATACTTCTCGATATTACCGCGTATTTATAATACTAAAATAACACTATTCGTTATACCGAAGAGAAGCAAAATATTATACAACTAAACATTACAATATTGGTGGTATCCAAACAAGATACAAGGTAGTCTTTAGTTATTTATGGTATGTAATTGCCTGTTATTTTATAGTAATGTATTCATTCATGTATAATAATACTTTGCATTTGAACTGTAGCTAACTCTGTTTTTATTTTGTAGCACGTTGCGCACAATCTGTACCCCAGTCTACAGTATTTTTGTTTACTTTACGTCAGACTTCATTTTCGTTTAACAGAACCTGCATCACTTTCCGCTCTATTGTAGAGAAGAAACCTTAAAGCTTGTGTTTTGTGATTTCAAATTGGGATAGTCTTTTCGGCTCCATGGTAATTCTCATCATAAGATAATTCAAAGTGGGAAATATGAAAAGGGCACATCTGTTAATTTTTACAAGAGGGAGAACTATTTCTGGTCAAAAATGCAAGTCGTTTTATGCGTAAAATATCAACCACGGTTATTGCCAGTCCACGCCGTTTAGAGAACAGCATTACCATAAACATAATTATTACCGGAAAAAGGACAAATACTTATTTCCTCTCCTGTGGAGACTTCGCGCAGTATCTTTTCTGCATTACGTTCTTCAGTTCAATCCTGAAGAGAAATTTTGAAACAAAGCGATTTAATCTTAAATCACATAATAATAATAAGCTCTTAAAAGCAGAAGATAATTTGTTACTATTATGTATATAAAAATTTGAAATTGTGACAGTCGAAACAAATTTACATTAACCGTATACCGTGCCATATATGGCACATCCCCTTTTTTCACTTTAGCTTTTGTGTGATTTATCAAAGGCACCAAATGACTTGTTTCGTCTGCTGTGTGAGATATTGACGTGTATGAATAAGAGATTTTGGTGTCATCTGGCATGTTCTTTGTGAGTTGTATTAGGCGGTTTTTGTGAAGCAGTGGATTTTTGTCCGTGAAAATAATGTTTTGGCGAAACATTGTGCGCACTTTTCCCAAAGAACTGAGAGTATAGTATAAATATAGTAGCCCTATAGTATAGTATAGATATTACTGCATGAAGTGATATAGTCTATATGGCAAGATCCATTCCCTGCACACTTTTAAGAAAGTTTACCTTACTGCATAGTGTGCCACAGGCCCGCAACCAGAGGGGGGTTAGGTGGCCTGCCCCCCTAAACTTTTCGTGGCCCCTCCAGACCTTAACACAAAATGCTATTATTAATACAAGAGAACACAAAATGCTATTGGTAAGAGAATGTTTAATGACTTGGCCCCCCTAACATATTTATGGCTCTCCAAACCTCTGTGGGTGGTTGCGGGCCTGCCCCCTGTGCCATATATGGCACGTACTTATTTCTTGTCGGAATTAAGTGAACAATCTAGAATTCAAGTTTTAATTCATTTCTCAAGTTCCCTTATGAGGATTTCCAATACTGATTATTTGTTTTTTCACTAAAAGAAAAAAATCATGCAGAAAGGGGTTAATGGCCCATAAAATTATCATCTATACTAATTTCGTATTAGGTATGTGTTTGGCTTGGCACAGACTTTATTTATAGATAATAAAAATGAATTAATTTTTGCTTTTAAGCGCTTATTATTATTTTCTGTTTTTTTAAAGGGCTTTTGTAGAAATCGGATAATATGTTTTAAAACATTTTATACTTTTGTTTTTTCTGTATGTGTCGTTATGGTCCCCTACTTTCTTTTTTTTTCATCGAGATTCGCTACGAAATTTAATTACAATTTTAAAAAGAAAAAAAGAAGGAACTAAGAAAAATAAATAAACCATTGAATTGTTTTGTACCCGTCATTTGAGTAGTTAAGATGATGTTCAACATTAATGATGTTAAATTCGAATTACGGACTCTTCGAATGTTTGAATAACAGCAGAAAAATCATTGCAATTGTTTGATGAACACTATGGTTCAATTCCTAAACGACGCTCTTAAGATGCTCATTATCAGAAACTATATTTGAATCCTGCAAAATGCGAAACTGTTGGCCTGATTTCTCGACTAACACCATTTGCTGCATTCGTAGTCGTCTTTTATCATCTTACAACACTCGCACATGTGTTTGCCAACTGAATACGTATTGCATACACAAGCACACACGTTTCAAAACTCAGTGTAAATTGCTGCAACTCCTGCAGTAAATAAATAAGTGAAAAAATACTATTATTATTATTATTATTATTTCATGGTTATTGTGATGTTCATGTACAATGTTGTTTGCTACACATTAATATTTAATCTATTTGCGAAATAAATATTGTCATAAAAATATTTATGTGCAAAATAATGTGTGGCTTGATCATACGCTCACTTTTAATTGAACCTGAACGAAAGAATTGTGTGAAGTTGTGCATCTATCAAATAGCAGTGAATACTCTTTACTATTTGTTTTCTCTTATGTCTGGCTATGATTATTTAAAAGTATATAAGTAAAATAAAAGAGTTTTCTGACCTCTTTATAGAATTTACAGGCGTATGCATGGGCGGAATTATTTAAAACACAATTATATGTATTCTTTGCTTCTATCAGGCCTTCAAGAGTTAAAATATCAGATTGATTATCATTAGTAGGAAATCTGGAAGAAAGTGGTCAGAGTTGTCTGACTGAATATACCTTAAGAAAGTTTGTTTTAGTTTTATGTACTCTCTCTAACTAAAACTAACTCAATGGCTTATGGAACCCGAAGGTTCAATGTCACACCCACAAATGCTCTCCATTGACTTTTATTCTTAGACAACTGGTTCCAGTTTCTACTTGTACTCCTATTTCTGCGAGATCAATCTTAATACTATCCTTCCATCTGCGTCTAGGTCATCTTATTGATCGTTTTCTGGTTAGTCTTTTAGTTAAGACTTTGAAAGCGTTTCTACTTTCTTCCATCCGGGCTACATGTCACCTAAGATGTACCTGGAAGATCAAAAATAATCCTCATCAGCATCGACGACCTTCTTCCAGCGTTCTGGAAGGCCATGGATTCCATCGCGGTAGAACTTGGTGGGCCGTGAAGTGAAGAAAGTATCAAGTGCATTTTGCACCTCTACAAGGAATTTGAACTAGCGTCCTCTAAGGTGATTGTCCAAGGAATGGAATAGATGATAATCGGACGGTGCAATGTCCGGGGAGTATGGCGGATGCAATAGAGTTTCCCATCCAAGGAGTAGAATGGTGTCGCATGTCATCCTAGCCACGTGGGTCCTAGCGTTGTCCTGTAACAGGAGGACCCCTTTGCGATTCAGACGTGCTGGCTCCAGAGTTTTGAGGTTTTCTTGAACACTGCTCAACTGCTGACAGTACACAGTTGCATTGATGCTCTAACCAGCTGATAGCAGTTCCCAATGCACGATGCCGCGAGCAGTGCACCAAACACACAGGATGACATTCTTCTGGTGCAATGCTGGTTTCGGCTGTTTTGAAACCTGTCCATTGGATTGCTAACCAATAACAATGACAGCGTGGAATTTCGTGCAGGACCCACTTCTCATCACATGTCAACATTCTGTCCAGAAATGGCTCCTTCCTCAGACGGGACAGCAAAGAAACACAGGTGTCTCCTCGCGTTGCCTTCTGGCCCGGTGTCAAATCATGTGGAACCCATCGACCCAACTTGTAGTGCGTCCCAAGTTGATGGAGGTGCTGCTGAATGGTTTCTCCACTCTCAGTGAATTGTAGTCCCAGTTTCTCACATATCTGGTCACTGTTCGCCTCAATTGCTGCCTGAAAATCTTCATTTTGTACATGTGTTGGTCTTCCCGCACTGGTGCATTTTCGAGCGTTTCGTCACCGTCTTTAAACTTGTTAAACTACCGCTGCACTGTCCGCGTAATCACGACAGTAGTAATGGCGGTACTTCAGGAAACTTTGGACTTTGACCCCGACCTTTATGACGTCATAGGTCAAAGGTCAATGAATGACCTTGGCCTGGGGTCAATGACCTAGGGGTACCTAGGACCACCCCCTCTAAATTTTGGCAGGGGTACCATGGCCCACCCCCTAAATTTTGGCAGGGGTACCTAGGACCACCCCCCTTAAATTTTGGAAATTGCCAAATCTAAAAATTTGGTGTGGTAGCCTAGGACCATAGTATGTACCTCTATCAGTATTGGGTGTCTATGTCGTTCCCTTTCATGGGTAAAAAATTGCCAAAAATTCAAATTTCGGGGGTTTTTGACCTAATTTATTCCCTTTGATGAGGTATTATTACCCTATATGGTTATATGGACGTATACAGGGGTCCATTACCTATCATAAGACATGGGTATATTAATGCCCCCCTTGAAAAATTTGGGAGGGGTACCTTGGCCCACCCCTTAAATTTTGGAAATTGCCCAATTTAAACATTTGGTATTATAGTATAGGACCCTAATATGTATTATGATAAATTTGGGTGGTCCACCTCGTTCCCTTTTAGGGGTACAAAATTGCCAAAAATATAAACGTAAGCAATACGTTGTACCACGTGTTTGGTTTTTGGTCCATTTTATCCCCCTTTGATGAGGTCCTATTACCTTATATAGTTATATGGTCATGTATAGGGGTCCATTACCTATCATAAGACATGGGTACATTGGTGCACCCCTTTAAAATTTTGGGAGGAGTACCTTGGCCCACCCCTTCAATTTTGGAAATTGCCCAATTTAAACATTTGGTATTATAGTATAGGACCCTAATATGTATTATGATAAATTTGGGTGGTCCACCTCGTTCCCTTTCAGGGGTACAAAATTGCCAAAAATATAAACGTAAGCAATACGTTGTACCACGTGTTTGGTTTTTGGGCCATTTTATCCCCCTTTGATGAGGTCCTATTACTTTATATAGTTATATGGTCATGTATAGGGGTCCATTACCTATCATAAGACATGGGTACATTGGTGCACCCCGGGAGGAGTACCTTGGCCCACCCCTTAAATTTTGGAAATTGCCCAATTTAAACATTTGGTATTATAGTACAGGACCTCAATATGTATCATGATAAATTTGGATGGTCCACCTCGTTCCCTTTTAGGGGTACAAAATTGCCAAAAATATAAATGTAAGAAATATGTTGTACCACGTATTTGGTTTTTTGGTCCATTTTATCCCCTTGGATGAGATCCTATGATTACAGGGATCTATTTCCTATCATAAGACATGGGTATATTGTTGCACCCTTCTTAAAATTTGGCAAGGGGTACACTGAAATTGTCCAATTTAAGCATAGTGCAGGACTTCAATATGTTTCGGTGGTCCTATTGCCAAATTTTTTAGTACAACCACGTGTTTGGTTATTGACTCAATGTATCCTATTTGATAAGGTATGGACGGGTATCCCCTTTCAATTTGGTATAACCCCTCGGGTGTAGTACGGTCACGTGATCGATGATTTGGTTTTGATACGCGACGAGGTCCCTGGTCAATGTTCTCTAGGAATTAGGTGGAAACTTTGCACAGGGTTCTCGTCTTATATCGCACAGTTCTTTAGGAAAATCTGATAACGTTGTATATGGAATGAACAATAAAAACACATAGATCAGCATAAATTGTATTTTATTCATATTTCTGGTTTCTTCTTTTTCTTTCTTATTGACAGTGTTTGTATATTGAGATGGGTTTCTTCATTAGACCGCCTTCTCTTCTTGATTGGGATGATTTGTTTCCATGTTTTGCAGCATAGCACCCGTTTGCAAAACTTCGTATTGTGAATTCTGTAAAAAGAACGAGGAAAAAGATGATTAGTATAGAAATAGATGATGATTAAACAATACATTTGCAATGATAAATATGATAAAATTACCTGGAAGGTATATTGCAGCAGTCTACGATCATTAACCGTGGGTACTGTTGTGAACAAATATTGAATTTCACGCAGAGATTTTCCTTGGGCTTTACAGCACAAATAAAAATAAGCATAATAGCCACATACGGATGAACCAAGACTTTGCATTTGGCTATTATTATATTTATAGTATATACAATGAAGTTTTAAGAATGCAACATGTTGTGGTACATAAGGAGGAAGGCCATAGCTGTCAAAATATTCTCCAACACTGCGATGATCAATATAAATTGCAATCCAATGACTTCCTAGTTTTGTGGATGGATCTGTATTTACAATGATTGCCAGAGGAAGAGAAAACCGTGAGGGTAACTCATCGCTTGCAAATACCCCAGTAAAATGATTTCTGAATAATGGACTACCGTGTAAAGCACTAGCTAATTGTAATGTATTCAACATCGTGAATGGAAATGATACATAACGCATACGTACCTTGTAATTTAAAAGTCCAGGATAATGTTGCGCTGGTGGTCTATCTCTAGGAGTGAGGAAAACTCCCCATACACAATACAGTTTGCAGGTGCTGCTAATTTCTCTTGGAAATGAACTTCCAATCGGATGGCTCCATGTCGTTGTAAATTCCAATAGTGACAATCTCCAGCAGAAGAATCGGGAGTTAGGTCAAATACAAACAGTGTATATCCATTCTTGTAGTCGGCTCTTGAAATTGTATTTCCGGTATTGGTAAAATGTATGCCAGAACCTGAGAACAATGTGTGGTACGATGAAATGTAGAGATTTTCTTCAAAGTTGGGTTGCAATGGTTTTGAAGGTACAGCTTTTCCATCCACGTACAATGTAAAGAAATTAATGTTTAGATGTTGAAATTCAAATGGATTGCTGGTAATAGTTCCACTGGATGCTTCATTCGATGTAAATCCTACAATAATACGATTTGGCAATGTTCCCATAAACAGGTTATCAATAGTTTTGGATTGTATATCCTTCGGGATGGTAAATGATTTCATTTGAACCCTTTTCAGAGGATACTTTGCCGGTGTAGATTGTAAAATTTTATTGTGTGCCAATTTGACACTAGGGCTAATGTTGACTTTTTTCACCTGCAACGATGCATCTAGAATATTGATTTTTGCATTGACACCACTTTCACCGGCCATGAGACAAAAGTTTGGTTTTGCAGGAATAAGTTTCACACGTAATTCCACTCCATGAATTAAAAATTTATCTTGATTAAAAATGTCACAATGAAGATGTCCAATCATATCGAATTTCATACTTTGTTTTGTCAGTTCATAGCGTTGTTGAAATCCTTTGTTCTCCCTGGTGGTTGCGTTCATATGACCAGCCGTATCTTGAAACCACATTGCTGTTTGTAAATGTGTATTTTTAGCTCCATCACTATAATTGAGCAGTTTTTCCAGGTACGAACGATATGGATGATTATGTGACGGAAATGAAATCAGTTTATTGTTCAAGTAGATTTGTACTTCACTAAACATAGCATTTAGAAAATCATTGACAGGTGCAATTACTTTATCCGTTTCGGTGAAGGATGAACCATCTGGTTTCACAATTTGTGCTTGGATGTACAATAAGGTTTGTGGCAAATCAATATATTCATCACTGCTACCACTCACTACAAATTCTATTGGTGAATTTTCAGCTATTGAACTAATTGGTTTGTAGCCTATAATACGATTGTCCAGAACACTGGTTTGCGTGGGTAATGTTGAAAAAATGTCCAATTCACTTTTTACACATTCACAGGATTGATGATGTAAGAAAGCCATCGTTGAATTAATCAAAAATATCTGGTGACGATGCCAATGATCTCTTCTTCTTCTTATGTGATAATTTACGTCTCTTCGTAGGATTGATGGTGTTGTTGATCTTTGGAAGGTCAACCTCAAACTGAGAGCAGTCACCCCATTTTCGTTTATGATATCCACTTCCCAGCATAGTTTTCAACTTATTTTTAGCTTTTTCTTGTAAATTTGATTTTGCCTCTTGCATACGTTGATGAAACGATTCTTCCAGCGGTTGATTCGAGATCACAACGTCATTAATCATATTGGCACCTGATTTTAATAATTCTTTTCCCACAGTTTTAGCTCCTTGCTTCACAAGTGGTAACACTGAACGAAATAAGCCACCAAGGAAACTTCCAATGCCATGTCCTGCTTGATAGGGACTTCCCACATAGACGTTGCCGATACCGGATAACGCTTGTTTTTGGTAGTATTGCAAATACGGATCAGTCATGACGACGACGACGGAAATGTAGTTTTGTACACACCGTTCCAAAGGTGAATGGCATAGGATGACCTGTGCTATCCCTTATATCGATTTGTATTTGCTCAAAATTCATTTTTTCCACCGGAACATAATGTGCAGGATTAAAGATTTGTACTGCATGACTTCCAAAAGTATGATTCACAGGATCCATGTTGACAATTCGTAGCAAGGGTACCATTGTATCTCCAACAATGACAGATTCAATAATGTCACAGTAGACGTACATTTGTGATGGTAAACCTAATCGTACATCCGGTGTATATTGTCCCTTTTGCATATCTTTTAAATCACTTTTTGGTTCAAATCCAAGCATTAAACTAACACTTGGTGAGATTTGTACAGAAGTATGGATTTCCTTATTGGGATGTCTTATGAGGCATATATTATTAGTTGCATCATGGGATATAAATAAATTGGTTTCTTTATGATGTATATTAATTGCATGAATAAGATCCCGTATATTGTTATAATAGCGAACAGGGATCGTTACAGTAGTACTCCCCGACGTATATCTAGTCGAGTCAGCAAAAATTTTTGTGACGTCATAGGTCAAAGGTCAATGACCTTGGCCCGGGGTCAATGACCTAGGGGTACCTAGGACCACCCCCTCTAAATTTTGGCAGGGGTACCTTGGCCCACCCCCTAAATTTTGGCAGGGGTACATAGGACCACCCCCCTTAAATTTTGGAAATTGCCAAATCTAAAAATTGGGTGTGGTAGCCTAGGACCTTAGTATGTACCTCTATCAGTATTGGGTGTCTATGTCGTTCCCTTTCATGGGTAAAAAATTGCCAAAAATTCAAATTTCGGGGGTTTTTGATCTAATTTATCCCCTTGGATGAGGTGTTATTATCCTATATAGTTATATGGGCGTATACAGGGGTCCATTACCTTTCATAAGACATGGGTATATTAATGCACCCCTTGAAAAATTTGGGAGGGGTACCTTGGCCCACCCTTAAATTTTGGAAATTGACCAATTTAAACATTGGGTATTTTAGTACTGGACCCTAATATGTATTAGGTTAAATTTGGGTGGTCCACCTCGTTCCCTTCTAGGGGTACAAAATTGCCAAAATATAAACGTAAGCAATACGTAGTACCACGTGTTTGGTTTTTGGTCGATTTTATCCCCTTTGATGACGTGTTATTATCCTATATAGTTATATGGTCATGTATAGGGGTCCATTACCTTTCATAAGATATGGGTATATTTGTGCACTCCTTTAAAAATTTGGGAGGGGTACTTTGGCCCACCCCTTAAATTTTGGAAATTGCTCATTTTATATATTTGGTATTATAGTACTGGACCCTAACATGTATTATAATAAATTTGGGTGGTCCACTTCGTTCCCTTTTAGGGGTACAAAATTGCCAAAATATAAACGTAAGCAATACGTTGTACCACGTGTTTGGTTTCGACCCAAGTTATCCCCTTGGATGAGGTCCTATTACCTTATATGGTTATATGGTCATGTATAGGGGTCCATTCCCTTTCATAACATATGGGTATATTGGTGCACCCCTTTAAAAATTTGGGAGGGGTACATTGGCCCACCCCTTAAATTTTAGAAATTGACCATTTTACATATTTGGTATAATAGTATAGGACCCTAATATATATATATATATATATATATATATATATATATATATTACTATAAATTTGGGTGGTCCACCTCGTTCCCTTTCATGGGTACGAAATTGCCAAATTGTTAGTACAACCACGTGTTTCGTTTTTGACCTAATTTATTCCCTTGGATGAGGTCCTATTACCTTATATGGTTATATGGTCATGTATAGGGGTCTATTACCTATCATAAGACATAGGTACATTTGTGCACCCCCTTTAAATTTTTGGGAGGGGTACCTTGGCCCACCCCTTTAATTTTGGAAATTACCCATTTAATATATTTGGTATTATAGTATAGGACCCTAATAGAGATTACTATAAATTTGGTTGGTCCACCTCGTTCCCTTCTAGGGGTACAAAATTGCCAAAATATAAACGTAAGCAATACGTTGTACCACGTGTTTGGTTTTGACCTAATTTATTTCTTTGGATGAGGTCCTATTACCTTATATGGTAATGTATAGGTGTTCATTCCCTATCATAAGACATAGGTACATTGATGCACCCCGGGAGGGGATTCGGTATCATAGTACAGGCCTCAACATGTATCATGATAAATTTGGGTGGTCCATCTTGTTCCCTTTCATGGGTAAAAATTGCTAAAATATAAACATAAGCAATATGTTGTACCATGTGTTTGGTTTTTGGCCCAATTTCTCCCCCTTTGATGAGGTTCTATTACCTTATATGGTTATATGGTCATGTATATAGGTTCATTTCCTATCATAAGATATGGGTACGTTGATGCATCCTTTAAAAATTTGGGAGGGGTATCTTGGCACATCCACTCGGTTTTAGAAATTGTTTAATATAAGCATTTGGTATCATAGTACAGGTCTTCAATATGTACCACTATAAATTTGGATGGTCCACATCGTTCCCTTTTCATAGGTAAAGAACTACCAAAAATCAAATTTCGGAGGTTATTGACCCCTATTTAGCACATTATATGGGTATGTACAGAGGTTTATTACCTTTATATGTTTATGTTCCCTTTTTAAATTTGGGAATTATCAAATAACAAAATTCGGTAAACGTTTTCTAGGACCCGTTGGTATTCCTCTTACGGCCAAATATTCAAAATTTAAAGGTTATTGACCGGCTTTATTATTGAATAAGTACAGGATTTATTACTTTTTTCATAAGACACAGGTGTATTTGTGTACCAATCTTAAATTTTGGAAGGGGGTACATTTCTTATTGTCATATCAATAATTGGTAATTGGATAGTATCTCATTCATTGGGTAAATCATTATGATCACGTGATCGGTTATTGACCTATGATGGGATTAGGAGTCCAGGACATTGGTACATTGAAACTTTGTAGGATAATTTGATAATGCGTCATTGGTTTTGATTATTCCCGCCAAATATAAACGTAAGCAAGACGTTGTACCACGTGATTGTCCTTGATGAGGTAGTGTACAGGGATTCATTTCCTTTGTTGTGGTACTTCTTAAGTTTGAGTACATTAAACAGTTGGTTCTACTCAGGTAAACAATTGACGGACATTATTGACCTTATTGAACATATAATGATATGATTAATTCTAAGACTTAGGTATATCAAGAGAAGTATTCTTTAAATTTGGGAATGGTGATAAACAGAATTTTAACATAAGGTGTGAAATTTGAAACAATACATTGAACTTTAGTCACAGCTCATAGTCTAAGATCATTGGTGGTGATTGATTTGAAATCTGATAGCTAACCTTATTGAATCTTATGACTCATAGACGAAAGGCAATACATGCTACAACACTGGCAAAGTTATTGTTAATGCAATTTGATTGGTTGATCACTATCTTTCCTGCAATCTGATTGGTTGATCACTATCTTTCGTGCAATCTGATTGGTTGATGATTTTCAAATCTTTGCTGTATTCAGTTTTAAGTTTTGTTTAACATTTAAAAATCTTGGTTTCGTTCAACATTTTGCACTCACTGATAAATATGATCAAAACCGTTTATTTGTTAATCGAATAGTTAAAAACCGGATAAAGTTTGACGGTTAACCGTGAAACGTAAATTTTTTTTTAGTTTGAATTTTTTTTGCTTGAAATTTTTTGTTTGAAAATTTTTTCGTTTCCAAATTTTTTTTGTTTCAAAATTTTGTTTGAGATTTTTTCGTTTGAAATTTTTGTTTGAAATTTTTTGTTTGAAAATTTTTGTTCGAAAATTTTGTTTAAAATTTTTTGTTTAAAATTTTTCGTTTCCAAATTTTTTGTTTGAATTTTTTTGTTTCAAAATTTTGTTTGAAATTTTTTTCGCTTCAAAATTTTGTTTGAAAATTTTTGTTCTCGAAATTTTTGTTTCAAAGTTTGAGTTGACATTTTTAAAAGTTTGTGCACTTATTAGTAAAGAACCGGAACTGTTTAGAACAAAAACCTTTGACAACATTGTGGTGCAATAGTACACGTCAGAACCTGGGGTTGTACTTGAAATGAAAAAACACAATTCATTGAAATGGATCATTTTATTACACTCCACATACATCCATACCAGATAGTGGTTCTGGATATTGTCGATACAATGTATTTTGAACTTCTTGCACTAGTTTGTCTTTAGCATATAATTTTAATTCCAGTTGAAGTCTTTTAAGGTCTAGTGCAATATCAATTGGTGGAAACTCAATGTCCATTTGATCACAAATAAACTGTTTATCAATACAGGTATGCACCCACGAACGATGTTGACAACCATCACAATATCTAGATACATGTTGTACAATATGCATAACACATTTTTCAAAATAGTACTTTTTCAGGAATATACTAGTTTTGTTGCACACTTCCACTGCATGTTTCACACACTGAAATACGCTGATAAATTTGTTCCATTCCGTTTCCGTTAGATACACCATATTGCGAGGGACATGAAATGTACTCTTTTTACGTAACAGCACCATCTTCTCTTCGAGGACTGTACGCAGCACCACTTCATGATTTGAGCCTAATGATTTGACTATGGTCACATTTAGCTCATCATGAAAATAATCGTTCATTTGGTCGATTCGTGAACATAATATTTGCCATTCTTCACAGGTCAATTGTACACCAAATTGTTCTGCTTTGCCCAATCGAATCACTGGGTCAAATGTTCTAGCACTGATACCAATCATCACATGTTTTGTTTGAAATATATTTATTGGATAATAGCTTGCGAAGATGAATTCTTTATCGTTAGAAGTACACATCTTTCCTCCTGAAAAGCACTTGCTCAAATGATTTCGTGGGATGACACTGTATTGGTTGATTTATAGTTATTGCTGACGTCATTGGTAAGGAATGTGCTGACGTTTGAATTCATGATTTCATCACAGTTGCTGACGTCATGCCGACCAACCAAATTCATACAACTACAGCTGACGTCATTGGAAAGAAATGTGCTGATTCATGATTTCATCACAATGGCTGACGAATCTGGCTGTGTACTAAATTCAAGTTGATGACTTCGACCCAAGAATCCTTTGTAACATAAAGATACAGATCCAGTATTTAAGAAACGCAGTAGTTCTTGTTTTGATGCTTCCATGGGTAAATATCTTGCTGGTAAAATTATATTCTTATCATTTTCAAGCTTCATTACGATTCTTAATCCAAACTTTGTAGGGATCATTTGGCTAGCTAAGATTCTATAAGGTACACTCTGTTGTAAATCGGTAATTTTGGTAAATGATTTCATCACATCACGTGTGTTTAGAAATTGCAGACAAGTAGCCATGATGATGTTATCATGAATACTAACGCGAACGATAATGCAAACTGATGACGTTGCATTATCATGTTCTGACGTGCACCACAACGTTGCCAGAGGTTTTAGTTCTAAACAGTTCCGGCTAGTGCATACCTGTATTGATAAACAGTTTATTTGTGATCAAATGGACATTGAGTTTCCACCAATTGATATTGCACTAGACCTTAAAAGACTTCAACTGGAATTAAAATTATATGCTAAAGACAAACTAGTGCAAGAAGTTCAAAATACATTGTATCGACAATATCCAGAACCACTATCGGGTATGGATGTATGTGGAGTGTAATAAAATGATCCATTTCAATGAATTGTGTTTTTTCATTTCAAGTACAACCCCAGGTTCTGACGTGTACTATTGCACCACAATGTTGTCAAAGGTTTTTGTTCTAAACAGTTCCGGTTCTTTACTAATAAGTGCACAAACTTTTAAAAATGTCAACTCAAACTTTGAAACAAAAATTTCGAGAACAAAAATTTTCAAACAAAATTTTGAAGCGAAAAAAATTTCAAACAAAATTTTGAAACAAAAAAATTCAAACAAAAAATTTGGAAACGAAAAATTTTAAACAAAAAATTTTAAACAAAATTTTCGAACAAAAATTTTCAAACAAAAAATTTCAAACAAAAATTTCAAACGAAAAAATCTCAAACAAAATTTTGAAACAAAAAAAAATTTGGAAACGAAAAAATTTTCAAACAAAAAATTTCAAGCAAAAAAATTTCAAACTAAAAAAAAATTTTACGTTTCACGGTTAACCGTCAAACTTTATCCGGTTTTTAACTATTCGATTAACAAATAAACGGTTTTGATCATATTTATCAGTGAGTGCAAAATGTTGAACGAAACCAAGATTTTTAAATGTTAAACAAAACTTAAAACTGAATACAGCAAAGATTTGAAAATCATCAACCAATCAGATTGCACGAAAGATAGTGATCAACCAATCAGATTGCAGGAAAGATAGTGATCAACCAATCAAATTGCATTAACAATAACTTTGCCAGTGTTGTAGCATGTATTGCCTTTCGTCTATGAGTCATAAGATTCAATAAGGTTAGCTATCAGATTTCAAATCAATCACCACCAATGATCTTAGACTATGAGCTGTGACTAAAGTTCAATGTATTGTTTCAAATTTCACACCTTATGTTAAAATTCTGTTTATCACCATTCCCAAATTTAAAGAATACTTCTCTTGATATACCTAAGTCTTAGAATTAATCATATCATTATATGTTCAATAAGGTCAATAATGTCCGTCAATTGTTTACCTGAGTAGAACCAACTGTTTAATGTACTCAAACTTAAGAAGTACCACAACAAAGGAAATGAATCCCTGTACACTACCTCATCAAGGACAATCACGTGGTACAACGTCTTGCTTACGTTTATATTTGGCGGGAATAATCAAAACCAATGACGCATTATCAAATTATCCTACAAAGTTTCAATGTACCAATGTCCTGGACTCCTAATCCCATCATAGGTCAATAACCGATCACGTGATCATAATGATTTACCCAATGAATGAGATACTATCCAATTACCAATTATTGATATGACAATAAGAAATGTACCCCCTTCCAAAATTTAAGATTGGTACACAAATACACCTGTGTCTTATGAAAAAAGTAATAAATCCTGTACTTATTCAATAATAAAGCCGGTCAATAACCTTTAAATTTTGAATATTTGGCCGTAAGAGGAATACCAACGGGTCCTAGAAAACGTTTACCGAATTTTGTTATTTGATAATTCCCAAATTTAAAAAGGGAACATAAACATATAAAGGTAATAAACCTCTGTACATACCCATATAATGTGCTAAATAGGGGTCAATAACCTCCGAAATTTGATTTTTGGTAGTTCTTTACCTATGAAAAGGGAACGATGTGGACCATCCAAATTTATAGTGGTACATATTGAAGACCTGTACTATGATACCAAATGCTTATATTAAACAATTTCTAAAATCGAGTGGATGTGCCAAGATACCCCTCCCAAATTTTTAAAGGATGCATCAACGTACCCATATCTTATGATAGGAAATGAACCTATATACATGACCATATAACCATATAAGGTAATAGAACCTCATCAAAGGGGGAGAAATTGGGCCAAAAACCAAACACATGGTACAACATATTGCTTATGTTTATATTTTAGCAATTTTTACCCATGAAAGGGAACAAGATGGACCACCCAAATTTATCATGATACATGTTGAGGCCTGTACTATGATACCGAATCCCCTCCCGGGGTGCATCAATGTACCTATGTCTTATGATAGGGAATGAACACCTATACATTACCATATAAGGTAATAGGACCTCATCCAAAGAAATAAATTAGGTCAAAACCAAACACGTGGTACAACGTATTGCTTACGTTTATATTTTGGCAATTTTGTACCCCTAGAAGGGAACGAGGTGGACCAACCAAATTTATAGTAATCTCTATTAGGGTCCTGTACTATAATACCAAATATATTAAATGGGTAATTTCCAAAATTAAAGGGGTGGGCCAAGGTACCCCTCCCAAAAATTTAAAGGGGGTGCACAAATGTACCTATGTCTTATGATAGGTAATAGACCCCTATACATGACCATATAACCATATAAGGTAATAGGACCTCATCCAAGGGAATAAATTAGGTCAAAAACGAAACACGTGGTTGTACTAACAATTTGGCAATTTCGTACCCATGAAAGGGAACGAGGTGGACCACCCAAATTTATAGTAATATATATATATATATATATATATATATATATATATTAGGGTCTTATACTATTATACCAAATATGTAAAATGGTCAATTTCTAAAATTTAAGGGGTGGGCCAATGTACCCCTCCCAAATTTTTAAAGGGGTGCACCAATATACCCATATGTTATGAAAGGGAATGGACCCCTATACATGACCATATAACCATATAAGGTAATAGGACCTCATCCAAGGGGATAACTTGGGTCGAAACCAAACACGTGGTACAACGTATTGCTTACGTTTATATTTTGGCAATTTTGTACCCCTAAAAGGGAACGAAGTGGACCACCCAAATTTATTATAATACATGTTAGGGTCCAGTACTATAATACCAAATATATAAAATGAGCAATTTCCAAAATTTAAGGGGTGGGCCAAAGTACCCCTCCCAAATTTTTAAAGGAGTGCACAAATATACCCATATCTTATGAAAGGTAATGGACCCCTATACATGACCATATAACTATATAGGATAATAACACGTCATCAAAGGGGATAAAATCGACCAAAAACCAAACACGTGGTACTACGTATTGCTTACGTTTATATTTTGGCAATTTTGTACCCCTAGAAGGGAACGAGGTGGACCACCCAAATTTAACCTAATACATATTAGGGTCCAGTACTAAAATACCCAATGTTTAAATTGGTCAATTTCCAAAATTTAAGGGTGGGCCAAGGTACCCCTCCCAAATTTTTCAAGGGGTGCATTAATATACCCATGTCTTATGAAAGGTAATGGACCCCTGTATACGCCCATATAACTATATAGGATAATAACACCTCATCCAAGGGGATAAATTAGATCAAAAACCCCCGAAATTTGAATTTTTGGCAATTTTTTACCCATGAAAGGGAACGACATAGACACCCAATACTGATAGAGGTACATACTAAGGTCCTAGGCTACCACACCCAATTTTTAGATTTGGCAATTTCCAAAATTTAATGGGGGTGGTCCTATGTACCCCTGCCAAAATTTAGGGGGTGGGCCAAGGTACCCCTGCCAAAATTTAGAGGGGGTGGTCCTAGGTACCCCTAGGTCATTGACCCCGGGCCAAGGTCATTGACCTTTGACCTATGACGTCACAAAAATTTTTGCTGACTCGACTAGATATACGTCGGGGAGTACTACTGTTACAACCTTCCACGGTTCCTGATCATTACTACTTGATGATTTGTAATATATTTTATTGTTTTCACTGTTAATGTTCAGCAAAGAATGTGGATAATGAATCTCTACAATTGCCACATCCCATTTTTGGCGAAACTCTACATGTCGTTGTAATTTCGTAATATATGAAGTCAATGTATTTTCTGGAAAATAATCCATGGAACTATTACTGGGAAGTGTAACGTAAAAATCTTGATCAGGTTCCATTCTTCTTCTTCTTCAATGAAGTTGCAGGGATCCACGAATTGAATGAGGAAGGATATCCTTTCCACTGGACGAGATACTCCTTTCTGCAACCTTTTGTTCTTGTACGTAATATTTTATCGATGAGGAACGTCGAAGGGAGCGACACTGGTTGTAATTCTTCTCTGTAGAAAACACCATCGATGAGTTGGTGATTTAAATCCTCTAGTCGATACACTGGTGGGTTTCTTGGTACAATGGCTTTTACTCTGAATATTTCCCAAGTCCAGTTCTCGAGGTAACCCTTGTCAAAGATACGTTTTGTTTTACTTATACGAACAGTATCACCAACAGATAAATCCGTATCTTGTTTTGAACGTTGTAGCTTTTTGTCGTATAAGTTATGCCACACCTCCAGTAAATTGTCCTGAGAAACGTTTGCAGGTGCCATTTTAATACTGGAATGCCGACTTTCATTGTATGCTTTTACAAGTAAAGGCAATACTTTGATGTAATTGTATGTTTGATATTTGGTAAAGTATTTCCACATACGATGTTTCAATGTCTGATTAAATCTTTCTGCGATGCTGGCTTTAATATCTGGATCCTTTGTTGTAACATGTTGCACGTTGTGTTTCCTGAAAAACTTTTGTACTGTCTTGTTGGTAAATTCAGTTCCTTGATCACTACGTAGTACAATTGGTTTCCTGTCCTGAAAAATCATTTCAAATGCATTCACTATATCCTCGGCACTTTTTGATTTTAGTGGTACAGCCCACCCGTACCGACTAAACACATCAATCACTGTAAGAATATAGCGGTAATTGTCATTATAGTTTTGAAGTGATTGTAAATCATTTAAATCACATTCCCATTGATCATCAATATTGTTGACAAGATAAAAATCTCTACGGAAACGACGACGTACAGGACGATGTAACGTGTAGGTAGGTTGTTTGTTTAACCAAAGTTTTATTTTGGCTAGAGGTATAGATTTTCCTGTGGCTTGCCATAATTTCTTTGCAGTAGAAAATGATGCAGGGTGTGCTGGATTGTAATAAATGGATTTCAACTTTTTGTTCATGGTTTGTACGTTGACCATTGTGGAATGATACGTTTTCTTTTTGGTCGGACTTCTAAAACATCATCATCATCATCTTCTTCTTCTTCTCCGGAAGAAAATAATTCAGGTGCCGGTTTTGGTGGTGCAGATCCTTCAGATGCTGTTGTACTATTATGCTTGACAATATAGTTTAATCTTCGTGGATTACCAATCAATTCTTGAGGTGTGTTTGACGATGCAAGGTAGTTGCAAAACAATTCCCAGCCTTGAGGATTAGAATGTTTCCTCGGTCGAGTCACATCACACATTAAATCTACAATATTGGATCCATGTAGTTTATTGTCGTTGATGTACACTGTTCCTTTATGATCCCATGTAATTGCGTCATCTTGTTTTAAACGACGGAATAGTAGTTCGGCTTTCTTACGATACATTTGTGGTATTGCGGCTAAAATTTCTTGTTTCGTGCTATCGTCAACATTCGGGACGTCACCATCAGGTTTCATTGATGTAATTGTAAGTGGGAATGGTTCTTCTTGTTTACGTATCACATAAAGATATTTCTGTAATATTCTATTGTACTGATTCCATTTTTCTTCATCACTTGGATACGATGTATTCAATATAGATTGCATTTCACGATCGAGATTAGATTCTCGATTTTCACTCACACGGGATGATGATGCATGCATTCGTTGAAGCATTTCTGGTGGGACTAAAACCATCTTCTTGCTATGTTCCATGATGTTTATTGTTTAAACAAAATACTGGATAACACACTTCCTACAATAGGTGCAAGTAATGCAGGTAAGAATCCTCCTTGTTGTACGGCTAAATGTTTCTTCTTTTTATCCAATGATTTTGTATTGTCTACGAGATAGCGGAGCGTGTTCTTGTAACGCTTTAATCTTGACTTCTGCGCACTTGTCAGTGGAACATTGCCTTTTAAGACATTATAACAACATTCACAAATACTATGAATTAATGAAGCGTCTGCATTGGCAATAATAGCTTTACGCAATCTTAGTTTAGCTTTGTGCAGAGCACGTAGCAGATCAGCGTGTTTCACTGTAGGAGACATCGTGACAGACTAAGTCATTCTTTTCACATGCACAATAATTTAAACATGTTTTGTTGGTACGTAAACATAATGATGCAAATCGTCGGGATAAATATTTGTACGAAATCGCATTTCATCGGGTGTATCTTGTTTAAGATCCATCAGTAAATAGCCATGTGGATTTCTTGTTGCGTCTGCATAACTTTCTTGTAGAAACAGTGGATGCTCAGGCATGATTTGATAACTCATATGCTTGATTTGTGACTTGTCACGTGGATTTTTAAACAACACCAAATACGAACAATTTAAACTCATATTTCTATTTGCTTTACTTTGATGAAATACATTTTGTGTTATAAAAATCACACTAATATTTCGATGATGTGATCCTTTTGTGAACATATCAACAATATCACTATTCACTTCTCGCATATGGTCATCAATAATAATCAAATGTGGTCCATCTTGAGGCTGAAAATCTTTCATTCGTGGAAGTCCTTCATGAAATTCTACTGGAACTGGCATTGTTGCATACACGTCTTGCCATTCTGCATAATACCAGTATATCTTACGAAATTTTGCATTGATCATGGTTGGGAGATGTGAAAGTAATCGCTTCACAAAATACGTTTTTCCACACCCACTAGGCCCTGCGAGAATACAGGTAAATGGATGTTTCCACTGTGTATCCATGATGAACACTAACACCTTGTTTCAAAATGATGCGTATTTAAAACGAGTACAACAATTCTTGCACTCATTGGTGTGAAAAGGAAAAATCCGTTCATCTGTTTATTGAATAGTTGAAAACCGTTTATTTGTTAATCGAATAGTTGAAAACCGTTTATTTGTTAATCGAATAGTTAAAAACCGGATAAAGTTTAACGGTTAACCGTGAAAGTTGATCATTGTTTGATTTAAATTCTAATTGAAAATTTTTCGTTTGAAATTTGTTTTGAAATTTTCGTTTCAAAAATTTTGTTTGAAAATTTTTGTTTCAAAATTTTTGTTTCAAATTTTTAGTTTGAAAATTTTTTCGTTTCAAAAAATATTGCTTCAAACTTTTTTTTGTTTTCAAAATTCTTTAGTTTGAAAAAAAAATTTCGTTTCAAAATTTTTGGTTGAAAATTTTTCGTTTCAAAATTTTTGTTTGAAAACTTTGTTTGAAATTTTTTTTTGTTTGAAAATTTTTGAAAATTTTTCGTTTCAAATTTTTGTTTTGAAAATTTTTTAGTTTCAAGATTTTCGTTTAAAAGTTTTCGTTTCAATTTTTGTTTTGAAAAACTTTGGTTTGATTTTTTTTTGGGTTTGAAAGTTGAAAAAAATTTAAATGCCATGAATCTTTCCTATAAAATTTCCACCTAATTCCTAGAGAACATTGACCAGGGACCTCGTCGCGCATCAAAACCAAATCATCGATCACGTGACCGTACTACACCCGAGGGGTTATACCAAATTGAAAGGGGATACCCGTCCATACCTTATCAAATAGGATACATTGAGTCAATAACCAAACACGTGGTTGTACTAAAAAATTTGGCAATAGGACCACCGAAACATATTGAAGTCCTGCACTATGCTTAAATTGGACAATTTCAGTGTACCCCTTGCCAAATTTTAAGAAGGGTGCAACAATATACCCATGTCTTATGATAGGTAATGGACCCCTATACATGACCATATAACTATATAAGGTAATAGGACCTCATCAAAGGGGGATAAAATGGCCCAAAAACCAAACACGTGGTACAACGTATTGCTTACGTTTATATTTTTGGCAATTTTGTACCCCTGAAACGGAACGAGGTGGACCACCCAAATTTATCATAATACATATTAGGGTCCTATACTATAATACCAAATGTTTAAATTGGGCAATTTCCAAAATTGAAGGGGTGGGCCAAGGTACTCCTCCCAAAATTTTAAAGGGGTGCACCTATGTACCCATGTCTTATGATAGGTAATGGACCCCTATACATGACCATATAACTATATAAGGTAATAGGACCTCATCAAAGGGGGATAAAATGGCCCAAAAACCAAACACGTGGTACAACGTATTGCTTACGTTTATATTTTTGGCAATTTTGTACCCCTAAAAGGGAACGAGGTGGACCACCCAAATTTATCATAATACATATTAGGGTCCTATACTATAATACCAAATGTTTAAATTGGGCAATTTCCAAAATTTAAGGGGTGGGCCAAGGTACCCCTCCCAAATTTTTCAAGGGGGGCATTAATATACCCATGTCTTATGATAGGTAATGGACCCCTGTATACGTCCATATAACCATATAGGGTAATAATACCTCATCAAAGGGAATAAATTAGGTCAAAAACCCCCGAAATTTGAATTTTTGGCAATTTTTTACCCATGAAAGGGAACGACATAGACACCCAATACTGATAGAGGTACATACTATGGTCCTAGGCTACCACACCAAATTTTTAGATTTGGCAATTTCCAAAATTTAAGGGGGGTGGTCCTAGGTACCCCTGCCAAAATTTAGGGGGTGGGCCATGGTACCCCTGCCAAAATTTAGAGGGGGTGGTCCTAGGTACCCCTAGGTCATTGACCCCAGGCCAAGGTCATTGACCTTTGACCTATGACGTCATAAAGGTCGGGGTCAAAGTCCAAAGTTTCCTGAAGTACCGCCATTACTACTACGACACACTCACCAAAGGCCTGGCGTATCTTCCGCCTCGCTGCAGCAATGTTTGACCCCGGTTTGAACTCGTACAGCATACACGTCCTTATGACGCTCTGTGGAGGTCCCTTGTTCACTCTGACCTTACGCAAGTTGACGGTGTAACTGAACTGCCACAACCAGGTAGTATGTTGGATATACCCACACCAACAACTGATCTTCACCTTATCTCCATTCGAATTCAACTCACGGTGTGAGGGCCAGTTGAACACAAACCTCCCCAAAAAGCGACAGAAGTTTCTTGGTTACCTTTATAGTTTGAATGCTATATCATTGACCAAACAGTCAATACACCAATGACAGATACTCCATAATTAGTAGTTTCCTCTGAGGATCTTTTTGTACTCCTTTTTGTGAACCAAATACTAATTTACTTTACAGTTACGTAGTATTGTCCATAAAAGATAATTAAGAACTGAAGACAAACTTTGTGATAGTGAAAAAAAAAGTAGTTAAGGTATTTTAGGTATGGAACGCTTTCTTTTGTAAAGGATAGAAAGAGAACGAATACAACGCTTTTTTTTTTTTTTTTTTTTTTTTTTAAGGAATGCAGAGGAACCTTTAAACATTGATGTTTATGCTTTTTTGAAAATATTATTATTGAAGTGAATGAACAGTTGGATTCAATTTTGTTGAAATCTATATCATTACCGTAATATGGCGAGCTTTTTAAAGCTCGAATTTCATATACGTTTAATACAATGTATTTATTGTATGTAATAATAATAATAATAATAATAATAATAATAATAATAATAATAATGAGTCTGTCAGGTTTTTGCGTAGAAAGGTGTCACCGAGGGTCACCAGGGGGCATGGGGACTCAGTGGTAGAGCACTTACCTTTGGTGCGTGGCGTCCTGGTTCCATCGCCGGTCAAGTAAGTTCGTAGTGGACAGAACCATGTCCGTGAGTTTTCTCGAGATACTCCCGTTTCCTTGTACATTATCATTCCACCAATTCTATAATCATTCACTTGCCTTAATCATGGTCTCCCTTAGCCGAAAGGTTATAATCGTGAGACCTTAAACGGAAGGACTTCATTTCGTTTTCCGAGAGCAACCCAATTTAGTACAAATATCTTAACCAAATCTAATCACGTACGAAGTCTTTTGAAACGACTTTCTGCTCGGATGAATCGTGGGTGAGGTCAGAAATGCAATATGTGTACTTTTTAAGAGGGCTTGCCTGTATGCAACAAATATTACATTTTGGTTATGCGGCTTACATAACAGCAAAGAATATATCTCTGGGCGGTGGAAATAGAATATTCTTCTCTTCTCTCTCTTTATCCAGGTCCTGAATTAAGACCCGCCAACGACAGGTGATTGCAGCTAGTAACTTAAAAATGCAATAAGCAATATCGAAAATCTAGGAAATAAGTCAAACACTATCTTCAAAGTATTAAATGAACTTACGCTGCTAGGCATTTCTCATACGCCAAATATATGAGTGCGCAATTCATGACTTCACAAATATCGAACACATGGGTTTCTGCACAATATAAATTCTTTTTTTTTTAAGTTTTTTATTTATTGAAAAGCATTTTGTAATTATAAAATGACGTACTTGTAATGTTCATACATTTTTTTTAATTATAGACAGTAAGAAAAAAAGTGGAGAAAATGGTGAAGACAGAAGCAAAAATATATTTGACACACTTAACAAAGTTTATTTGAGGAGAATTAGATGAAAAAAGAAATACAAGCTAGTGTTCGAAGACAAATTGATTTTGTGGATAAAATCGTGGAGCAGATGCTCTGTCTTGATTGTAGTGGGTTGCAGACACTGTCGATCCCTTTCTTCAGCGTCACTTTCTGTTGTCCAATTACAAGAACGCATTCTTTGCTTTACATCTATTTGCTGAATGATCGAATGCGATGGAGAATGGAATGGAAATGGTCCAAGTGACGTAAAAGTTAACGATGTGCGACGTTCACAAGTTCTTCAGTTGTCCTGTCGATTGGATTGTGGTGAAGTTTCACAGGCTTTTTGGAGACTAAACTTCGGAAAGTTAAACTAAACTAGTTTCGAGTACTTGCTTGTTACGTGAACGAAAGGACAATAGAATTACTGCTTTACAACCTCATTAATGGCTGAAAGTAGAAGGTTGCTTTTGCAAATGGAATATTTTACGTCAGTGTAGAGCAAAATAATAGCTCCGCGTTATATGGAACTGGCTAGCATTCAAAGTCGCTTCTCTTGTTAAAAAGGCTTACCATACGTTTAATGTTCGTTACCTTGACTTACTGGTACAGTGTTACTGTTTTGAGGTTGCGGTCATAAATTGATCGTAGATCGCGCTGTTGCCTTGATGGTAGTCCAGAAGCGTGCGTGTCAGTTCGATACTATTCTGTCGATTTGTACTTCGTTTTATAATTTATTTGAACTCATTTATACGTTTAATTGATTAAACTATAAAGCAAAATTTAGAGCTTGCATGGGGTCCGTTTTTCGACCCCAGCTTGCGCCAAGTGAAATTTGTCTTTGACAGACACCGTGTAAAACGTGTCTCGTGCGTTTCCTCTGGTTTCTCCTGTTTCCTCCCTCTTTCTTCATTCCGCCATTTCATTCATTTCTCATCATCACAGTCTCGTTTAGCCTAGCGGGCATACCCGTGGAACGTAGAACGTAGATTTCATTTCATTTATTTCAAAATTTTGAGTTGAGAAACTGAGGAAGTAAATGCATAATTGAGCTTTCAGTGCGCTTGTCTTCAGTTTGGGTGTAGATCCGGGTGAGGTACGGTTTCCATTACACTCACTAAGTCATCATATGATGTCTTGTCACTTTATAGCCAGGTAGCTGTGCACGTACCTTCTGTACAGTGTAATGGAAACCGTACCTCCATTACCTGGAGCCAGTGTACACGTGGTTCCAGGCGCGGTCTCCGGTGTAGGTATTTGGCTATGACATAATCCCAAGTATTCGTTCATTTAATTTTTAAGCAATTGACCCCATCTCATATAGTGTTAGTTCTGAACAGAAACATCAATATAACTAGACTGCACTTATAAAGCATTAAATTAAATACTTTCTTATATTTTATATGACATCAAATAATTAACTATAACCCTGAGACAGTAGAAATAGCACATGTATTAGATCGGAAGTAAACCACATACAGCTTTTTAACTTCCTGCAGAAATATTGCCAGTCATTGAATGATATAAAAAGGTGCGAACTACCTCTTTCGATAACTCGAATTCATGGACATACTTGAGTTATTGATTTGTTGTACTGTGGAGAAAATTTTACTCTTTTTATGTATCAGAAATGTGTACTCGAATAATCTCTCACAGTGTTGGTTTTTCTCGGGTTCTCCCATTTCTCCCACTTTCTTCATTTCACCATTTCATTAATTTCTCACCATCACCGTCTCCTTTAGCTTAGTCGGCATAACTGTGGGACGTAAAACAAAGATTTTTTCGAATAATCTCTCATTTCTTAACGGAAGGGTAGATCACACTCACTCACTCTCAATCTCTGAGTGCTTCTATACCCCAGTCTCACTTATCGTCAGCTAGGTTCAATCTCAAACCGCCTGTATTTGCCATCTGTGGTAGCTAATGCTGATGGAAAGAAAAAATGTTTGTATAGAAGTAGGAAAAGATAAGGTAGAACGGATGAGTTTTGGGTATCCAGATACTTTTTACTTGTGAAGATCTTTAATGTAAATGAAAAATAAAATTAAGAATAGGAATTTCAGAATTATTATTTAGAAGAAGAAAATTTTGTTTTGTGGGTTGCTAAATGGTTACGGAAAAAAACGTCAGAGGTTAGCGCAGTCATTTCCAACTGGGGTGCGAGTTCAGTGGTAGATTGCTCATCTTTGGTGCAAGGGATACTGGTTCGACACCAGTCTATATGAGTTTTAGGGCACAACATCGTTGTTTTCTCGGAGTTATCCCATTTCCGTCCACATTCTCATTCTACCAGTTATTTCATAGACAGTTACTGGACTCGTCTTCTTTAGCCCACAGGACATAATTATTGGACTTAAAATTAGAAATTCATTTTAGTTTCCAACTAGCCGATGTATGACGTAGGGTCTTTTACAAGCGGAGCAACAACACAGATAATAGATAGAGCAAAGTAGGTGAGGAGACGACATAGCAGAATGTAATAAACTAGTGTTGGCAGTGTTATACGAAACGTCATGGATCCATCTATGTTGTTGTTTGTCTGTCACCACTGTCTACATCAACGTCATTTTCTGTGTGTTCTTTGTTGTCTCTGTGTGGTTTACTGAGAAGGGGAGTAGCAAGATATGACGTCATGGAAAATCCAGTTTGAAATGGCTGGAATAGCGTATTGCACAGTGCAAAACAGAAACGTATACTTGCAAATTGAGGGAAAAAAAGCAGAAAAAAATTAAAAGCCTTTAAAATTTCAAGATGGAAAAATTTATCTAGCTGGAATCCTAGGCCGAAAAACAGGCTGTTAATAGTAGGGGATAGAGAGTGAGAAGTGAGAACAAGAAACTAGTTGCATTTCTGTTTTAGAAAAAAAATGTATTTTGACGGACGTAGTTGAGAGAAAGCAAAGAAAGAAAATAGACGACTTCTGTTGATTAAAATATTAATACGAATAACTACGAGGGCTATTCTTTTTTAAATAAGGTCCGATTGTCAGTAGAAACAAAACTAGTAAAGATAGTGCTATACATTTTTGGTTATTTCCTCTGTACACAGTAAGCTATTTTTCTACATAGTTATCATGTTTATTTAAACATATTTATATATCATAATGTTCGACAATTTTTTGTATAAATCATCCGCCTGTGACCGAAGCCAATCTTCAGCCGTTGTTTCCATTTTTTCATTGATATCAAAGCGCTGACCGGTGAGAAATTGCTTGAGAGGAGGGAAGCAGACTGGGTGGTCGAGTATCTCCCTTCCAAAAGATCTGATTAACTCTTGAGTTTGAGCACCAGAATGAGGGCATGCATTGTCATGCAGCAACAACAGACCTGATGACAGTAGGCCACGGCGTTTATTCTGTATAGAACGTAGAAGCTTTTTCAAGGTCGCGACGTATGCAACTGAGTTTTGGCATAAACTCGACTAACAGGATACCATGACAATCCCAGAATACGGTGACCATAATCTTGCGTGTAGACATTGTCGTGCGTCGCCATTCCATGGATTGCCATTTCGATGGTGGAGTCATGTTTAAAATCCATGTTTCATCCCCTGTGACAATGGTCCAACAGTTAATCTGCTTCCCCAGCGTATTGGATCGAAAAGGTTGAAGCACAAACCAGTTTCATCTTTTCGTGTTTCACAGTAAGCAATCTGGAAACCTATCGGGCGCACAATTTTCGGAGCTTCAAGGTTTCAGAAACAATTGTGTACATCACTGACCGTGTAACGTGTGAGAATTGCAGTGACAACGTGGAAATCGTAAAACGCCGGTTTTAATGGATTTTTGTCAACTGCATGCATAAACCGTGATAGGTAATCCCGATCGCGGTTTATCATGAAGATTGGCCCGCCCGTCTTTGAAAGATCGCATCCATTAACGCGCCTTGCTGTCACTCATTGCATTCGAGCCGTACACCTCACATAACTGGCGATGAATTTTCACGACAGACACATTCCTTGCTGGCAAAAATCGAATCACAGACCTTGGTGGGATAGTGAGTGTGACGAAACATTTCAACTGCTTACTCTGAGCTATAATGCTATAAATGATGTCGCCTCATGCCCAAGACAGCGTGCGTGCGCATTTCAAGAAATATATCCAATAGCTTCAATTAAAGCAACGGTTGAAGGTTGGCTTCGGTAACAGACGAATGATTTATACGGCGTGAACATACAAAATCTTCTCGAACGCTGTGATACATGTTTAAACAAACATGGTAACTACGTAGAAAAATAACTTAACCTGTATAGAGGAAATAACTAAAAATATAATGTACCATCTTTACTAGTTTTGTTTCTATTGACAATCGGACCTTACTTAAAAAAATAACCCTCGTGTATAACAAAGTGAAGACTTTAGGGTTGTACTTCATGGTTATTGCTGTATTGGGAACAAATAACCTGCAATTGATAAAAATACTTAATGACTTGACATATGTATTAGTAAAAAATAGATCTGAAACATTTAAGAAGAACTTGGAATAAAAATATGCTATTTGCTATGTCTCTGCTGACCAACAGTTTTAACTGTATAGCCTCACTCAGCTTCAACTTCTAGACATGTTGTGACTTTTGAATCTGCGAATTGACAATGTGAGTGAGTGAGATTTAAGTGAGACCTTATAAAGTTATCACCTCTATAATGATATTTTTTTTTTAGTAAAAATAAAATTAACCAAAGTAAGCATTTATTAATCTGTATTACAGTTTCGGCAATATGCCATTGCCTTCATCAGACACGTTATCTTATGAAAGCAATGATAAGTCAGTGATACTATAACACAGATTACTAATAATAAATGTTTGCTTTGTTCAATTTCTATTATACATAGTTGCTGAGACAGAATGAGCACTATTCAGATAATAAAAGCGTAGTGAAATTTTGCTGGATGCTGTGCAGGAAAACATATAAATATACCAATCACGACTAGAGTCGCTTCCATTAATGCCTGTTGTCTGCTTACGTATTGGTCATCCAGATTTTTTTTAAAATTAAAAACATTTGCATTTTTAATGGAAAAACAAAAACGGGGTACGGTAACAAAAAAAATTGTTTATACTTAAAGTTAGTTTATTTCAAATGAAGACAGCGAAGCCTTGTTAACCGCTGTTTGTTTGCAATAGAAGATTGCAATTGCAGAAATAATGCTAGTAAAAAAAAAAAAGAACAACACCATATGTGCTGTAAAGAAAACCGTGTGATTTTGTTTGCTCCTATTCGTTGTTGATTTTGTTTTTTAATGTTTGTGATATTGTAAGCGGGAAGAACGTATTCTAGCATTGAGTGCGAAACCAGATTTGTGCGCAAGCCTGGATTATGAAATCAATATCTAGGAGTCACATAGTCAGCAACTGGCCATTTAAAATGTATTTGTTCAGTTCCGATGTTTGACCTGCTCATCCCTTACCTTCACGACATCTCAAATTGTAACAGCTCTGTAATGAGAGACATTAGAAGTCGCCAGAAGATTTATCTTTCGAATTCTTCCGTTATCTTTCCGTCGTGTATTTCTAGAGAAGGAAGGTTTCAATATTTATATACCACACACAAAGAGAGCGAAATGCTTTTTTTATGGAATGATAGAGCCCAACAAATTACTATAGTGTTCTCTGTTCAGCAACTATTATAAAGTTCTCGTAATTAATGAACTTAATCCATGCGAGGAAACATCAACTCGATCATAAGTGCTGGTTCACAGTGGGTCAGCGGTAAAACGCTCGACTCTGATGTGAATAGTCGTAATATTCGTTTGTTCGATTTCTAGGCCATGTAAGCTTTCTATGCATACAAATAATGTATGGAGATTTTCTCAGAGTTATATCGTTTTCTACTTCTATTTTTATTTCAATGTTCTTTTATTGTCTATATTGATTATTACCGCCCTCTTTAGTATAATATTCAAAATGAAAACCGTGCACAGGGTGTCTATCGGTCACGAAAAAGTCACGAAATCAGAAAACGGTCATAAAAGTCAAGAAAAAGTCACGAAATTTTAGTTTTTGGGTCACGATTTTTTTTTTTTTTAAACCTGTGCAAACATAAGTACAGACTGGAAAATTTTGTTCTATAAAACATCAAAATTCACCACCAAAAATGTCTGTGGTCGGCTTTAGACGCTACCAAATCGCTAGCAAAGCACGCTTCTATCGCATGCATGAAAATTCGGCTTAATTCGCACCCAAATTCCCTTTCGAGAATGTTACGAAATTTTATGGTTTGGTAAATAAAAGGTCACGAAAAGGTAACGAAATTTCATTTTGGAATTTTAGTAGACACCCTGGTGCACATAGGTTTCCTCACTTTTTCATATGCTTAAAATGTATCGCAAATAAATTTATTTATTTATTTATTTGCAATACAATATTTTAAGACTGTGGGAAAATAAGAGAAATTATGAGCATGGTTTTTATCTTCAACATTATACCTTGTAGGCTAATCATAATCGTAATAGGTATTCTGTCATTTTTGGTGGCAGGTCACTTGTCGCAGCTAAGAGAGCATGCTCTCTTCGTCTTCACATACGTTTTGTTTGCTCTCTTTCCTGCCACCATACCCTCTACTAACACATTCCGTATGATATATGATACAGTTCCTTTTCAGCCAGTGTCCCAAGAAGTTTCTTTTCCTCTTTGTAACCCATTGTTTCTTGACAGTTTTACGTGTGTTTGCGGTAACCTACTACTTTTTCTGCAGCCTACTGTACGCAAAATTTAATATTAATCTAGTCAATAAAGGCAAAAAAAATAGGCTTTTGTCGGGACTAATTAGTAACAAACTGAAACTTTGCCAGTTATTATATCATAAAGGGAGTATTTCCTCAAAAGTCCCCAACCCTCACCTTCTTGCTTCCACCCCCCACAGCCCTAAACATGCAAATTTGCATACCTACATTAAAATGTCAATAACTCGATTAAGCCATCTCGTATCAATTTTTAAAGTTAGATTCCTCACATTACATTCTTTGAATTATGTCCTTATGTGTTTTAGCTAAAGTAAATATACAGTATATGGCGCTATTGAAATAAATTGCTGAAAAAGTAGATTTTTCAATATGTTCAACATTTTTGTTACTAAAAACCTGATAACGCTGCAACAAAATGTTTCAAATAAAACTTTTAACTTGTTTCATTAGCTTTAAAATGATATACACATTAATAGGTTTATAGGAATGGGAACGATGTCCAGAGAGCTCTTCCCAAATGACTGCAGGTACACGAAAGTCATCCTGCCGGGTCGGCTAGGTGCGCGCCATAATTCGGTTTTGACACTGTCTACCTTCATGCGTCAGTTTCAGTGGGAGATTTATCAAGCTTGTATGTGCTAAGTGATTTTGTGCAGAAGTAAGAAGTACTTAATGAGTATCTAGTAGGTCCTTTTTCTGTAATGTTTCTAATTTATAATTTGAAATGTAGGCATATATTCGTATGCCTTTAGTATTCTGATTTGTTATCTTTAACTAGAACGTAACGTTTTGTTCACATGCTCATAATCAATTTAGATTTGTATGTTTTAAAAAAAATCTACAGACAAATTTACGTTAGGTTTAATTGCAAACTAGTTTTCAAGTGAAAGGCAAGCATTGAAAGGTTTAATCACTACGTGATTATTCACAGTCAGTTTTTTTTTTTTTTTAAGTATAAAATATATACCTGGATAAAAACCCAAATGTGTTTGATTTCAAACACTAAACTTCAATTAAAAATGCATAACTCTTTATAACATTTTGTGATTATACAATATTTGTTTTCGAGCTGTCAAAATTACTAGTTCTTTTTGTCAATACCATTTACCGTAATTAATAACAGAAAGTAGAAAGTAATGTTCCTAATTTTAAATTTGAATTTCCATATCATTTTGATTAATGAAACTTAACTCAGTATAATATGAAAGAGTGTAGTCACTTCATATTGTTCCAGGATACCTTTGCAACATTAATAATATAAATAAAACAAAGAATAATTTTGATTGCATTTATGTAATTTTATTTGTGAAATGAACTTGACATAGACACTGTAGTTGTAAAAATAGTATACATTCTATTTGTGCAGCCAGTGCACAAAGAAAAGGAGATGTGCACGAAAAGTTAAGGAGAAAGTGTATTAAGAAAGTGCAAATTTTAAGAATATGATTAATTCAGGGGAGCAAAAATATTATTCCAGAAAATTTTGACAAGTTACAAAACAACTACTTCAAGTGAATCCCAGAAATCTGAAAGTAAGTACGTTGTTATAAATCACGCTCTCGTATTGCTATAAGACCTAGATCGTTTCTGTCATTCATATAGACAAGCCTTGCTCTAAATATATATCGATTATACAGTTCAAAACACTTCATAAACATATTTCATTAATGGGAGTGTGAGCATCTTACCGTGAAGCCACAATCTATCTAACATCGATCATTAACGCTGGCTCTCCAGCTATTCATTCAGATGGATTTCTTCAACATGTTTTTGATAATGTTGACGTAAATGTGTAAAGTTTTGATAACAGGCACTTTTCGTCCTAATAGAAGGGATTCATTGTGCCACGCCAGGTAGACTCATATCCAAAATTATTGTCGCATGTCTATAAATATGTTGTTGTAGGAATATAATTTGATAACGAATTCGCCCGGTATTTCTTATAATGTTAGTATGTGTATAATCGGCAAAGACATGTATGTGGAAAATTTCATGTCAAATGAGCAGTAAATAAGAACAATAAAACGAAAATTAAACTTTCTTCTCAATTTACCAACATTTGGTTTTACTCATTCTAATTTTCGTATTTATAATCCTTTTCTTATGAAATTTACCACAAATATATATTTCCCGATTATACATATAGTATCAGTGTTAAAGTACCCTGGAAAATCATTATCAAATTATATTCTTACATCATTTTGGACATGAGTGTACCTGTGTCGGATAACAGTTAAGAGAATTCCAGTTGAGTCTTTTATTAACACCACAACTATCCAAGAGTATTTATATCCAATGAAAAAGAGAAATACAGGCCTTTCTTCAATGGTCATTGAAGACTTAAGTGAACTTCAACAAGTAAGATTTCTTACGGCCCAGTCTTCACAACATGTTTTCCCTCAACCTTATATGGCTTGTAGGATTACAGTCCAGCAAGGATGTAGTGGAGTTATGACTACCATAATGAAAAATTCGAAAGAAGTGTCCAACCACATATATTATAGCTGTATTGTAGTTCATCAAAGCAGAAAATGAAATCAGTTGTAGTGATTGATGAAGGATTTCTTTATTTATTATGTTTCTTGTACTTACGAAAATGTTATTCAAAACTGTAGCAACTACACACAGTATTCACTGAATTATACCACCTACCGAATACTTTGTTGGGCCACTTTTGCGCAGTTGACGGCCTGGACACGGCGTGGCATGGATTCTGGTAGATGCTGATATATTTCGACAGGGATTTAATACCATATATTCCTGATGGCATCCCACAAGGATCCCACAGATGTTGGTGCAGGAGTCATGATGCGAAGAGTTCGTTACGCAACATCTCACAAATGTTCTATAGGATTAAGATCCGGTGAGATAGCGAGCCGATTTGTATGCTACAGCTCCGTGAAGTGTTCCTCAAGCAAAGCAAGTGCAGTCCTGGCTTGGTGGCGCCGTGCATTGTCGTCCTGGAAAATGGCATCTTCGTGTGGGTAGAAGTGTTGCATTATAGGGTGTACGTGATTCTCTAACACCTGCAGGTACACGACGGATGTCTCGTTGTGGTCCATATACACTAACGATTCCAGTGCATGCCAAGAGAAGTATCCCCAAACCATACAGCCGCCCGTACAGTACGCACAATGCAAGAGGGATCCATAGCTTCGTGCAGTTGGCGCTACACATACACACGCTTGTCCGAGAGGAGTAGAACAAACTGATTTATCGGACCAACACACCCTTTTCCAGTCATCCATGGTCCAATTAGCGTGTTCCTCTGCCCGAGCACGACGAAGTCTGTAATAACGAATCATGAGGAGTGGGTGACGAGTGTGTAATTTGCTGTGGAACTGCATGCGTGTCAGTGTACGCCGTATAGTTGCGTGGGACATGGGTTGGGTGTTGTGTAAGCACCATTGTATTGGTCATGTAATTCCCAAACATTGATAGTTCGTGTGGCTGTCACGAGCTGTTTAACGCGACGCTCGCCCCACGTTTTGAACTTCCGTACGCCCCTGTAGTTCCGTCTCTTGGAGACCGTTGTCTCACTTTCTTCCACTCCTGGTACACTTTCACTACACAGAAACGGATATATTCGACAAGTAGTACTGTCTGGGCTGTTGACGCACCTGTTGCTCACATGACCCACAATCATACCCTATTAAAATGCAGATAAATCCTGCCCACCTCCCATTATAACAGTGTGCTATCTGCCAACATGTAGCCTCGAGTGTGTTCTTTCTGTGCAATACTACTAGTCGGGCTGGTCATATAATCATCTCGGCTGCTGGCCACACTTTCTTGTGTGGAGGTTGCAATTCAGTAAACTTTCAGTGTACATTGTAAACATACGAAAGAAATGGCACTGTCGTTTTTGACGGTTATCGTGAAGATGGAACATATTAGAGGAAAGCTTAGATACCAGTATCAAGCTCTAAGACTTTTGCATCTGGTGATCTTGGTCTCGTTTCTCGCAGCTGTGAATAATCTTGCGCCAGTTATATGTAGAAATGTAGGATTGCGCCAACTATATGTAGAAATGTAGGATTAGATTGTTCCGTCATGTGTGAACACTGTAATGGACTTTCCTGCGATAATTCTCCTGCCTATGGCGATGTTATCAACTTCGATGGTGACAAGTGTAAACAGTGTGTCATTTTGTTTTAACCAGATTGGACTGAGAGCTGAAATGAATTTTATCAGTCAACAAGTAAACACCGATTATATAAAATGTGTAGTGATATTGTAGAAAGTAAAATAATTCTTTTCTACTTTCTACATCCATGTGTTTTGATTGGGTGGTCCGTGTGTTATTACAGTGTAAAGTACACTGTTTTGTACTATTAAGCAGCTACCGATTGTTGCCAGCCCAGGACATGGCAGGTCCATAGGTGATGGATAATGGAACGGTCCTGATCTAAGTTAGGAACAATTCCCCGAACAAAGTTGGCCATATTAATTAGCAATAATACAAGTAAAGGACAATAAAATGTAGTGATCATAAATTTGTATAACAGTCTTATAAATAAAATATTAACTTATGTGCATAGACTATTAAAATGTATATACATGTATATATATTGTAAAGCTAATAGTTATATTTCGTTCCGTTTGTCTTATTTTCGTGGTATATTAGAAGGGTAAGAGTGCTGTTACTGGATTCGATTCTCTGAAAATATCTCATTTGTATTGTTAAACAGGATTAAGAAATATTCTTTTCTCCTCGTAATTCTTCTAGATATTGCAACGAAACTTGGCACATACAGTATGTATAGGCAATAGTATTTTTAACAAGGTAGATTATATTTAGGCACCTGTACCCGGTACCGCTTCAGGGGTCCCCAAGTTTCAGAAAAAAAGGATTTTTGTAGGGAAATTTTCATATCTATCCCAAAATCCTTTTATTTTGTACATTATAAACACATGCGCATGGTATCATTTAAAATCTTGTTTCATTCTGAAAAGAATGACGCATTAATCATGATACTTGGATGTATAGTACTGTTCTTGGAAACTTATTTTATATACATGTCCTACTTTTCCTTATTTATATATGAAATTCGGTATTTTCAAGCACGATTGAGAAACATTTTTCAGTCGTAACTATTCTAGATGTTGCAATAAAACTTGAAATGCATATTACGTATAGACCATAGTATTTTGCAAGGTAGATTATATTCAGGTACCTTTTGCCAGGGTTGCTCCAAAGGGCACCAAATTTCAAAGAAAGGATTTTTTGAAAGGAAAGTTCTCTATTTTACCCTGAATTTCCCTTCCCTCGTACATCATGCAAACATGCGCACGATACTATTTGAAAGCATGTTTTATTCTGAAGAGAAAGACGTATAATCCATGATAATTAGTACTGATGTAGTAGCTACTTGACTGAAAGTCAACATTTTCCTTAAAAAATAAAAAATAAAAAAATGCAAGAGTCTGAAAGGGTTAAGGAGGTAGAGAGGAAAGCAAGAGGGGAGGGGTGGGGACTTTTCAGAAAATACCTCTTATATTGTGATCTAACGTTCCTGAAAAAAAAAAAAATCAGCTTGTTACTAATTAGTCCCGACACAAAACCTTTATTGCCTGCACTATATGCTCCCATCGTCTGTTACTCAATAAGTACGCTAGAAATTTTTACTTCGGGGGGTGTTCAAAATAAAAGGGGGGTGCTCTCAGAATAGTGATATATATTTTTAAACAAACTCAAAGAAAACAGTATATTTTGTTATGCAACTATTAAGCAAGAGAAACTGGTTCCATGTTCCTCCCTCGCAGCTTTTGTTTATGGAGCTCAATCTGAAATATATATATATATATATATATATATATATATATATATATATATATATATATATATTCTGTACATTGGATCATGAAAATAATATTTCATATTAACACGAATAGGAAACTAAGTTCAAAGATTTCATATTAATACAGAGAGAAAACCAAGTTCAAATCCTTTATTATCTCCTGCTAAATAACAAACCAATAAAAAAAATTCTCACCTGATCTTGACTTATGATATTCCCCATGTCCATACTTGAGCAAGTTGTACCCCATACTCAACAGAAACATTTGGGCACTTTTGGCAGTCTCACTATTTACACTAACTATAAATAACGTCATTTTTTTTTTTTTTTTTTACTAAATCTTGCAACTTTTCACTTTGATTATCTTGCATATACCTATTTTTCACATTATATTGTCACATTTTTCCTTATTGAAGAGGAGATAGGTGAATGACCTCTCAAGACGTAGCCAATTTCAGTCATCTGCTTCTGTCTATCAATCTATTTTCTCGGCAACGGCCACGGGGGGTCTGTTTTGTCAATTGTTTTGATCGAAACACCGCCCGAAACAATGAGGTCGAAGACGTACTTGAGAACGAGGTCACTTCGTATTTTGAAGTGAAATAAATAAATAAGAATATTGCCTTCTTTCCTAAACGCTAAACCTTTTTTAAAGTGATATAATAAATAACCTATATGATGCTGATTGATACAGTTGGATTTGGAAGAGTGTTCCTTTTCCATCCAGGGGTGTGTGTAAAGAAATTTGGGATGGTGTTAGGGGGGTGTAGATTACTCCCTGCTCGTAGAATACTTTTCTTCGAAGTTTTCTACACAAACATTTCTTACTTGTTCGTTTTTCAGCTTCAGTATTCAACTTATTGTTGTTCGCATTTCTTCTAGTTAAATTTTTCAGTTGAATATCCACGTCTAGCATGTGGTTAAGATCAGAGAAAATTTCGGCCCCGGGAAGGGTCTTCGCGTTCTTCAAGCTATTGCGAAACCTGCCGTGAATAATAATAAGTCTCTTTTTTTTATCTATCTTCGGCCGTCTGTTGAGAATTTCCATGTATATCTTCTCTTCTTGTGGTGATTGATCCAAGTTTTCCCAGTTACTAGTGAATTCTGTCTACAGAAATTGACGAGTCTCTCTCGCTCTTTAATTTCTTTCTTTTACATCGTATTTGCCTACGACTCCACCTTCCTGTTCTCCCATAACTGCATTGCAATATCCCATTACAATTACACATGCTCCCCTCTGTCTATAATTTCTTCTATTTTCTCATAAATTTCTTCTATTTCTTCAGTTTTATGAAAGTAGTCGGTTCGTATGTCTGTGTCACGTCTCTCTCTCTCTCTCTCTCTCTCTCTCTCTATATATATATATATATATATATATATATATATATATATATATATATATATATATATATATATATACCTTTGGGGCCGCGGTGGCTCAGTGGTAGAGCGTTCACCTCTGGTGCTTGGGGTCCCTGGTTCGATTCCAGCTCCCGCCAAGTGAACTTTGTGGTGGATAAACACCGTGTGCGTGGGTTACTTCGAGGTTCTCCCGTTTCCTTCCACTTTTCATTCCACGATTTGATTCATTTCTCACAATCACCGCTTTCTTTAACCTAGCCGGTATAACCGTGAGACATAAAATTAAAAATTTCATTCCATTTTCTTTTTTACTTTCAAGTCGTAACATCATAACTTTTTCATTAACATTATACTTTCACTACCTTCTCTTTTAAGTGCTTACCCACACCATTATATCCTTTCTTTTCATTACCTGACTAAAACATTCTATATCCTTCGCTTCTTAGTTCCCATTATCTTTCCATCTATCTTCACAAACTCCTACAAAGTCTAGATTATTTTGTTTCATTTCTTCTTTAAGAATTCCTAATTTCCCTCTGTAACGTCGTACATACGTTCAGGGATGAATTCAGGGGGTAGCCCGGGGGGGAATGTCCCCGCCCCGAAGAAAATTCATTCCCCCCGGAGAAACTCTCAAACTTCAGTCACAAAATGTAGAAATTACTTCACCCAATTATTTGTTTTTCTTTCCGTGCACATGCAGCCGAAATCCGATCTCAATATACATATAAATGACGCAGACCCATTCTATATAAATATGAAAAATTTAACATCTAAGATAGAATACCAAAATAGTCAATAAAACCTGTATTTCTTAACGCTATGATCGAGTTTGGCAGAACATGAAATTGTCAACTGTTGAAGAAAGGTTTGTTTTTTAGTAGGTACTATACTCTCGCCCTATATTATAGAGATGGTGATCAGAAAAATAAAAATACCTGAACGAAATTGCAACTTACCAGATTAATATGGTGTCGGGCCACCTTTCGCCTTCAGAACAGCCTTGATGCGACGTGGGATGGAGGCATAGTGGTCGTGAATGGTAGCAAGTGGAATTTTACACCATTCCTCGTGCAGGGCATCGGCCAGTTCTGTGAGAGAGGATGGAGGTGGAAATCGTCGCCGGAGTCGTGTTTCCAAGACGGACCCCAGATGTTCAATTATGTTGAGATCTGGCGATTGAGCGTGCCAGGGGAGGTTGAACTTCATCCCAATGTTCCTCAAACCACGCTGCAACAACGCCAGCTGTGTGAATGGGTGCATTATCATCCTGGAAGATGGCGTCATTGTTCGGGAACAACATCCGGACCATAGGATGCAAGTGGTCTCCTAAAATTGCGATATAATCGTTGGCAGTGATTCGTCCGCTAAGTGTGACCACAAGACCCAATGAAAACCATGATATGGCGGCCCACAGCATCACCGAGCCGCCGCCATGTTTCACAGTCGGGCGGAGACACTGCAGATCATAAGCTTCTTTGGGCGCTCTCCACACATAAACACGGCCCGTGGTTGGGAATAGGGTGAAGGATTACTCATCCGACTATATCACACGTTTCCAGTCCTCAAGGTCCAAGTTGCATGGTCGCAGCATCATTTGCGGCGTGCGAAAGCGTTATGGTCCCTGATGAGCGGTTTTGGCCCGTGCAACACGACCCCGTAAGTTCATGTCATGTAATTCGCGGCGGACTGTGATTGTCGAAACAGGGTGGGGGAGGTGCTGATTGAGTTCCTCCGTCACTTGCTCCGCAGTGGCACGACGGTTCTGCGTGACAATGCGCTTTAATACCCGGCGTGACCTGTCACTCATGATTTTCTTCCGCCCACTGTTCTGCTTTCCCGATGTGGTTTTCCCGTGTGTTGTGTAGGCCGTCATCACCTTCGACACTGTCCCACGCGACACACCTAATACAGTAGCCACTGCCGTCACACTCATTCCACATAACCGCGCACAACAATTTGCCCTCTTTGAAAACCTGAGAGGTCTCCATTTTACACTACCTCCGTCTGCTGCAGCCACTGGACACTGCTGTTCCACTGCGCCTGACGTAGTATGGAGACCGACCTAACACACCAACACCAGCGGACCGGCGCTTCGGGCGCCACGACACCACTGCCAACCCACACATCTGACGTGTTGCCAACTACAGGTGTTTCCATTTTTCTGATCACCATCTGTATATTAGTAGGTAGCACTAGCACAGATTGAGATAGGAAAGGAAAGATAGGGAAGATCTTTCGATTATTCCAAATGATCTCTGATGTCAGCAGACTTCAGTTCTTGAAAATGTATAGTTCTTGCATTATTTGAAATAGAGCGCCTAAATCCCATTTCTCGCATGGGAAGTAGCAGACGTAAATGTGCTTTACGATTGTTAAAGTAAACACAGCTTTCTTTAACTAAAAATAAGTCAGTTAAATGGTGAGATTAAGAGGGCGTCATTTAGAGGGATCAGGGTGGAACAGTTATCCCTCCTGGGTTAGAGATTTGTACAGAATTTATCAATATAATAGTAGTATATAAGTGAATGATTGCTAATGAAGGTGACGAAGGAGGGGCAAGCGGGGCGATGGCCCCGGACACTAAAGTAAGGGGCACATGATTGGGAGGGAAAAAGAAAAGAAAAGAAGGAAAGAAAAAGAGAGGAATGAAACATATGTGCACATGTGGGCATGTGCAATATATAAAATGAAAGAAAAAAGTAATAAAAAGTACTCAAAATCGAGGAAAAGCAGGGTTTACTTTTTAAAATTTTCTCACCTTTCGCAGCTGGTCTGTCGACCTCACTCATATGTTCGGGGGTGCCGTCGTATACTCTCGCCCCAAGCCCTGATTTTCCACGACACGGCACTAATCCTAGTGAAGATTTCGTAAACTAAACTATTGATGTGTATGAAGTGAAGAAACCAAGGCTAATATAGCCTACTTGATTTAGAATCAGAAGTGTGAGAAAGAGTGATTACTTTCTGTTAAGATATTCCTATGTATGTTTGTTTTAGGACAAAAAATATTTGAGTTAATTTAAATCTTTTTAAAAACTTCTACATTAGTAACAAACAGTAACTACTGAATATAGGAAAAAATAACTATAATAGCTACTGTAAATAGCAGTTAAAATTTAGTCTAAAATATTTTTGCCAGTCTTTATTTAATGTTGTAGATAAAATTAAACGATTGTTTTTTTTAATTATAATCTCACATTGAATATTTATCAGCAATTAGTCTCAATATTAGCTAAGATGTACATGTGAATGGAATTGTTAAATATGCTGCTTTCTTGCAAAAATACAGAAAAACAACCCTCCCCCCCCCAAGGAGTTCACATTCCACCCCGGGTGAAAATGTCTGAATTCAACACTGCATACGTTCCATGCCTCTATCTTAAATATTTTGCTCGTGCTCGTATTCCGTCCCCCAGCGATCTTCCCCACACAATTATACTCTTGAGCAGTAATCCTTCGCAGGACATCCCCTCCTGGAGATCCGAATGTTGGAAGATACTTTATCTCCGGAAGTATATTTTGATCTGCGAAAGACCATTGTGCATATGGTTTCTTATGCTGTCAGCAAACTAGGAAAAATAAAGTGGTAGTTTCCCATTGCCTTCTGCCCCACAGTATCTCAACCGTTAGTCATTCTGACCTGACGACGCCTTGGACTATTGTCCAAGTTGGCGTACGAATCACTCAATCACTGATTTCTGCCAACTTAACTACGGAGACCTGCACTCTTCATCTGGCCGGGAAGATTGTATGCTAAAAGGGATGGTAATAATGTAAAATATATTATAAAAGGATGCTGGAATAAGATCAATAATTAAGTGAAATAATAGTGTAATTTACAAAATGTTTTCTGATTTCAAATGTACAGACTTTCTGATATGGTATTCTTTTTACTACAAATGTTCAAATAGATTCGAGTTTCTGTAGTTGTCTTCTATAGTTGAATCGTTCTAGTAAGTATAGTGTATATTGGTAAAAAAAAAAAACTAAATTTAGTTGGAGCTTGATTTTTGTGAATAATTATCAAACCTCAACAAAATAGAAGGGATTCTTTCTCGTTAGAAATAATGTAAATTTTTGTCGTAAATTAACATAACTGCTCACACATTTAAAATAAGTCTAAGGAACTAGTAATGCTTTTTTCTTTAATTTCAGGTAAGCATAATTATGTGGAGACCTTACGAAAAGATTGTCAGTGTAGTGTTGCCTTAATGGTAATGTATTCAGCTATGCTTCTACGTTTTCTGTAGTATTTGCATAACGTTTTAACTGCAAAACCCGTGGGAAAGAAAGATTTGGGTAGACTAAGGATGAGATGAGAGGATAATATAAGGCAGGATTAGAGGAAGATTGGTAATAGCTAGAAACTGAAGGTTTAGGCAGTAAAACATGAATAATAGGTACTTACAATTAAAAAAAAAATGGCTTGTAATTCTAAATAGTACATTTGAGTGGCTCGTACAAAAATTGAATTTGTGTGTGGTATTAAAATATTCTAGAAACATTCCTGATCTATATTTATAGAAAATATCATCTTTTAAAGAAAGAACAAAATACTTTACATAAATATCTAATAAATAAATTGTTTACAGACATTGTCGTTTCTTATTACTGGACAAAGATCTTCAGTACTTGATCATTACATACATCAGTACAGATTTTACATCTTCATACAGTAGTGCGAAAAAATAAAGTGAGTTGTCCAGTTCCTAAACGGCTCTTGTCCATTTATATCAAATGCCAGAACTCCGAGAAAAACTGTAGGATTCATGAGTTTTGTATTTTTTCACATGAACACTGAAGTATTCTCAGTTCTACAAAACATGCAGATTCTCTACAGGGTGTCTATCGGTCACGAAAGTCACGAATGTCACGAAAAAGTCCCGAAATCAGAAAATGGCCATAAAAGTCACGAAATTTAGCTTTTGGGTCACGATTTTTTCTTAACTGTTCAAATGTAAGTACAGATTGGAAAATTTTGTTCTATAAAACGTGAAAGTTCACCACCAAAAATGTCTATGATCAGCTTTAGACGCTACCAAATCACAAGCAAAGTACGTTTCTATCGCATGGATGAAAATTCGACCTAATTTGCACCCAAATTCGCTCTTGAAAGTTTTAGGAAATTTTATGATTTGGTAAAGAAAAGGTCACAAAAAAGTCACGAAATTTCACTTTGGGATTTTAGTAGACACCCTGCTATACTTTTGTGTTTTCTGGGATTTGCTGTAAATGGACAAGAGTCATTTTGGAACTGGACGACTTTCGAATGAATTAACAAATTGTCCGCAGTCCATCATAAGGAGTCATTAGTTGCGATTCCACATGTAGCAAGTTTTTTAAAGTTGTTAATTTATTAATTATGTTCTGATATTAATTTATTAATTATGCTCTGATAAAACAACATGTTTCTTAAAATTCACAATCGTTCTTTTTCTATAATGTAAACTAGAACGTAGTTAAAAGCACGTTAAAACATGTGGATCAGATTCGCTTGGTGCATTTTCATATTTCAGCAGTTGCCCAGTTATCAAAGTCCATATTATAAGCAATAACTCGTTCATATTTCTCATGCTATGGTATTCGTTGCATGTATCAGGGTGAGCTTTACATAAGTTAGTTCATGTAATTTCAAAATTTGTTGGAATGGACAGAAACCTTTATTGGAACAGAGATATTACTATTTCGAAGAAACTGCAAGGAATAGGTAATATTCGGTTTTTAAGCAATTAAAATAATATAGCAATTATAGAGCAAATTAAGCAAAATATAGTTTGATGAAATTAATACAACGATCCCCGATTTTCATTTAGTTCATTTGTATTAGGATCACGCTAAGTAGGTCGTGCAAGATTGTAGTGTTACTGCGTGCCGGTCACTCCACAATAATTCTTGAACGAAAACGATTTTTTTTTTACTTCTGTTTTTTGCAGTATGTAGATAGGCCGTTTATCTCGGCCGAGTTCATGAAGTCAACAGGTAACTTCTTCATGGGTAACTGTGATTATAACATACAGGGGGTTTTCATAAAGTCTGGACGGATTTAATTTGCTTATAGTTTTCATAAAAATGCTCATAATGAAATCAAATAAAGTGCAAACGGTAGCGGAAGGATTAAATTTTTAGTTGGCAACACTGTTACCGTATCAAAGATGGCGTCGGTGAAAGAGAAAGCGCAATGTGTTCTGTGGTACGCAGAGCTAAATTCACCAATTCTGGTGTGTCGAAAGTTCACCAAAGAGTTCAAAAAGCCGGCACCGACTGATGCAATCCGAAAGTGGCATGCTAAGTTCTTGGAGACAGGAAGCGTCCTGGACCGTCCTCGAAGTGGGAGGCCGCCAACATCGCCTGCAACAATGAGCAGGGTAAGGGAAAGCATCATCAACAGCTCACAGAAGTCGATTCCTAGTGGCACCCAGTTGGAGGTGTGGCGGTGAATGAACTGAGCTGGTGCAGATTACAGGTAAAAATTTAATCCTTCCGCTACCGTTTGCACTTTACTTGATTTCAATATGAGCATTTTTATGTAAATTATAAGCGAATTAAATCCGTCCATACTTTATGAAAACCCTGTACTATATAATTTAAAATACAAATCCCCTAGCTCGTATGCAACCTGTACAACAATAAACTATTGTTGGTTGCCTATAATAAAGGACGTATAGCTTTCTTTTCTCCAAAAAGTCTAGTATCATTTATTATTAGGATCATCTGTTGGAGTTTATAAGATTGTAATTTAATACGTGCGTCCTCCGTGTGATTCTCTTGACTGTCTTTACCAAAGTTTATCATATGTCTGACATTAAGGAAGAGGCATTTTGCCTACATTCGACCTATAGTAATAGCCATATTGAATGTCTTGGCACTGGATAGGATACATTGTTTGGCCTTTGTCCCTGTAGCCATTGTATTTGCCATAGACAAATTAGTTATAAAATATTGTACACTTTTAAATAATAATAGGCCTAATACCCTTTAATGCCTTCAAGAAGGTAGCATGCTTTTCTGGGTGTGTTGTGCACTTGCTCGAAATAGTGATGTTTGTAATGGTACTATTACAATAATTCCATATTCGAACGAATATTTTTTTGTTTATATAACAAAATTGTAGATCATCTAATTTACACTGGAATCTAACAATTAACAAGAATAATAGCAACAGCAGCAACAACAACAATGAGAAGGGAAGAATACCCGGGCGTCTATTTAAAGGCATCATTCCGAAATAGGCCTGGTGAAATAAAATTCTACGGAAACACGAGAAAGACTGATGGCCACGAAATTCGTTCCCGGAAGCTTCCGACTGAAAAGTAAGAATAGTAACCATTAGCCTACGCCTTCTTGGTTTTTTTATTTTAATTTCTTCAAAACTTTACATAGGACATCTAGACTGCACTTTCGTCTATGTGTATACAGTACGTTTCAAAAGGAAATATCTAGTTTTAAAACCTTACTTCTGTTCAACTAATGAATTCTTACTGCTTGAACTTTGGTAGCTTAGAGTTTAAGTAACTACTGCTGGATTCCATTAACTGTATTAGTTGTCAAGATGACGTCTATGCAACAAAAGATGTTTTGTGTTTTCGTATTTAACAATTTTATTCACGATTACGGCGCGTCATTCATTTCGACATCATCACTTTTAGTAAACAAGGTGTTGGTGTTAAGGGAGGAGCCCAGGACAACTGCGTATATCAGACGAAAGAAAATTGGTACGAATACAGGAGGCTTTTGAGCGAACCCAGCCTAAGACCACTCATCATGCTAGTCGAGAATTTGCCATTCCTTATACAACTGTTTGTTAGGGGCATTTGCTTATGGAACGTACAGTTTGGATCTTGTAGAGGCTACTCTTCTGGTGAGTACACAGAACGCACAGAATGCACAGAACCCAAAGACTTGACAATACATTCTTAAGCCCAAGATCTCCAGACATTGCACCTTCTATTTTGTTTTTTCTTTTGGGGATATGTAGAACATTATGATCTATTATTAACCATACTGTTCTGAGCTCGAAAATAATCACGGCTATGGAAGAAGACATTCTCAGACAAGTTTGAAACGAATTGAGTTATTGCTCTAACATTCATGGAGCCAGTGAGGGCACTTAGAGCATTAGAAGTATGGTGAGTGAAACTGGAGAATATAATTAATAGTTGTAATAAGCAGGGTATCGGAATAATCAGGGGTCAGGGAATCACCTGATCGAAAGGATAGATTGACCTGGATGTAGAAATGCTTGCTTTCGGCGCTATGATCGATCGAAAATTTACCGGAAAAATGCGTAAACAGCCATAACTCGAGAACGAAATATTGGGTCAGTTCAAAGGGTCAAGTAAAAGAGAATATACAGTGCTTTTAGTTGTATATTTCATTAATTAATGCATAATTGAATGTGGTAGAAGGGCACGCAAGAGTAACCTCCAAAGAAATTAGGAAATTCTTTGGGTATTTACTAAAATTAAAGGAAAAGGGTAAAGGATTTCGTGCCGAAGGAAACTGGAGATGTTCCTTGCTGCTCAACGCTATTATGTAATAACATTCAGAAGCATCAAGTGCAATGTCGTTTTCCAACGCAAAGATGTAAGACCACATATGACCTCCAAAACTTAGGGAATTATTCAATAATTGAAGTGAGAGATATTATCACACCCACTTTATGGTCCTGACATAGCTCTTGAGTGATTCCCACTTTTTTATTGTTTGATTTATTTATTTATTTATTTATTTATTTATTTATTTATTGCCTTACCCGGGTTCTTCCCATGCGGATTTCAAAATTACTAAAGCGTTTCTTTAGTGAGGGAGATACCGACAAACGAAATCATACACTATCAAAAGAAAACTCTTGTACCAAAATTGGAAAAATGTGTTGCAGTGCCAAGGAACTACAGGTACTTAGAAAAATAATACAGGTAACTTTAATTCTGTTAGCCTGTTGTTTTGACGTACCATACACAAAGACGTGCAATATTTAGCATTCGTTTTAAGCTGTTCTTCAGGATCTACGTACTCAACAATAGTGAACGAATGTTGTATTAAATGGATCACTGACTAACAACTATTTTTGACTTGTATTCGGTAAAACAATAGTTAAAATTGAAACAAAATGATACCCATCCTTCAGAGCATCGCGAAGGAAACGACTACAAAACTGTATTAGAGAGAGGGGAAAGGAGAAATTAGAAGAGAGGCAAAAATGTGTGGAGAGTTCAATTATGTATTAATTTAGGAACGCACGTCAAGGATAAATTCTGCAATAGAAAATGTGAAAACAGAGAGTTTAGAAAAAAATGGTGGAATGTTTGTAACGTTCAGTTCAGTGAAGCAACAAAGAAAAATAATAATCATAATGGAAAATCAAAAACTGAAAACCACATGCAGACGAAAGAGGTTTTAACCAGACAGGAGGACATTAAAATTAATTACAGTTATGAAAGCTGCAAACGCATACAACATACATATCTCGAACACACATGAAAGAGATCGGAATTATAGTTCTTCGCCTGATAATTTATTCTGTATTGAGACGAAATACGTAGATTAATTCGTTTATCAAACATGTCTAACGGTTTTCTTCTAATTTGAGCAATATAATGACTTTTACTTTTTGGAATATTGTACCTGACTATTGGTTATTTTACCTTATCGTATTTTTGGTAGAATACCGAAGAAATTTGAGAAAACATCCTTATGCTGCCCTTGTACCACATCCTATATTGTGCATTGATGGAATTACGATTTAAAATATTTTTCATACTATCCGATACTTCGCTCTCGGGTTACGGCTGTTTTCGCATTTTTGTGACCAAATTCGGCCGGTTTTAGCACCGAAAGGAAGCCTTTCAACATCAGCGCTAAGGTTGGTCTATCACCTCTGAAAAACGTTGTTGCTTTTGATCACCATGTATATAAAAGATGAAAGTGACTATGTTTGCGACTTTGCACCGCTTGAACCACCCGACCGATTTCCATCAAATATTCAACATAGATGAGGTTCGGGCCTCGAAGTACTTTTATCATTTCATTCTGACGGTACTACAGGGGAGGTGATATATAAAAAAATAAACAAAACTTAATAACTCTTGAATAACGAGACCGATCTCGATCAAACCTGCAGCATAAATGAGGCTCGAGCCTGGGATAGTTTTTAAATATTTCACTTGGTCAATGCAACTTAGGGAAGGGGAAGATATTTAAAAATCATCGAAAATGACCGATATTAGTGTCGAATCGATAGTTATGGGGGTCTCTGAGATGAACAATGTCACTTCCGATGCCGTTTAAATTAAATTCAGCCCCGCAAATTGATGGAAGGGGAGGGGAGATATATAGATACATAAAATTGATCAAAAGTGACTGATATTAGTGTCAAATCCATAGTTTTCGGGTTCGCTGAGATGAAGAGTGACACTTCCGATGCCGTTTAAAACCAAATTCAGCCCACAATATTAATATTTAATTTTTACTGGCATTTTTACCACACACATGACATAAGGAGATGCGCATTTAAAGTTTTTACTTCAACCCAGCGGGTAATCAACGCTAGTTAATATGTCTATGTATCTAGATAGATAGATATATAGATATATACGTACGTATATTATACAATATGAAATTGCACTGCTATGAAAATACGTATATGTAAAATGAAGCCACATTGACTGTTTCCTTTTTCCGTTTGTTGTTCAGATACACGCTTCATAAACTACATAAATGAAGAGTTCACCATGTCTTGTTTGTTGAAAGATGATTAAGAACTAATAAGGTAGTTCAGTGCTGCAGGCAACAAGTGGGTTGTATTTTTCTTCTAAAGCGTGCTCATTAAGTGTGCTGAATGAAGAGGCTTCCGATCAAATTATCTTAGAAAAGAAGAAATCTTTTACTCTCAATAACAGTGTACTTAAAATTAAAATAAATTGCAGGGTCTGATGAGATCATAATAAGAGTTACGTAGAACATCAATAATTAACAAGCCTTAACAAGAAGAAGAATAAATAAGGCCTAACTGACTTACGTAGAGGTGTTGTTAATTGAGTTTGTGATTAATGGAGTCGAATTTATTTGTTAATTTGATGTAGCTACATTAAAGAAGCTTTCCCATGTTATCAAATTGGCGACTCACAGTTACACATTTGTGTTATTAGGGACGTACGCAGGAATTTATTTCGGGTGATCCAAAGCTTTTCGGATGGCCCAAATTCAGTGTGAGGATAAACTATTAAAATTTGTAAAACTATATTAAATTTACAGATAAGTCGGAATTTGGGAGGGTTTGGACCCCAGGACCCACCCCATCCGTACGTCCTTCTGTATGTGTCTGTCTCTCTCTTTCGCTTTCCGACTTCGAAAAAAAAAAAAAAAAAGCTGACTTCAACAACGCACAAAAAGTAGAAAATAAAATCTTTAATATATATAGACTAATATATATAAACTTCAATAATATATAGACTATTATATATAAACTTCAATAAAAGTGCTAAAATAGTGCTTAACATAAAATAATTTTCAATGGTGAGTTTACGAAGCATTATTTGTTTAGCTGGGCACAAACTTCATTTTTTTCATATATATATATATATATATATATATATATATATATAGAGAGAGAGAGAGAGAGAGAGAAAATGAATTATTTTCAGCTTTTAAGCGTTTATTATCGATACATCAATTAAGTTTCGACATTTTTATGGATATATATGTTTTCAATATTCAGATTTGGATATGAGACAACTCTGGTTTTAAATACAGAGAAAAGATAATGCAACAGAGATTGCGTTATTTCAAAGCATCATGCCTAGCATCTCCACCTCCTTTACTTCTCCGTCGAAAGCCAGTTGCTGTAGTTGTCCTTCAATTAAACCACGAAACAGAAAAGATTACAAGCATCGAAAACAATTGTTGTTTTTTCTGTTTTTTTTCTTTCTTTCTTTTCAAGAATCTAATTTTAAAAACAAGGAATAAAGAGGGAGAACATTTGCACCTCTTTGTGACCGATATAAATTTTTAACTTAGACTGTTTCCTACTCAAAGCATCAGTTGGTTTCATACTCGAACGAAAAGTATTCACAGGCTAACCAAAAAGACGAAAGTTATCAAGGGGAAAAAGAATGTTTTGGTGTGAAACATATAACAAATGATTTGTGCAATAGATTTACGGTACGGAAATTGCTCTACTTTTCAGTGTGTTCAACAAAACCCTTATCATAGCGTAATACCAGTTTTCTATACCATCTTTGTATTTTATTACCCCAATGCATCTTTTAAGTTCACCAACAGTAGGAAGATGCTTTGCGGATAGAGTGTCTTTCAACTCCCAAAGGTAGTAGAAATCAAAATTTCATTAAACTCAAATCTTACTGTTGGAAGGGTTCTCTATTTTTGGCATAATTTTATGTTGTTGCTATCGAGTTTGAGCCCTCATGTTCATATCGCTGCGTGGCTTAAACTAAGAACTTATAAAAGTATGTTGCGTGCTGCAGTCGAATGTTCGTATCTCTCCGGAAAAACTTTTCCATTGGTCATGAACACAAAGGTACTGTCATATGTAGTTGAATACATTACCTTATGGTTGAATGATGGTATACAAAATGTGGTATCACTGGGATAAGTGCTTAAATGCGTATGGCGAATTTGTTGAAAACTAGAGTAAACTATTCCGTTTCGGTATTATAATATTTACCAAACTTCGTATGTTGTGTTCCACACCAAAATGTTCTCTTTTTTTTTTCTGGATGACCCTCGCATAAAGGAAAAGTTTAGCAATACAAAATTATACGATAAATGCGTGAAAGGGTTAGTTAGTTCGAGAGAAACCTACTTAATCCGGACTTGAAAACTAAGAGAGACGCCAGATCAGTAGCGTCATTTAAGATTTTGCCGACGGGGGGAGGGGGAATGGTTCACCGACATAAGAATTTCATTTTTTGTTAGTACAATTTATTAACAAAAACATGTGTTCCTCAAACTCCGTGTGACGCAGTTTCCTTCTCCGTCATCCTCAAATGGCGCTTCAATAGTAGATAGCCCCATGTAGCTTGTAGGTTGGAAGATTAAGGATCATTATTACGGTTTACATCCCTTTTAGCGGGACTTCTGTTAAGAAAGCAATAATAGTAAACAATATGACTGATTTGCAAAACAGACCACGTATTACTTACAGTGCAAACTAATAGTTTTGATGACCTATATTATTCATAAATTTCAGTCTCGACAATAGTGACTTCGTAAATTTTACCCTCAGGTTTCGGGCAAGTGAGGAAATACTGGAAGACCGTTTATATTTAGTAATATTTTACATAAACTAGATAGCTTATTTCTTTTGAACATCTATTATTATGAATATTGGTATTAGTATTAACATTATTCATACGCAAAAAAGTCGTAGTGGTGAAAATAATAAAAAAGCTAAGTCCTCCAATTTAGAGCAATCCAAAAACATTTTGTTATTGTTATTGACCGGAGATGGTAGAGCACGAGAAATATGAACTTTATTTTGGTGTAACCTTGGTTTTAGGTGTAGATATACAGCATGGACCACAAGTCCATCGACGCTAGCCGTTACTCAATTCTCAATTGATTCAGTAGTAGTAGATCATTGACATAAACAATACGTTATGGTGTGGTTCGTGAGAATACGTAGTTCTTGAATAATTCGATGTAGGAAGTGATTTTATAAAGGATTTTAATCTTGTTTCATATTTTAATGCAGTGTATGTACGGTATAGTGACTAAAAAGTTATCATAAACGTTTGCTCTTTCTTTCAATATTGTGAATACGTTACCACAGTTATTCAATGATTTTTTTAAATTTTTATTTATTTATTTATTTGCCTGGGAAATAATGAACTTCATTTAGGTAACCTAACTTATGACACACTTGTAATAATTTCATCGTTTTGAAGTTCATAATTTCAAATACAGTTTTGTTTATTGACTTATGCCCTACCCTGTACGTGTGGGGTATTGATGGAGCAAATGGTAGTTGAAATAGTTGATGCCTTTTGATGGTCGTGAAGTCTATATCAAAAACCATGGCGCACAGAGACGGAAGGGAGAAGTGAGTTGTGTTTACGTGTATTTCCAACTAATCATCTGTGCAGCGTAGATAACGTAAACAATAGGAAGTTTTTTGTAGGATTTTCGTGACATGGTCGTTACAAACAATGTAAAACTTAGGATGAGGAAGTGAATGTGTTCTCCTGTCATGTACTAATCCCGTTCTGGGAGAATCATACGTTCAAACAGATGTAGGTGTTAATGTTTTAATTTTTGTTTAATACAACGAACTTTTTCGTATAATAAGCCGTAAACGAAAAGCAAAGATAATGTTCATTAATTATATATATATTTTAGGAAGGGGGGGATACAATTGCGCAGTATCAAGCTGGTGCAAAATACGCTAAAAATTTTTGTGCAAATTTAGCTAACTTAGGTAAACAAATTTTCAGAAATGTAAACACTGCTTCTTACAACATGATTGAACAGCTTCAAACTGGCTGGTTTTGTTTGTAGATTATTTTAAATTGAAAGATTGGAATAAAACTAATTTTCAATCTCTCTCTCTCTCTCTCTTTCTCTATAATACTGCAAATTATGCTTGCATCAAAGATCAAAGTATCAAATAATACTTTTGATAAAGTGGATATCTTCAAATATCTAGGATCAGTATTAACAGACCAAAGTCGTATCCAAGAAGAAATTAAATGTTTTCTGAAAGCAGGGAATTTGTGTTAATATTCAGTTCAAAATCTTTCGTCGGCACGAATTCTGTCGAGGAATTTGAAGCTTAAAATATATAAAACGATAATCATGCTTGTTGTGCTGTATGATTGCGAAATATGGTCGCTTACTTTAAGGCAAGAACGGAGACAAGGTATTTGAGAATAAAATCCTGAGATGAATATTCGGACTGAAGAGGAACGAGAATGGGAAATGGCGGAACCTCCATAACGAGAAAGTGCGTAATTTATACCATTTACATAACAAGGGCAGGTCATGTAGCCAGAATGGAAGAAAGTAGGAACGCTTTCAAAGTCTTAACTGGAAATCCAATCAGAAAACGTTCATTAGGAAGATCTAGGCACAGATGGGAGGACAGTATTAAGATGAATGTTGCAAAAATAGGAATACAAAGTAGAAATTGGATGTAGATGGGTAAAGACAGAAGTTAATGAAGAGCTTTTGTGAACGCAGCATTGAACTTCCGGGTTTCATAGGCCAGAGAGAGAGAGATTGATTTGATTCTCTTCTGCATAATAAGTGTCATTGCAAGACATCAATAGATGTCGCTAGCGTGCAGGCAATTTGCCGATTTAAAACTATTGTAACTATTTATTTGCAACTTAAAAACTGCATTGTTTTCATTTAAGTATTTCAAAATAGAACAAGGGCTGTAACCCTATTTATATTTGAGTATTATTATTTGTGTACCAGCACGTTGGTTGGTGGATAAACTAAAAGAAAAAAATAAATTAAAAAAATCAACAGTTACAGTTTTTAATTAAGCTCGACTTCAAGTTATAGTGTACAGCGGGCTGGGAACTCAAGCTTAATGACTAGTTACTTTAATAACAACATATTTACCGGTTATCCGTTAATTTTTTCTTAAAAGATTCTTATAGCGCATTGTTTGTTTTTAGAAACAATTTAATCCTGATCGCACCGTTAGGAAAATTTTGGGGGTTATGCATTCTCATAGTATCTACACTTAAACGTAATGGTTCTTCCTGCGTCCTAGAATCCTTTCAGTACATTGTTAATAATTAGATACGATGCGGTGTTTATATGTCAGTAAGTTATCTCAGGGTTTCTACTGGTCAGGGAAAACTCAGGGAAAATTGTGCAGGTTAGGAAACTCAGGAAAAGAGACTGGAAATGAGGGAAAGTCAGGGAAATTTTATAAAATTTATTTTTTCTAACATTAACTGTATACCAATTTCAGTTTAGCCATATTTGATCACAGTATTGAACGTTGCTCAGATTTTTATGGATGGTAACTGGAATGTACGTATGAGTGATTATTATTTGTCTCTATAGAATAAATGTTCTCATATAAATATTCACCTTATTTATTCGTTATTTATATGTCTACATCATCTGACACCTGTCATGAAAGTCAGCGAATTTCCTGCCAAAGGTCAGAGAGAATTCACGGAGTGATTTCTCCAGATCAGTAGGATATTCTTCTGAAGACACTCAACAACACTAAAAGTAAGCTAGAAATTGAAAACACTGTCGTGATAAGAATCAGAGTGGCGAGAAACCTACCCAAGCGGGAAAAGTCAAGGAATTTGCGAAAACTGGTAATAGTCGGGAAATTATAGGAGTCAGGAAATTTCAGTTCGCTAAGTATAAGATTTTAAAAACATTTGAAATAAAAATTTTAAGATGATTTCAGATGTAGATTTGTGCTTGCTTCTTAATTGGCAACTTCAAACTTACGAACGTATTTATTTTCCACTAACAATGTGTAATAAACATGTTCTGTAGTTGTGCTTATTACTTTTTGCTTTCACGTGTTTAATGGGAGTATCATATTAATGAATCGTCCTCAAAGTGCAGTTGGAGCAACTACTTTCGGTTTCTTAGTTTCCTGTCCTGCATTGAGGGAGCTTATTACAAATGAATGGATTTTGGAATACGGTTACTCGTATTTTAACTTCTGTGTTTCCATTGTAATGTATTTTAATTCGCAAAGAAGTTTATTTCAGAACTGCGTATGAGTTCACGAAAATAGCTACTAAAGTTGAACATCAGCGTTAAAGGTCTGCACGAGCTCGGGCTGAGCCCGCGGGCCGTACTCGGGCCTACAAAACATAGATCACTTCGGGCTCAAGCCGTAAATTTTTAAATATATTTCTCGGGTCTTTTCGGACCTGACTTTGTAAATATACTGTGCAACGATATTTATGGAACCGTTCTTTCTGGAAAACTTTTAAACACATCTGCAAAATTAATCCTTTAATTGCTGTAAATAAAAATACAACTTTGCGTTCTATATTAAGTTTCTGTAATTCGGGCTCATTTGATTATTACACAGGCTCGGATCGGGCTCGAGCCTAAAGGGTAAAACATATCTCGGGCTTCTCATTATCAACTCACGGGCTAAAAATTCCGGCCCGTGCAGACCTCTAATCAGCATATGCATTGGGTTAATACTCACTGAATAGCCCTATTAATTTCCTCAGATTTTTGATCTTTAAGTGTTGGATACTTCTATAAATAGCAGTGTATACTTTCTGCTTTGTGTTTGTAATGCAATATTTATTGTTATACGTTTATAGGCAAATGTTTAGTCACTTACCATTAATAATTATACATTTGTAATGATTCAATTATGATGATTCGTCTCGTAATTTTTAATAATGTTGTTTATTCTTGCTTTAAAATTATTCTGACATAAAAAATGATGCAGCAGTTTGCGAACAAATATTTATGTTACATGAGTTCAAATATAGATTCAATCTCTCTCGCTCTCTTTATTCATTGAACCAAGCTTTTTCAGTGCCAATACGAAATGTTAGAAGTATTATCGAACAAGATTCTGTCAGACGAGACGTGTAAAAATATTTTATAACCCCAGACAGAAAATGCAGGTGGTTTACAGGCGCCTGTGAAACATGCATAAGCAGGCATATTTTTACAGGCGCCTGTGAAACATGCATAAACAGGCATATTTTTACAGGCGCCTGTACATGCGCCTGAAAATGGAACACTTTTAAACGCATGAGACAGGTATCGATTTTTTTTCACGATCATTGCATGTTCATTTCACGGAAACAGGTAGTTTTCATGTTGATATGGTTGCAAACTTGCAACGTGAAAAATGCGTGTAAACAACATGTAGAGAGTGGAAAGACATGTGCGTAACCGGCATATTTCATGTAGTTGACATATACATTACCTCATGCGGATCTGACGAAAGCTGCTTTTCATTTGATAAAAATGTAATTGACATGTTAAATACATTGGAAATACAGGTGTTAGCGAATTAGTGGGCGTGTTAGCGGAATATACATGTAAAGTACATCGCATTAAGTACTATACATGTGTCAGAACCTTGCATATGTGAATGACAAACTGGAGACTTGGTGCCTGAATATTGTGTTTCCTACTCCTGTTACATTAATGATTCACCCCAATCAACCTTGTTCATTGCATGCACCTGTTTATTGACAATCATGATCATTGCATATAGGTAGGTTCACACTTCACATGTACACGGAGATAATACAGGCAATGTATTCAGTTGTAATCCCATGTATTATACATGTGTCAGGACCTTGCATAGCGAATGTCGAATTGGAGACTTGTGCCTGAATATTGCATGCCTCTTATGCCTATAACGAATGTTTAGCTCCAATTCACCTTGTTCACCACACGTATCTGTTTAATTCATTTATTGGCAATCATGATCATTGCATGTTTCCGTTCACCTGTACATTGCCTGTACACTGCACATAGGAGGGTTACACACTTCGAATGTACACGAAAATGATAAATGTAAAATAACATATTCTACATCATGCGTTTTCCATGCTATACACTAATACATGGTATTTACATGTAATGAGAATGTCACACATGTATATTACATGTTGATAAACAGGCACGTTCCTTGTACTTTTTATTCTTACTGTATTGCGAATGTTATCAACAATCCATTCAAGGTACTTTACATGCATATATTCCCTCCATTTACTTGCATGTGAGTGACTACGTGTACATTGCATGTTCTTATTTTAATGTACAGGCTCTGTACAACGCGTGTTTCCGTGCAAAATTTCCAACAGAAGTTTAATACTTTTTCGACATGCATATCACCTGAAGACAATGAGCCTGTTATATTTTATTTACATGTGTTTTCGCCGAAATACAGGCGCCTGTCAAAATCTGTCAGGCTTTTACAGGCAGTTCCATGTACAAAACATTGCATGTTTCCTCAAAAATTTTCATAATAGACTGGAATGCAGCTTTTGAGAGAGGACACAGAAACTTGGCTATGTCTTAGGCCGGCGATATAAGCTTGAGCGGCGAAGAGCTGGAGCTCGCCGTAGACCAACATTAACAGTAACACGTGATGGGGACCATAGGCGCACACACTTGCATGAGCAATATACATGAAAGATTTGTTTTATCATGCATGATGGAAGAATTTTTTACCCACCCACATACCAACTTGCTGTCCAACTTACTAGAAGAATGAATCGGAGGAAAGAGTCACGTGAGTTCATCTGCTGTTGTGATTGGCGGTCCTAAATATAAAACAACCAACTTGCATGAAGGAGCACATACACGATAAACCTGCATGAAGAACGGCAAAACCATCATGCATGTTTACAGAAGATTTGGAAAACTTTCAACATGCATAAACGAGACCATACATGATCAACTTGCCTTTGGTTTTACCATTTTTTATGCATGTTGGAAGGTTTCTTCATGCATGTGTCTTCGATTATGGGTCCCTTAAGGTTTTGATTGTTTGTTAGTTGATGCGACTGGGGTCAGAATTTCGGGACCTTCATCATAATCAAAATCTGTTCGAGTGAAAACATCGGGTGTCTGATTGCCAGAAAAATATCTAGTGATGTTAAGTGCTTAAATGTGCATTCTGCGATGTAACTGGGTACGGCATTGGGGACAAAACAAAGTCGTTTACAGAGATTCCTAATAAAAGATAGCATTATAAAAGCACAATTATTATGGTGTATTCAAATGTGCATTGCTACTTAAAGATCTGAAAGTATCACTTAACGTTTCCAGACCTTGAGATTGCAGAGAAAATGCAGCTTCAATATGACAGTATATCATATATTTAAATTTATGGCTTAATACCATACTTTCGAAGTGAATTACTCAGGGTTGGCTGGTTTAAACCAGCTGGCTTTGGAAAAAGAAAACTGGTTTAAACCAAAAAACGAAAAATGTTCGTAAATGTGTAAGTATTCGTAAAATCCTGATGAACACACATTTGTGGGTTATCACGTTTCACTCCCGTATATTATTCGTATTATATTTAGACCAAATTCCCCATTCAGTAGTCAGAGGTTATGCTACAAAAGCAACTTTTGTTCTTTTTATAAGTTTATGAGTTTTTCTTTTGTGATTTTTTAATAGTTTATTATTATTGTCATGCAATTGCAATCAAAGAAAAATCTAAATATTATTTCGTTTTAATAATGTTTACTATTAATAAAGTACATCGAAATGCCGTACTATTTTTTAAGGGGGGGGGGCGTCATACAAATCCCATGAGAGGCATTTAGGAAATATCTTTGGTATCTATTTATGTATAAATAGGTCAGAGCCAAAGTGGACTCAAATAATTCGTATCTTTATTCACTTTTCTTACTGATATGCAAATTAAGTCATTGTATTTCTTAACTTGTACTAAATTAGTTCTTCTGTACTCTGCAGTATGTATTTTGAAATTGTTCATATGTAATTCTGTATAATGGTTTCACTTGTGCAACTGTTTATCTTTTGTCCTTCTGAAATGGCTCTTGACAATTATATTAAGTATATAAAGATCAGTACAACGTATTCTTATCAGGAGTCCTTCGTGAGTGAGTCGGCAGACGTATCGCCAATTAGTCCCGGTTTCGAGTTCAAATGGAGGACAATTTGTTTCGGATGTAAGTCGGGAAACGGTTTGAATTCCGCTTTAAGCTTATGTGATCCCTTCCAGCATATCCCGGTTGTTGCATAATAACACCAAGGTGAAACAAACTTATTTCTGTCCATATGTGATATAATACATAGAGCAAATTATTTAAACCAAAAAAAAAAAAAAAAAAACGGTCTTTTTGTTTTTTTTTCAATAAAAACCATGGTTTTTGCCATTTTATTTATTTATTTATTTATTTATTTATTTTATTTTATTTTTTTTATTTTTTTTTTTTTTTTACCGATACTACATGTCATGAGATTATCACCAAAATGATCAAATAGCTTGCGTTGCATGTATTTGGTGCTGTATGGGTAAACCTTAAACTCTTCCATTTTCTTGATCAAGTTCACTACTGTCAACCGCTCCTCACTGTTTTCTTCTGGGTATTTGGTAGTAGCAGTGAATGCATTACGCAGAATTTTGCCTTCAGGTCGTCCGCATTTGTTAGTGACCCATTCTTGAAATTCTGCAGGAGTTCCTTTTCCAATCCGAAAATTAACACTACAATTTTCATGATACTACGAATCTGTTCATGACGATCTGAAATAGAGTGTATACACCTCAGCACAGATTCAGCCCAGTCATCATTTCTTTTACTACATATTCGCTGTATCCTTTCATCAAAAGTAGTTCTTCTCACAGGAAACGCTGCTGTTTCTTTTCCTCTATAATATCGACTTATTTCAATATCACAGAGCACACAGTCATGCTGGGAATTAAATATCGGTTCACGAGGTCGTAAACTATGTGATCTCATCTCTGGTTCAGATGTTCTAAGCTCAGAAGATGATTTCATGAACTTGAAATGGAGAAATTTTCCTCTCCTTACGTGTCTTCTTCATTTCTACTACACCTTTATCCGTTAGTGTCTTCTACTTCAGTCGAACAGAAAACATTTATTAGAAATATCTGCCATGGCGCAGGGTACAAGACTAAACAATACGCGGAGCAAGTTACGGTTATGATTTCCTCCTATTCAGGTTCACAGTAGCAGTTTAAAATGAAACACAGCCAAACTCCATAACTTCAAATAACATCATTGGAAAAGAATACAAATTACAAGCACGCAAAATATAAAACATGTTACCAATATTTCAGACGAGACTTTAAGTGTACGATTACATTATAAACGAAGTATAGTTTCGACATCACAATTTAGTATAAATTTCGCTGCTGAATTTTTTATTTCAGATTCAACAAAATGAGTAGAGCAACCCAAAAGTATAAAAAGCATAATAGCTATTTAGACATATGGTTGGTACCTTGAACATGGTTGTGGTATTTAAGGGTTCAGAAAAAACTAATTTTAAAAGCATAATAAAGCATAATTTTAGAAAATAAAGCATAATTTTAGAAAATAAAGCATAATTTAAAATATATAGCACAATTCTTGGAAAATTCTGTTTAATTGCAAGTTTAACATACTGTATTAATATTTTTAAGACCAATATTTACAAAGCAAAATCATTGAGAACATAACAATGCAACAATGAAAAGCTAATTTTTATTTCTGTGAATATTTTGGTGTAATCTTTTGATGTGGTGGAAAAAAAAGGAAAAGAATAAAACTTTCCGCCAACAATGAATAGTGCACGAGAACTCAACACTATGTTGTTATGTGTACCTCTTGAACTTGAGTACTTTCTGTACTTTTTGGTGGCATCTTTTACTTTCCCTCTTTGTGTATATGCACCTCTAAGGAGCACACAAGTGATAAAAACTGACTCGAGTAAAGCATATCTCTACATTGCATTCAAGTAGAAAGTTCATTAAATATGAAAGAAACTGGTTGCATAAAATATTAATAAATAGATCAAGATATTTAGAATATTTAATGTATAGTAAATATTATATATTATACACAATTAATATAAAACACTGATTGAAATTAACAATAAAGCATAATTTGGAAAAAAATAAAGCATAATTACACAAAAAATAAAGCATAATGTGGGTTGCTCTAATAATGAGTAAGCAAGAGGAATACCAAAGAATATAGATGGAAGGTGTAGCGCCATCTAGTGAGCTATTTGTAGTTTGAAATGCCGTTCAATATGCCATTTGTCACATTTTGTGAGATATCATGTTGAATTTCAGGCCTTATCAGATGGAATTCAATGGTAGACTTTGTGCCATTGTTTTCAACATACTTCAGTTGTATATAAAAAAAATAATAATTCATAACGTTGCAATTCTGTTTCAATTTTGTCCCGCAAATATCGTAAAATGCCTATACTAAGAATTCCCAACAGAAAAGCAAAAGTAATACAAATAAAGAAAAAGCTAAAATTTCCTTTTTAAAAAAAGAAAGAAAAAACTCCATACCTAAAAACGTGGCTTTTTTGTATCTCTACATGAAAGGAAACCGAATAAAAAAAAAAGGACTTTTAAATCATTAAACTTAAATATATGCTGATTTTAAACATTAAGTGTAAATTCTTTATTCTCATTGGAATCAAGCAGATAGATCTACATTCTAAGGATCATTTGTTTCAGTAATGGTATTTTACAGTAAAGCATATTTATGACTTTTCTTTTGAAGAGTCTTGAATTCTATAAATATGGGACTTCGAAATACGTCTTATTCAATGACTTTCATCCTCTATATTTAATGCTCTGCCTATGTCAATTTTATTTCCAAATAAAATGCATCTGAACGTCTTATTGTGTCAAGAAAGAAAGTATTAATGTGAGTTCTTTTATTTTTCTGTGTGTGTTTGGGTGTAGAATTTTATTTCATCGTTGAGCTCTTACATTCAGGTTTCGTCATAAATTTCTGAGAAAAACTTGAAGCTAAAATGGGTGAAATACATTAACCCATTTCGGGTATTCGGCTTCTCCTTTAATGAACATCAGACATCTCCCTTCAATTTCGTTCGTTATATTGAATCAGCAGTAGTAATAGGGTTGAGGAAGTCAATCAATTTGTGAAACCAAACGATTGGCTACGAAAATCATCCATGGAATGAGTTGGTAAAGAACATCATAAATTCTCCTCCTAGCTATAACCTGCTTTCTAACTCCATTTTTTCCCCTCTCGTTTTTTATTAGATTTACCCCGCATATTTCGCCTCCTATCTTTCTCGTTTCGAGGACACTTGGTTTCTGAATGAATGAAATATGTTAACGCAAATGGGAATATTCTATGTTTGCGAGAACACGTTCCACTGCTAGAAATTTTCAATTTTGTGTGCTTTCTGTAAATTATAATGAAAGTCTCCTCTTCAATACAGAGTCAAGTGGTTCTGTAATTGCATTGAAGTTCGTAGTGGTAGGCGTTGGAGATCAAGAATCTCTCGTCGATAGCTTTCAGAATGTTTCAGATTCAGTGCAAAAAAAAATCAACTCGACTGAACTTGTAGATATCCTTGTATTTTCGTACATTTAATTAAAATATACAATAGAAGCGTATAGAACAAAAAAAAGTAACCATTCTTGAGAATAAAGGAAAAGGCGCCTACCCTGCCAGCACATTAATATAGGATTTACAATGCAGATTAATTTATAAAAATAATGTGCATTGTCATTGAAAACAAGTATCCCATCTGAAATTATGTTCACAATACTAGTATATTCTGATTTGCTAATGGAATCCAGCTCCATTTATTTATTATTTAATAGATTTCCAGAGACAGCTTGTGAGGCCAATGTAAATCCTCAGTGATACGATGCCTCAGTGGTACGGTACTCATCTCTGGTGCAATAAGCCCCTAGTTCGATCCAAACAAGCAGCGGCGCGAATTTCCGCATAGTTTTGAAGGGATCCGTTCATGTGTTTCGTTGTTAGATATCGTCTAATAAAATATACTATTAATGAGGATACAAACACAGGAAACCATCAAAACTTTGGGAGGGCCCGGAGCCTCCGGCTTCCCTAGAGTTGGCACCTGTGATCCAAACCCTTGTATGTTTCTGGACAGAATTGTGGCCTGGACTTTCTTGAAGTTCTCTTGTTTTTTCTTACGCTTAAGCCACCAATTCTTTCGTGATATTCAGTTCCTCGAATCGTCTTCTCCCCTTTTGTTTAAAGAGCTTATGCTATGTTTTTTTAAATTTTCCAATTTATATGAGAATCATTAATAATCAGCAGCACTGAGAAAGGAAATCGACCAGGAATAGATTTGAAGGTACTATCTCGGATTTATCTTGTGGAACCGAAAGAGAACCGAAAAATCCTCGGTCAAGAGGACAGGTTGCAAGTTTGAACCCGGAACCTCAGATAGCGAGTCTCCTAATCTTTCATTCATAATAAAGTTAAAAATTAAGATGGATATGCATGTTCCAGAGTGCATTGTTCTTTTTTCTTTCTTTCTTTATCGATTGTGTTGTCGGAAATTGTTTCGTGTCACCGTGAAGATGCTGTAGAGCAATGAAAGTTTCGTATTTTAAAAATAAAAGCTAGCGTGACTTTTCCACAAAACACGTTCTAACTTCACGTAATCTGTTCATATCTGAGCGGCGGAAATTATCTTGTAGACGCATAATAGGTGGAGTTGAAGGCTTAGTGAGGGGCGGGGGCAGAATCCTTGGCGACTCCTTTAAGGTTGCGGATTAGTACGGAAATCAATTTTGCAGAACAAAAATGCTAGTCTTACTACGGAAGGTCAGAAACTAAAGCATGTTATTTTTTTTTTCGAACCCAGCTGTTTGTGAGCAAAATGAATTGTAAAATAATGATGTAGAATATTGACTTCGTATTTTTATAGTTTTAAATGTCAGTAGGGAACAATACACAATCCAATATAATCCGTATTCGATTGAACTGTGGAACTGTTAACATAATCATGTTAGCTTGCGTTAGAGTTGAGTCTTTGATTTTGTTCCGTTTTTGTTTTCAGATTTATCAATATATAAGGACATTATTGTAGTTTACAAAGCAATTTGGAATGTAAAGTGTCGAGGAACTAGTTTATGTGTTCTCTCACAGCAATATTCCGCAACTTCCGTCATTTAGAAATAAAGAATGATAAAACTTGTTAGATATTTTATTTAATATGCTCCTTGAGTGTAATCATTCGTTCTAATAAATTTCCTTTGGGTCACGGTGGCTTAGTGCTAGAACGTTCATCTCTGGTGTGTGGGGTCCATGGTTCGATCCCAGCTCGCGCCAAGTGGTTTTGTGGTGAACAAACACCGTGTGCGTGGGTTTTCTAATGGTTCTCCCGTTTCCTCCCACTATTAATTCCATCATTTTCATTCATTGCTCATCATCACCATTTCCTTTAGCCTAGCTATCATTGCCGTGAGACGTAAAACTCAAAGATTTCATTTTTCCAAATTTTTTATAACATTATGAAAATATTAGAACAAAGGTTACAAAGTTGTGTGAGACATTTACAAAGACTGGTCGCATTGTATATTTTGGTAATTTCTAATGACTTGTAGCACCTAAATGTAGATACAACAGAAAGCTGAATGCAGAAAAAATCTTACGATGTCTGTGATTGAAACACTTCTCAGAATTAGGAATAAGAGTTTGAACTCATACATTTAAGAGGGCTCGCTGATAAAGATTGAGCCTTACCAAGAAAAAAATTGAGCTAGGAAGCTGAAACTCCCACACTATTCCACGTATTCCCCTTAGTAGGTTAATGCATTTGCAACATCTGTCCTGTAACGTTTTAAGTCTCTGTAAATAGAAGTATTTTGTTTGCTGCTGTAACCTCTCATCTGTAGCATCAATTGCCGCTTGAACACTTTGAAAATGGTGACCTTCGAGATTTTTTTTCTTTGAAATTCGGAAACCGATCATAATCGGATGGAGCTAGGTCAGGTGAATAAGGGGGATAAGGCAACACTTGAAAGCCTAGGGTGGCCAGGTTGTCGTGTGTTTCAGATGCCGTGTGTGAGGAGGCATTGCCGTGCAAAAGCAGAACTTTGGAGATCCAACCACGACGCTTATCCTTGATATTTTCGCGCAACTTCCTCAAAAGACCACAGTAATATGCTGTATTAATGGCTGTACCTACTGGAAGATAGTCCACCAGCAGAACTCCGTCCTTATCCCAAAAGATTGTTGCCATTTGTTTCTGTGCAGATCTCTGCACACGGGCACTTCTTTGGCCGTTGAGAACTGTGCCTCCATTCCTTAGACTGTTCTTTAGTCTCGGGATCATAACAATAGATCCACGTCCCATCACTAGTTACGAGTTTCTCCAAGAAAACAACCTCACTTCTTGCAAAATGTTCCAAAACTGCGCGAAGTTCTCACTCTTTCCTGCTTCTGTTCCTTTATCAGATGTCTGTGGATCCACTTTGCTGCAACCTTCCTCATATCCGGATCATTATGAATAATGGTACCAACTCTTTCATGTGATATGCCCAAACATGTAGCAATCCTTTTGGATGATATTCGACGAACTTCCATTGTCATGTCCTGGTTGGCTTGCACATTTTCGGGAACAGCCACATAAACAGGCCGCCACTGGATTTCGCACTTCAACATCGAAATGGCCGGTTCTGAAGTGTGCTGCCCAGCGTTTGACAGTTGCATATGACGGCCCACGGTGCCCCAAAGATTGTTTCATTTCATCGTAGATCTACGTAACACCTTTCCCTTGGAGGAAGAGAAACTTCATGACTAGACTAATGCTCCTCTGGACTGAAGCTTGCTCGAAGTGCAGCCATGTTCACTTCTGAAATGAAAAAGGAAAGGATGTTAATATCATAGAACATTGCATTTTGCAACATAGTCTATACAGATCCTGCCCTATATACCTTGTTAATTTCAGCTTCCTAGCTCAACTTTTTCTTGGTAAGGCTCAATCTTATCAGTACCCCTTCGTATTTCGAATATGAGCTATATCTGTACAAAGAAAGAAGTATGAAAACATCAGAGCCAGTTAAAGAAATAGATAGAAACAATAGCAGTCAAAAGTTGGAAAATTCATGTTTCATGAAAACTTCCTAATATTGTGAATAAACTGTTATATGATAGAATAAAATACACAAATATTTGTTTTTTCCAACTATAAAAAAGGCCAATTAATGCATTAAAAACCATTTGAATTACTCAGCTATGTAGTCAAATCTGTAAGTGTACTGCAGCTCAATTATTCAAATTTCTGAAGTTAAAGATAACTTTGGTTTTAGAGTATGCACTTCCAGAGTTACTTGGTAGATAAAAGAAGAAAAAGCACTGAAACACTATTAGTCTCTATAAAATTTACCGTGGCTCCCACGCAGTCACTCAAGAAAAATAAATTACCTACATCACTGAGGATGCGGACAGCGTTTCTGTCAGTTTCTCTTAAGTACTTATTACAATCTTGTTCAAAAATGAACACGCCACTTAACTTTTTATGCACTGTTTTAATACAAAGAGCTTCAAAGGAATTGGATTCGTGGTTTCAAGGATTGAAGAAAATGTTAGATACACAAATCCTATGATCTTTACCCAGAGATAAAAGTATTTAGCGTGTAAAAAAGAAGTTCCTCTTCTTTTTTCTTGCAAGATTTTGGTTCCTCTTTTAAAACCACCTTCATTTTACTAAAATAATCGTGTGTCTCTAGTTACTATTATTAAGTATTCCTTCTGTCGGCAGGTCCTGGGACCAATGAGGGTTTTTTTCTTTCTTTTGTTCAGATCTGGAAATGTTTTGTCCACGTTTCTCGATCTTCAGCTTCTTCTTTTTAACTTCCAGTATTTTCTCCTGTTTTTCGAATCATCGATCAATTGTTCTTTTTCTTCCTAGTCTTCGTTTTCCTTCCATCTTTCATTCTATGCTGTTATAAAGAAGAAAATTTCACAAGATGTGTCTAGTCCAATTGACCTCCCTCTCTACGAAGAATGCTGGTGAAAAGCGTCCTCTTCTCTCCTGCGTTGTTAAAATATTGTCATTTCTTACTCTCTCTCCGTTCATTTTATCTTCTCCATCTTCCTCTAACACCACATACCGAAGCTTTAAATGTTACTTCTCTAACTTCCGTAATGTCCAAATGTCTGAACCATACAGTGCAATACTTCATATAGAGCACTTGACCAGTTTTTGCCTTAGTCCCGTGTGAAGCCTACTAGTTCTTTTCTTATTGAATGTCTCTTTGGGTACTGCAATTCTTGACCTGATCTCTTTGATACAGTAAGCATCTCTCGTCATATTTCCCAGATATTTGAAGTGATCGATGTTATCGAGCTTTCTTTGCTGTTCTTGGATCCGTACTTGCATGTTTCTATGTGATTCAGCATCTCCTGTAGTCCTTTGGTTCTAGCTGTAATAACCGTGTATACCTGATCTAGTGAATGATGTGCCCTCCAACCCTGATATCTCCGATTCCCATTAATGCTTCCTTCATTAAACGTTCACTGTAAATGTTGAATAATTAGGACGACATGTTACACCCTTGTTTGACTTCTCTCCCAATCTCTGCACTATTGATTTCTCCTTGATTAAGCGCAACTTTATTCTCTGTCCCTTGTATAGGTCGTGAATGAGACGTCGATCCGTCAAATTAACCCTAATTTCTTTAAATATTTTCAGAAGTTTGATCCGATTAACCTGGTCGAAAGCATTTTGCCAGTTGATGAAACACAAACACTACTCTTCTCCTACATTAAAAACTACCTGATGTGATATAATTCTCATCGACCCAATAGCATCTTTGGTGCCTTTTTCTTTTCCGGAATCCAAATGGATCTTCCTCCAACATTTTTTTTTTTTTTTTTTTTTTTTTTAAATTTTAATTCCCAGCTGCGTGTTGAGTGAGGAATAAGGGTAATAATTATTTGATCACTACATTTCTTTGCCTGTTTTCTAAGGTAATGCAGCCATTGTAACACTTAGAAAATCCTTTGGCCATTCTTCACTCAAGTGAAGTCAGTACTTTCATTGAATTGTCTCCTAATCCCCTGAGCAAATCCTCTGATATCAGACTCTCCAGTAGCTTTCCTTTTTCGCATGTCTTTGCTGACTTGTACTGTTTCACTTTTTAATATTCTGGGTCCTTTTCTTCTTCATTCACCTCTTCTGCTTCGAATACGATATATTTTAGGCGGTTCTTTTTTTTTTTTATAAATCCTTTATATATTCCTCGCAGATTCTAAGGATTCCTTGATGGTTGGTGACTATACAATCTTGTTGATCTTCGATTCCAAACGTGCGTATACTTTTGTTACCTTTCCCTTCTAATTCCTGTCCTTTCTGATTTATATCTGCCGCACCGTTTAAGTTCCATTATTTCCTCATGTACTTCTCTCTGGCTCTGTCAGTTTTTCTCCTCAGTCCATTATTCACCCTTCTGTATTCTTTGGTGTCCATATTTTTCTTCCTCCTGCGTTCCTCTATTTTCTTAAGCATCTCTTCAGTTACTCACGATTTCCTAGGTGCTCTTTCATTCAATCTTGACAATACTGTTGTTGAATGTGTCTAGTAGAATCTGATTAACTTTTACCCAGGTATTTTCTACATTTCCTACATATCTTCCATTGCACAAAATTTTTCTTCTATCTCTTCTTTCGTATCACTATCCATCTCTCTTAGTCGTTCGAAATTCCATTGTCGATTCCCCCTTGCCCCAAAGTTTCCTGACTCTGTTCCTGTATCAAGATAATCGATTTGGTAGCGTTTTTGTCCCCTGGATTTTTCCACGCGTACAACTTGATTTTTCGTTTCTTAAACAACGTATTCGTCACCACTATATTATGTTGTGTGCAATAGTGAATAAGCATGTGGTCCTGTGCGTTTCTTCTACCTATTTAGTTCAGATGATCCTACCACGTTACTCATAGCTCCTTCTGCTACCACGTTGTTGACGTTTCCTAACACTATGGCTTTGACTTTATATCTTTCCTCCTGATGCAATGTCACTAATCTCGTCATATGTTCTACTTCATTGTCATCATGTTCGGTTGTAGGCACATGCACTTATATTATCAGGATATTCACTGGTTTTACGCTTAGCTTTACAAACATCAAGCAGTAACTGCAGCATTCCATTTTGGTTATACTTTTTGTTATTTCGTTTCTCATTGCTATGGCGACATCTTTTTCGGCCTTAACGCCATCCAAATAGGAAATTGTGAAATTTTCCGACTTGTTTGTATCCTTTTCTGGCCATTGCACTTCACTTAAACCTATTATGTTCACTTTACATTTATGCATTTCAATTTTTAAATTTTGAGCTTTACCCGCATGTCGTAAAATTAGTACGTACCAGGTTCTTATGCTGAAATCTCTTCTCTTTATTTTCTATTTTGATGATTTTTCCTGTAGTAATCCCCACCCAGAGATCCAAACAGAGGACTATTTTACCTCCGGAATACTACCTCAGGAAAAACTATCATTGTATTTATTCTCCTCCTCCCCCTTCCCTCCTGGAGGAAAAAGTAATATGGTAGTATTTACATTCCGCTTCCTCATTTGACCATTTTGTGGTTCCTCCGCCTTTTAGAATAGTTTCCTCTCCTAAGAACAAAATGCCCTGACCTCTACCTGCTCATCCACCTCCTGGAAGGCCATTGGCACCTGATACAGGCTGACTCCTTATCCCGGGAGTCAGTCTGTACGTGCGTACGTTGGCCGTCCCAGACCTCTCCAGTACTTTTGGTAAATATTATCGGCTTGTACTGTAGGATAAATTCGGAAAATAAAATATAGGTGGGAGCAATTTTGTATTTGAATGGCCGGTGGCGTTGTCCTGTAATCCAGCTTCTTGAAGGCAATATACCTAGGTAGTGTGGCGGGGAACGGCCCATAGTGTGAGGGTTGATCTTCCATGGTCTGCGCACTCTTCAACTGCATTGGATTCAATCTCCGGACGTGGTTTGAAATTACGTTAATAGTAGAACCCGACCTCGGAACCCCATAAGCCAGTTGTTCCCAACGCAGTCCTATAGTGTGTGTCGCAAAATTTTAGAATTTAATGAGCCAATTAATTATAATTAGTCTTGAGACAGACTATCAGTGAATGCCTCCAACGTCAGCAACAATGTCCAATGCTACGTAGAGTCACTACTTTATAAAAACTTAGTTGTACACTATTACCAGTGGCGTACGCAGAAGGGGTTTTGGTATTACCTTCTTGAGCAAGATACCATGAAACAAACAAACACTTAATATAGCTATTAAGATATGAGGGATGTAGACAGAGAGGTAGGTACTGGGAGTCTGGAACCCCCCTTCCCCAAAGGCGTGACTTTTATCTAAATTTAGTCTAATTATAAGGATGATTGTACAAATTTTTTATATAATTTACCCTCATGTTAAATTTAGACACACCAAAATTTATAGATCACTTCGGAAATATATTCCTGTTTACGTGCCTGTAAGATGTGCATACAAAAAATATGCGTGCTCTGAGATTTAGCGCTTAAGCCTTACTTGATGAAACTGCGTACGCCACTGACATAATTCGTATTATTTTAATTAGGGGTAAAAGTGGATCAGAAAAGGTAGCGGGAAACATGACGTCACGCCGTCCTCCATGCCTGTCTTTGCCCATTGTAATTTTTTAGGAAGTTGGAGGACGCCATAGATATTTTTTGAAAGTGGAGTAATGGCGTCCTTCCGCGTTCTCCCTCACTTTTACCCCTGATTTTAATAATAAAAAAGTAGACGTCGCGATGTCGTAGGCGTACAGTAAAAGTGTCTCATCAGTTAAAAAAAAAAAAAAAAATGAGAACCAATGGCATAAGCACGGAAAGCACAGAATCTCAGAACTTGAAGAGCTAGATGATAAACGGGTTTCTGTAACCGTTATTCTGAAAATTGGCTTCCCGCGGTATACCTCAACTTGGCATGTCTCCACATTATGCGGCACCTTATTTCACTTTATCAGACAAGAGAATATTAATACGCAATGGCAGGTACTTAAAAAAAAAAATGGAAAACATAATATTTTCATTCTGACCTAACATATAGGGAACCTCTCCTCCGCCAAAACTTCAATCGTATCAACATAAAAATCTTTGTTATGTAGTTACTTCGTAGAAAAGGAAATTATTGAACTGTTGCTGTAATGGAAAGTCTGTTTCCATATTGATAATCAATTAATCAATATGTTAGGCCGAAGGAAAAAAGCTTGGGCGGTATGGCATTATCAAGCGTTCTTAACTTCGTACATATTATAGTAAATTCTTGAGGATTTGTTTAATTCAATGTTTATTGCCGAGGAGCTACTTCCGACTGTTAAATACATACTAAGAATACTTTAATTGGGGCAAAATTAATTTCGTTCGCTAATTTAATCCGTGTAATCGGAGCTTTCATTAAGATTTTTGCGTTCTTATGGCATCATTCTTTTACGGTACATTGATTTATGTGAAGATCTGTTTTTTTTTTTTTTTTGTTTTTTTAATTGAAGGGAGATTTAATTTGATTTTACTTATTTTTTTCAAGCATATATTATTTGTTTTATAAAAATTAATTTATGTTAAATAAATATAGGTTTAATCTCTATAGATAAACTAAGAAATCCTGACTGACTGATCAGTGTCTAGACCAAACTGGACAGAACTTGCGATGTGGAGCATCACTATGAATCATCATAGGTATTCTGCCAATTTTGGCAGTCACTTGCCACAACTGACAAGGGAAGTTCGGGAGAAAGCAATCGCCTGCAGAGAAAGTAAGCGTGCCATTTGAAAGACCAATTCATTCTGACTACAACAAGCTCATAAAATTCCTGTACGGTTGAAAACTTTCCGACATATTCAATGTTAAATGCTCGATTTGCACACGATTTGTACAACCATTTGATGTGTTTGGATTCCGACCAAACAAAGATTATGGCAGGAGATTTGTATGTAGTATGAAACTTCTTCATCCGGACGTTATGATGTGTCAACGAAACAATCAAATAAAGTTCATGTCCATGCTAATCAATCAGTTCAGATCACCAAGATACATTGGATTGTTTCAGTTTGCTTTCTACAAGGTAGGTTACCGAACAAATTATAGACGATTTGAATCCCCTGTCGAATTTGCTTTTCGCTTTGGTTATGCAAACTGTTCTCTTGACGAATGCAACACAATTGTATATATAAAATGAAGGGTAAGGGGGGAAAAGAAGGAATATCACAAAACTGCATTTTCGAGAAACTGGCGTTTTAATATTGAAAAGCTGTACAAACTGAATAGGGTTAGTCAAATCTTTTGCCCCTTTTTACATCTACGCATGCATACATATTCAGTCAAGTAGTACAAAGAGTCACCAACAGATAGGACAAAGCACCTGTTAAAGCACACACATGGACATTCTTTGTTTTTTCCCCTTACCCTTCAAATGTTCATAGTGCAAGGAAGTATTTTGCCTGCATCATTTCTTCATAGAACAGAACAACCTCTATGAATTTGCTCCATTTTCATCTCTAACCTATCATTATTGTGAACAGTTTTATGACTAATTGTAACTAACCATCTCGTTAGTTATTGCAAAACAGTTTTTTTCTGTTAGTTCCGATAGATTTCAATTCGTATGTCAATATTCGTTGCTAATAATGTACTTAACGCGTTTAAATGTGCATATACTCATGTTTACATATAAACTTCCAAGTTGAATCTCTCGAACAGTTCTCAACCGTACAGGAAATTTGTTAATTTTTGTAATTAGCATGAATTTGTCCTTCAAATGGCATGCTTAATTTCTCTGCAGATGAGTGTTTTCTCCCGAACTTCCCTTCTTTGGCGTGGGAGACCCGGGTTCGATTCCCACCGGGAGCTCATGTGGTTCAGATTCCACGTTAATCAGTAGGTCCACGTGTCATATAGCCTCGTTACTGAAAGGGACGCTAAACTAACATCAACTCAACTCAACGAACTTCCCTTGTGAGAAACTTACATGTTCCACGGTCTTCGTTTTCACGTACGATCTTTCTATTTTGGTATCGTCCACTAATTGTAGTCTCTTCACTCTCCCTCTCTTTCCTGTCACTATACCCTCCAGTACGTCCCTCATGAACGATCCTTGCAATCATCACACCAATCTTCATTGCTTTACTTTCTCTTCGACAACTATATCTTCTAGATGAAACTCATCAAGCAGCCCTCTCTCTCAAAACAATTGGTCATAAGTGATACTGAAATTATGAATATTCAGACTTGTTCCTCACAGAATTTGACTCCTATATAATCCCCATTAATGAAATAAATCGTAACTCATTCCACCTACTAGACGTTGATAAATGTATTGTGATACTTATTAATATTTATATTCGTATCCTAGCTGCCACCGCAGACGTACTCCATTCATAAGCCATTCGAGCGTTTGATATTCAAGCAGATGCCATCCCTGGGCGTTTCAATCAAGAAGGTGCGAACATTAGCCGTACAGGACCGCCGTTCTTCTGTCAGTGTTCCGAAATTTGTGGCGCAGATTAGAAGATTTATACCAATTGTTGTTGAAGTTTACCTACATTCAGTCTTCATTAACTGAATATGAAGGAGTTTTGGAAAGTTCGGCGGGGAAATGTGGGTGTGGGTGCGGCAGGGTGCAATTATTATTACAAGATTCGAATCCTTTAAAGGTAAAGACGTGGAATTCTCTATGGGATTTTCATTTAAAATAATTCACATTTGATACTTGATTCACAAGGGAAGGAAAAGGGATGGTTCAGCAAGGAATCAGGATGTTCCACTAGTGGGGTTAAAATACCGTGCGAGACTTCCGAGTTCAGACGAATTTTATATGAAAGACACAGAAGGAGGCCTCTCTCTTTTGTCAACATCTATATAAAATCCTCTCAAACATACTGTTAGCAAGATTGACCTCATACGTAGATGGAATTTATTGGAGATTATCAGTGCGGATTTAGTCGAAATCCGTCAACTATTGACCAAATATTTACCATTCCCAGATACTCGAAAAGAAATGAGAATAATACTCCAGTATGTCAATTGTTTATTGATTTCAGGAAGGTCTCTGTTAGGAAAAAAACATAACATTCTTTATCTAATTTGAAATGCCGAAAAATCTAGTTAGATTAATTAAGATGTATTTTAATGAATCCTAAAGTAAATTCCGAGTAAGCAAATACTTGTCCACGAGCTCTCACGTCGGGAATGTCTTGAAACAATGTCACGTCGAGAATGTCTCCATTTTTATTAAATTTTGTTACAGAATACGCTGTAAGGAAAATGATCGATTGCAACCAGAGCCTAATACTGAATGGCACTCACCAGGTTGTGTTTATGCTGATGATGGTATCTGATAGGGGATGACATGAGGACAATAGAAAGAAATGTAGAGGTTTTATTAAATGGCTGTAGGGTCATGGATATACAAGTAAACGTAAGGAAAATTAAATACATGGATGTTCGCTGTAATCGTTATAGTGCAAATTATGGATACGTTAAAATATCTAGGATCAGCATTGACAAACCAAAACCATATCCACGAAGAAATTAAATGTCGACTGAAAGTAGAGAATTCGTGTTACTATTCAGTCCAAAATCTTTTCTCATCGCGAATTCTGTCGAAAAATTTGAAGCTTATGAAGGAACTACATAATTTATACGGTTTACCTAATATTGAAAGGGCCGTTAAGTTAAAGAGGCACAGGTAAGCAAGTTTTGTAGCCAGAATTGAAGAAAGTAGAAACACTTTCAAAATTTTATTTCGAAACTCAATCAGAAAAAGACCATTAGGAAGCCTAGGTGCAGATGGGAGGGCAATATAAAGATGGATCTCGCAGAAATAGGAATACGAAGTAGAAACTGGATCCAGTGGGCTTTTGTGAATGCGGCGTTAAATCTTCGGGTTCCATAGAGCATAGGTATAGTTTTGATAGTTAAATCAAATTTTAAGTTTCAAGTCCCACGGCTATGCCGGCTAGCTTAAAGAAGACGGTGACGATGAAAAATGAATGAAATAATGGAACGAAGAAAGTGGGAGGAAACGGGAGAACCCCGAGAAAAGCTACGCATACAGTGCTTGTCCACCACAAAGCTCATTGGTGCGAGCTGGGATCGAACCAAGGACCCCATGTACCAGAGGTGAACGCTCAATCACTGAGCTACCGCGGCCTAACTTTTGTCAGTTATTGCCATTTGAAAAATAATAAATGCGTGTTGGCCAAATAATATTACTTTGTTGACGCTGCTGTTGTTATTGTTGATGATACTTTATTTTTTTTTCCTGTTTGTTAACATTTCCCTTTGTAAAATGGCAAAATTATGCTGTATCTGGAAATTCGTTAAATAAGTAAATAAAATTTTGTTAGATTGGCAACACTGTTGGTCCAGTATTATTGCAGAATACGTCAATTGTTGCTCCCTGCCGATATTTGTATGATATATATATATATATATATATATATATATATATATATATATATATATATATATATATATATTTTTTGTAGGGACGCGGTAGCTCAGTGCTAGAGCATTCACCTCTAGTGCGTGGGTTTCTTAGATCCGAGCTCTCGCCAAGTGAACTTTGTGGTGGACAAACACCGTGTGCATGGGTTTTCTCGGAGTTCCGTTTCCTCCCACTTTAATAATCTCATTATTACATTCATTTCTCATTGTCATAGTCTCTTTTAGCCTAGTTGGCATAACCGAGGACGTAAAACTCAAAGATTTCATTTATTTGTTTTTTGTCTATTAGTTGAAAAGTTACAAGGGCGTTTCAAGATAAATGGTCCACCCTGTACATTATATGGCCTACATGATGTAATGTGTGTAAACCATATGTAATATGATTTTCCTCTTTTGGTGTTCATTCTTCTGTTCTTTGTGTTCGTTCTTCTCGAGCAGTGGATCACATTATTTTATTTTTCGTAATGCCTTTACAAAACACAGTATGGTCTTGGCATCTTGGCTTTTCTCACTTTTATGAGGCTCTTAACTGTTGACGTCAGCAAATCAAACAGCTGGAACCTTGCAACGTACTCGTATCTCTTGACTTTTACTCTATAACATATACACATCACCTTCTTCATCTCGTCCTAGTGTCTAACGTTCACAGAAAGTGTATTAAACAATCTACAATGCGTCATTTATTTGTTTATTGCCATTCTCATGTGCTTTTAACGATGGTTAGTTTGTGTTCTTCAGTTTGTCATAACTATTCCCCTTTCCTTGTTTATCATGGAGAAATCTTTGGGTTGCATAATAATTCAGTTCAAACTGATCTGCAAAAGTCTCTGAGCAAAGCACTAGGTTTATTATTATTATTATTATTATTATTATTATTATTATTATTATTATTATTATTATTATTATTATGATTATTATTATTATTATTAAAATATCGATAACAGTTTCCTCAAATAGGGATACCTTTGACTTCATCAGATATAATCTTATGTTCGATGATGTGTATAAGATCAAGATAATAGACTTGATTTACAGTCGTAGCTACGTGTGACTTGCGTCATACTAAGGGCTTGACTAACACTTGAATCATAGCCAAATCCTTAGTCTGACGCTAATCAAAAATAAGAACGACTCTGAATAAGGCCCAATGTGTGTAGTGAAGGCAAAGGTTAAATTAGTTGACGAAATTGTTATATATCGATATTTTAAAATAAAAACATTATACTTTGCTCAAAAACTGCGTGTTGCGTCTATTTTGAATTGCTAAAACAGTGGCAAACATGAACCAGATGTTATCTGTAGTATGTGCTTGAAAGTTACGCTTGGGTAGAGAGATGTTAGTGGAAAATCATAATTAACAATGGATGCAATGGGGACTTTATTGTTGTGTAAATGGTTTGTTTGTGATTGTAAATGGCAACGCATTAGTCTCCGTTCCAATCATTAGCCAGTCTTATCGTAGCCTCACACTTACAAATAATATATTTTACTTTCTTGAATCGTGGTATATTTACATGCTTTCGCAGTGGCTCAGTGGTAGAGCGTTCACTTTTGGTGCATGGGGTCTCTGATTCGATCCCAGCTCGTGCTACGTGAACTTTGTGGTGAGCAAACACTGTGTGTGTGTAGGTTTCCTCGGGGTTCTCCGTTTCGTCCCACTTTATTCATTCCACTATTTTCTTCATTTTTCATCATCACCGTCCCCTTTAGCCTAGCCGGCATAAGACTGGGACGTGAAACTTGTAAAGATTTCGTTTTTATACTTACATGTTTTATCATCTTTTTGTTTCTGTTATACGTGGTTTAACATTCGTTTCTACAATCGATGTTATTTGAGTGGTTCAGAATACAAATACATTAATGCCAGTTGGCATTTTCTAATCGATCAGTTTTTTTTTTTAATTATTTATTTTATGAAAACTGCGGTGAACAAATGTAAATGAAAATAGAGAGCTAGCCAAATGAACTGTATATTTCTGTGAATGAACCTTGAACCTGAGTAGAAGTAGAATGTAAAAATTTCGCTTTGTCTGCTTGTATTTTGACTATAGTGTAACTGCGATCCGAGCTACGTGTGCTCATCGAAGATCGAACACGGGCTTTCGGGCATAGAAAACACGCTACGCATATCTAACCATACCCATGAGACCACGTTTTTCTTACTTTTTTCTTGTTTGCTTAGTTGTATTCGTGTTTATATATATATATATATATATATATATATATATATATATATATATATATATATATATATATATATATATATATATATAAAGTTCTTCCTTTGCGGGTCGAGTTACGCAGCATGCCACATAAAGTGTAAATTCATTTTAGAACAATAATTATCTGCTAGTACATTGACGTACAGTTTATCAGTATATCATCTAAGTCTTGATCGTACATAAGGATATACTTTGAGTGAATTAAGTTATAACCGATTAGCAGTAAAATTGAAGAGACTCAAATTTAAACTGTCGTACAACATTTTGTGTGTCTAAGAGAAACTCAGTAATAAAATAAGTAATTAATATTTTAAATCAATCACAGATCCTCAACTACAAAGTGAATGGGCTTTACTCATGACCATTAATTCTTTTTTTTTTTTTAAATCCTCATTAGTCCCAGGACCTGTCGAAAGGCAGAATACTTAATAATACCACATATACAATTATGGTTACGTTAATATTTCGAGAAGATAACATTTGGCATTCCAACAGGAATTGATGTATGAATGACGGATGCTTGAAGGCACCACGTCATTTTCTTATCTCTTCCCTCAATGGGATTTTCAATTTCGATGAATGCTCATGTCATATATTTGGTTGGCTCGGAGTGAAGACTATAAGGCACGTTTATTTATTTGAATGGCCCATGTATGCATGCTATCTTGATGACGTCAAGAGGAACCACATTTTCTGAGAAGGGACTCCCGGTTGCTAGGCTACCGCAAAGGCGCGGTATTGTTGCGCGTTGCCTAATAGGCCAGGGGAGATGATCGACTGCAGGACTGCAGCTGTGGCACAGTCACTTGGGCCTTCTTAGAGCGGGAATCCCTGCCCACCATGAGCCGGTTTTAGTGTGTTCCCAAACGATGCAAAATCAAAGTTTCCAAGTGAGAACGGGACTCCTGGTTTGGGGGTCCTCCTTGTAATGGATATAAGTCGGGAAGTGAACAGCGTTTAAAACAAAACTTTGTGTAGTGTGTATGAAGCAGACAGAATATTTGAATACACCAAAGTTGTGTGAAATCACAGTGACCCGCAGTTCTGTTGGATCGAACACAGCAGGCAAGGTCAGAAACTTGAACTAGGTCAGGGTCTCGCGGTACTTATGTCTGTGGCACAAACTATGGGTTCAATCGAATGCGATGTGCGTCGTAATGCAAGTTGTTCGTCTGCATCGAAAGATAAAATGACGCTTAAAATTAGGGTAAGTGAATTAACATTGGATCTTTGAACACGTGGGCTTCCGTGTTTACATTCCTTACACCTATTGCTGTCCTTTTTAGTGTGTTTACCATTCTAAAATATTAGGATAAATTTATAATAAAATTCAAGACTTCCAACAAATATAGTATTTTTTAAAGTTTGTACTTATCCAATGATGCAATATGGTATTGTTTTGTATAAAGTACATTTAAAGTAGTTACCAATCAAAGATAATTATTTCTCGTGCACATTACGTCTCGTTATTAAGTTCTCTCCTTTTCTTCCCCACCGCATATACTACCGAGATTTCATAAATTTCCAAATAATTTTCAAATACATATGCTATTTTTCACCATTAAATGAAAATAATTCGTTGTATTATTTGAAATATGTTGAAAAGAAAAATGAACAATATTAAAATTAGCTTAGATGTGTAATGTGTTCCCGAATATTCAAATAAATACAGCGCATTTCTTTTTGTACGCCTGGTCCTGGGTTCGACTCCTGGTGGGTACATAACTTTCAGTGTTGACTGCATCCTGAAGGAATTGGCAGAATGTTCTGAATTTTTAAGATGTGACGAATTCCAGTCTGGAAAGACAGAAATAATGCGGATAAGCTCCAGTGTGCTGGCCACATGTCACGCTACTAAGAGAAGCGTGGTCATCTATAGAAACCATTCGTTGACTATAAAACCACTGTGTTTAGTTTTTTAGGTGTTAGGGTAAAATGCATTAAATATCTGTAAGATATTGTCTATAGCCATGTAATCTGATGACTCGCTGTACAACGTAATATTGTATGACAGTTGCGTTACATGGTAATAAGCCTTTAAAAAAAGTCTCAGTCTTAGAAACTGTAAAATCGACAAATCTACTTTCACTACCTCTCCGAAACTAACAGAATGTTTAACCGTAAACTAACTCTGGCACTTCAGTCAAGGCTGTGAAGACCTCTGGCGGTATACATTAAACTGGATGGTGCGTTGTCTTACCATGTTGGGTCTAAACCGAAAAGTATTTATCCTACGGGAGAATTAACATGAGATTTGTTCCAATCATTTCGTTTATACATGAACACTATCAGAATCTATTTAGAGAAGCATGTCAAGTAAAAATCGTGTTAGCAAGTGCTACTATAACAAAAGTGCTGAAACTATAATTAATAATAGTTCTGTTAATCGATCGCTGATGCATGTTAGAATGCTGAATGCGGTAGCGAAACTAGAGAAAGACTTGTAGGATACCTATTCCGAACATTGGGTGAAAAAGTGCCAATGTGTTCAAATTCACGTCGTGTTCAAGTTGATAAAATATTTCCGCGTTCCTCAGGCGGAGGACAAACTGAATCTTTCCTCCCGAATTCTGATTCTGTCTGTGGTGCTGTCAAACCAAACAATGTTGAACGATTTGGAAAACATGCGTGCCAGAATTAGCATGAATTTATTGAAACAGAATATAACTTTGCTTCGCTAATAATAGAGCATACGAACCCTTCCCATGCTCTAGTAGTTCGCGCGTGTGCCTTTGGTGCACATAGTCCTGGGTTTGATTTCCGGTGGGAGAGCATAAAAACATGGACGCATTATCACATCTAATGTAGCCTCGGTGCTGATAAGTAATGCTGAGCTTTAATAAACAAACAATATAGCATAAGAACACCCTGTCATTAAATTTCTACATACATGGCTGTACAACCTAAGATGCAAAGAAAGGATTGCTTTTTTGAGGTGGAGTTTTATCATATAAAACCGGATTTTGGGGGAATTGCGGAAAATTTTCGCCTTTTTTTTTTTTTTTTTTTTTTTACTTTTTATGATTTTCTTGTTAAAGTATCTCTTCTGTTTTCCTTTAAAAAAGTTCTTTTATAACATTCACAACTTACGAGCCGTATGTTCACGTTGGGGCAATCTATTTATTGATTTTCGAACTGGCATTTCATTTGTTGCCAGTATGTATAAGTGATGCAACCCAGCATATAACAACAGCTATGTTGGATGCCTAACTACGTATCAAATTCCTAACGTTACATCTTGTTGTGTGTGTTACATGAGTTGCATAAATTCAAAGAAAAAGTTCCATAAAACAAGAAATAGATACAAACTCATATTTGTGTTAGTATAGATTTTACATACATCCTGGGGGCCGAGGAGGCTCAGTGGTAAAGCGTTCAACTCTGGTGCATGAGGTTCTTGGTTAGATCCCAGCTTGCGCCAAGTGAACTCTGTGGTGGACAGACACCGTATGCATGGGTTTCCTCAAGATCCTCCCACTTTCTTCATTCCACCATTTCATTCATTTCTCATTTTTACTGTCTACTTTAGCCTGGCCGGCATAACCGTGGGACGTAAAACTGAAAGATTTCATTTATTATTATTATTATTATTATTATTATTATTATTATTATTATTATTATTATTATTTTACTTACATTCCTGGCTCTCTGTACGGAATACATTGTATTGTGAGCTTCAAATATTCTATTATAAGCTAAGTTAATATAAGTTCAGTTTACAACATTATGATAGGCTGGCTATCAGTAGTAAAAGTTCATTATTTGCAAAATTTACGAATTCTTTCTTTATGTCGTATCAAGATATTTGAGATAGGAATCTTCGATATAGCGTTTTCAACTTCCTCCCGCACAATCTTAGGGACCTCAATAAATGCTATGTATATAGATAGATATACTTCCTCCGGGTAACCTCCTACATAAATGATACTTCTTTCGTTCCTATCAAGTGATCGATTTCCTTGATTACTGAAGTTCGTGTATTTTTTCTTTTGAATGCAGTAATTAAATACTCTCTCGTGTTATAATGCGAAAAATCAGATAGAACATACTGTTATTTCATTATAGTTGAAATATTCAAATAAAGTAACATACTTTTTTTTTACTTCAAAAGTCTTTTATTTTTCAAGCCCTTGCATCTCTACTTAAATGATAATTAGAATGTATTGAAAGAAATATTTATTTTACGTCTCACACTTATCCTGGCTAGACTAAAGGAAAACGGTAATGACAAGAATGAATGAAATGGTGGAACGCGGATAGTGGGAGGAAACGGGAGAACCCCGAGAAAACCCACGCACATGGTGTTAGTCTACTACAAAACTCACTTGGCGCGAGCTGGGATAAAATTAGAATGCCATTCTGTTCCATTTGTGTAGTTTTTCACGTTATTAAATGAAGCTACTTAATTTAAGAGATTTTTTGACAAGCAAAATAATAAGACGACACAACGAGATACTTTTTTCTTTTATTCAAGAAAAAATCCTCTTTCTAGTATCCTCGTTTATCCCTTTTTCACCTCTTTCCTGTGTTCATACTTTGAAAATTATCAGTATAGTATGTGGATACTCTCTCTTACCAGAATGATTATTGAGGCTTTAAATCTTAATCTTCGTGGTGACTCAGTGGTTAAGCACTCACCTTTCGTGCGAAGGGTCACCCATAGTTCAATCCTAAGTCGTGCGAATTTGAGAACATTGTACGTTTTCTTTTGCTTCTTCAGTCACTTCTTTCGTAGTTATTTATTTGAATGTAAAATTACTGTTCTTTAGCCAATGAGATACAACGATGAGTTAAATATGTCATTTCAAATCTTATATCTCTTGCCGAATAGACTTGCATACATTAGAAAGACCTCGTATACTTCAATCGAACATAGATTGCGAATTTTTCGATCCTCCGTAAATGGACAGAGATGGAGTGAGTCAAGATTCGTGAGTGAGTCAGTGGGTCGTGGATGAACAGGACGTGACATACTCTGACCTACCGACGCACAAACCCACTCTGCTCAGTGCATTGTAGACATCTTCCGAACACTGGTGAATTTGCCAATGTTTTATTTTCAAGACCTCCATTTTTCTTTCTTTTCAATTTGTGTATATTTACTTCCCTGAGAGGAATATATCTCAGTGAAAAAAGAACTTTAGGCACTTTTGAGTATTGATATTTGTAATTGTAATAATAGCAATAGAACTTACTACTTGGCTTTCGAGACACAGTCGTCGAATTTTACAGTTCTTTCTTTCCCTTTACGTTGGTCTACTTTACCTTCATTTGTGACTTCCAAATTTCATCCTATTTCCCACTGAAAAGTATCTGTAATTCAAGGAAATAATTATACAGTATATGACAATTCAGTTGAAATTCATCGTAATATGGACCATAACAAACCTTTTACCATTTTATATCGTATTGTAACAGAGCGGTGCTTGAGTGATTGACCGTAGAAATTCACACTCCGATTAATGATAATTTCACAGCCTTGTTTTATTATAAGTGTAAACTCTTTAGTCAGTGGAGAGGAGGACCTGGATCATGGCTCAGAGTCAGTGGCGTATTTAGGGGGAGGGCTTCCGGGCTGAAGCCCCCCCGAAATCTTACTATAGTAAAGTATATAAAATATTTTGCAGAATTTTCACATTTTCAGGCAAAGCCCCCCCTGAAAGTTAGCAAAGCCCCTCCCGAAACAAAATCATAAATACGCCACTGGTCAGAGTTAATAACGATGTGTTTTGGCGGGTGGTGGGTCGTGGGTCAGCGTGGTCACGGTGGGTCTGCCTACGTTGCTTCAGTCAATTATGATATCATTCATGGTAATATGCCGTTAATAGGCTAGGATTGGATAACGTTTAATTTGCTCTGGAATATATATGGTAGTATATATGAACTCAATATCGTTTTTTTTTTTTTTTTCGAACGACACTAGGAGATAAGATTTTAAATTTAAAATTTCTGTAACATTCACTGAAAAGTGAAAATAAAATTTAAAAAAAAACTCAAAATGCAACAATTACTAACGATTTCGTTTATATTTCATAAATCAAATATTTCATTAAGTCATTTCTGTGAGGAAATCCAAAAAAGGAGTAGTTTACTGTTGGGGGTGATTTCTTTCTGGACGACTTTCTCAAACACGACCTAGTTGATTTTGTTCACACTCCGTTAATTATTTACATTTTTTAATAACCTGACGTAACTAACTTGTTCTGAAAAATCCTCAAGGGATAATTTCCTCTTAGGGTGAGTTTTTTTCCCGACGTCTTGTCTCAAACACGACTCAGGCTGTTCTGTTCCTTGGGATGCACTTTACCCTTGGGGATAAGTGTTTACAATTTCCTACAATGTGACATATGATTTTGTTGATATTTCATAAAATATTTCATTAATAGTCGTCACATATTGCATGTCATTTCTCTTGAAATAATAATAATAATAATAATAATAATACACAAAAGGTAGTGTACTTCTAAAAGTGAGTTTTGTTCGAGCGAAGTTTTCAGAAAACACTACAAATAAATGTGCCGGTAGTAACTGCAATATATCTTTTAGTTTAAGAAATTGGAGCGAGAAAGTTTACTGGGGTGGTCCGTACCTTTTTATTTATTTACACGAAGCGATATGTCATAGCAGCCATACTTGCACGTTAGTAAATTATGTGGAGTTCGCCCGTATATGTGCTGTTAAACGTTGGAAATTGTTGATTTATCTTAAAAAGGTAGTTTATATGGGAAAGAAGGAACAAAGGTATTTTCGGAAGACTTTGTCCGAACAGAAATCACCGCAAATGTAAACTATCCCTTTTAGATTTTTTCCATGAAAAGTAACTTAAGCCATATATTAGGGTAATTAATGAAACATTTTATTTATGATATATGAATAAAAGCACCTGAGTCATTTTTAAGAAAATCGTTCGAAAAGAAGTTACCCTTGAGGGTAAGCTACCGCTTATGGATTTTTTTCAGAATTAAATTAGTTCTGCTATGTTGTCAAGTTATAAGATGTACCCGTGAAGTATGAATAAAATCAACTAGGTCGCGTTTGAGAGAATCGTCCAGAAAGATCACACTGCCAAGAGAAACTACGACTTCTGAAATTTTGAAGAGAAATGACATACCACAGTAATGAAATATTGACGTTTGAAGTTTACGTTAAACAAAATAGTTTGAACCGTTTTCGAAGAAAAAACAGTAGGTGCCTTCCATTTCAACTCAGGCAAAAAAATATAAAATTGTACCATCACCATCTCAGATATTGTTGAAACTTTTTTTATAGCAACTAGACATGTTTTTAAGAGACCCATATTTTTTTGTTTTGTCGAAAAAAATTTTCCCGCCATGTAATGGGCCATCAAAGACGGGGAGTACAATTTATGAATTGTAGAAGACATGGAAAATGGTCAACTTCGGAGCCTCACCATTCGCCTATGGAGACAGGTAGAGTTATAATTCTTGTTGTGGTACGTACATAGGGATATAAATAAACTATATTTTATTATAGTTTGGTTTGCGCATGCGTATCTTTTTGTACATAAATTAACAAATGAACGTCAATTTATCTGAAAATTCGAAGTTTGCGAATTTTTTTCGAGCACTTTCGGTTCGAATTTTAAAATTCTGTTTTCGCGGTTGGTAAGACCTAGCTACCCGCTTTCCGAAAAAAAAATTTTATCGCTTCTGTGTGCAACCGTTTTGTCGCAAAAAATTCGAGAAATTGTAAAATTTTCAAAAATCGCCATTTTTGGGCGCCATTTTCTCGAAAACACCATTTTTTAAAATTCTGAAATTTTGTCAGATGGTTCAACTTTACATGAATAATAAACACACCAAATACCATTCTCGACCAATGCTTCGTGAATTAACTGCTGCCTTTTAAAGTTAGCGAAGTTTCGTTAACTTTGATGTCACAGTTAGCAACACTGGGAACAATAAAAGTGCAATGATTTGATGATGTTTCTGATTTACATTCATTAAATGAAGAATAAAAGGTTTTCTTGACTGTTTTGTTCATTATTTTGATCAAGAAGGCTCTCTGAAATAGTAAAATGAGCCTCCCCTACTCCTCCGTTTTCTTAAACCGAAATAATCTGAGGTGGAAATTACGATTACGAAACGCACAAATTTCAAGTTCACTTACTTAAAATGGTCTTCGGAAACAAAATTTCACTTATTTTTTTAATTTTTTACGTGGACCAATCATTTGCTTGGTTTGTGTTTTCTTCGCTAATAGCATGTAACCGTGAAGGTGCTCCAATAGGTGTTGGCTCACTCACAACTCGTCCAGGAGTGGATCTAGGGGGAAGAAACTTTTTTATTTTACATATAAATATAACCGATTTCAGAGTTTGGAGCTCTTAAAAGTAGCTCTAAGTAGCAGTATTACGCCCCCCCCCTTCCAGAAGTCCGTCCTGGATCCGCCCCTGCGTAGCACATTGTCGATAGTCACAAATGCTGAAGGTCCATGTGGAAGCATAACAGCACTTCAACTTCACGTAATTCATGATTTATTCATAATATTTCTGCTACACACCACTGGTTATCATACATATATGATGTTACAAAAGTTCCTTTTTGCAGATTTCTTAAATCTACACTTTGAATTGCAGAAGTTCGATTTTGGGGGAAGCATGAAGTTAGTTCATGGTGACCCGTTACTGCCATAAAAACTTCGCCATTTTCCGAAAGGCAAAGATGACTTCGTTGAATACCGGGAGATCTTAAGTTGACAAAACCAGAGCACCACACAATATGACGTCACTAAATGCGATAGTAAGTTGAGCAGTGTTTGCAACTGATTTGAAGTCAACTTATTAATTTTATACTAGAGTAACAGACCGGTAAAGAAAATAATTTTAAAAATGATTATCTGTTAATGAAGTAATATACTTTAAGAGATATTTGTTTATTTGGATGAAAACATAGTATCTCCACACGCGAAATTTGATGATGTGCTGCGCGAAAGATTTGTTGTCACAAAAAAATTTGGAGATCCATAATATATAATTGACATAAAAATTAATGATAGGTCTACATCATATTAGTATGTGACAGGCCCGTATTCATTGGGTCTAGGGGGGCGGGCCCCCTCTAAATTTTTACTGGTTCCCTAAAATTTTCACAGTACTCTTGCATATGAACTATAACAGGGTGCAAAATTTCAAAGTCAGACGCACTCGCCAATCCAAAAATAATGGTCGCCAGTATCTCTCACGTACAAATTGAGATGTCCCCCCCCCCCCCAAACGGCCTTTGGTTTGACAAAGAAAGACTTCACATTCCGTGTTTTCTCTCACTCAGTGTAACTTATTTTCTTAGGAAACAGTAAATGCGCTGCCCTGTGAGTTCAGGCAGAAACCATTCCTAGTGAACACTGGTCGCCAGCTCTAAATTTCTAGTCGCCAATGGCGACTTGGCGACCGGAAAATTTGTGCGCTGAGCTATAATACGTTTGGATCGGGACCCTCTTCCAAACTTCTACCGGGCTTCCCCTAGATTTTTGGGCTGGCTACCAGCCTAGTATGTGATAAGTGACAGGGCCGTAACTTGAGGAGGGAGGGGAAATGCTTTCCCAAGGAAGATACCCGCAGTTCGAGGGGACCCATTTTAAGACAAAATTTTATTATTCCGTATACGATACGAACATGAAATTATAAATGAAGCATCGAATATGTCCACTATATTACATAAACAAAACAACACATAAAAGGCAAATAAAACAAAAATGAGTCGTGGGTCCATTTCAATAAAAAAGTTTACTAATAGGGGCCCTTGTTCCCTTAATTCATTTGTCATGTATGGAACGGGCCCAAAGGTGTAACTAACAACCCGGGCCCATAAAGAGTATGAGAAAGATGGAAAGAGGGAGCCCAAGAATTAGAGAAACAACTTTTTTCTAGGAGCACCAAATACGCGTATTAATGCTTACCCCCCTCCCAAGAAAAAATCTAAGTTACGGCGCTGGATAAATGGATGCAGGTGTAGAATACATGAACATAAAAACAGTAATTTATGATTAAAATGAATGACTGCGTGTGAAAGAGGACTGTACTACTAATTTTTAAAAATTATATAATGTTTACTATATGTAGAAAACGATGGTGCAGTCCTATTTTATGAGTTTGAATTTGCAAAATTTAGGAAAGAAGTATGTAATATATTTCTCGGGTTCTGTAGGATTACGGGGGACCAAAACTACGTAAAAACAAAATGTTTATAGGTGGAATGAGTTCATGTTGCGGAAAGATAATTGATATTGATATGTGAGTAATTTGTGAACTATTACTATTTGCTATTAATTAGAATGGACGAATACAACGTGCACTGCGGCGTTCTAATCCGACTTCTCTTGCTAGCGCTCGCTCGTCAATATTTATTTATTGATACAAGTCATGGCCATTACCGGCATCTATGGCCTTAAGCAAATCACGTTGGAGGGATCACATCCTCGGCGAGCACACAATCACGGTACGGGGGAGGAATATAAGGAACGGATAAGGAAAGAAGCGGCCTGAGGCCTGTAAATTAGATACCATCCCGGCATTTACCTGGTGTGAATGAGGAAATGCCAGGAAACACCTCATTTAGGATAGCTAGCCTGAAAAAGCTGTTACACCTTTTCGACCGACTGACCCTGTCGGAAATCGAGCCCAGGACCAAAGGCGAGAGCATTAGCGACTACCAGGGTGCGAAATCATTTGAAAATGGTGGGGGGGAAGAAGTTCAGCGATCCACACTAATGCTTCGTGGAGCCTCCAAAAAATTGAAATATTAATGGATTATTATTATTATTATTATTATTAATAATAATAATAATAATAATAATAATAATAATAATAATAATAATAATAATAATAATAAATGTTCAAACTAGTGGTAGTTGTTATTTAAAAATATTTTAATGTTATTTATTCATTTAACCGTACACTTCAGTGCGTATGGTCCAGGGTTAGACTCTAGTGGGAGCACAGTACCCTTGTGTTTACCATTATATTGAAGATTACATTCGCGAAAATAGTAGTAGAGATATATAAGTCAGAAATAATAGTCCCTGAGAACCGATGTCCTAACCAAGCATTAGAACTACTAACTTGAAGCGCTCCACCTGGCAAGCCATAGATCCTCATGAGCTGTAGAGTCAGAGTATAGTTTTTATTATTATTTATGAAATTCTCGTTTCTTCTCTACGTACGTAGTGTTTCAGTTTGGTCGTTCAGATATGCGGTCACCTTTGTAAGTCTAAATAATACTATGTATCTATATTGTATTATTAGCAAGAATATATTATTATAAATAATGATTTCAATACAAATACTTGATAGACAACAAAAAGCCGTGTTGCCTCACTGGTAGAGCGCTCTCCTCAGGTGCGTGGAATCATCGGCTGGATCCTAGCTCGCGCCAAATTCTGCTTGCGGTATACAAACAATTGTGTGGGGGTTTTCTCGGGGTCCTCTCGCTTCCTTCCATTATCCTAATCAACCATTGTAATTCATCTCATCATGATCGTCTTCCTTAGCCGTGGTGAATATTCATAGGACGTTAAACTTTAGAAAATAAAAGCACAAACACTATAATACGATTGATTTGCTGATTTAAGTTTAATGACCCTTTTCAGCAGCGAGGCTATGAAATGTGGACTTACAGTTTAAGGTGAAATCCGAACCACTGTAATCGTTCAAATTTTTGTCCTGCGGCATCTGTGACTGTCGCGATACTTTTAAGTGTTGCAGCTGTAGATGACTTACTGAACACCTGGTAAAGTTCGCCTAACAAACATGCAAAGTTGTGAACAGCATTCACAACACCAAAAACATACATTCAGAAACAAGATTAATTCGATGTGCCATGCAGTGTACGCTAATTAGGCACGGGTTGACATTTCTTCTAATTTGAGCAGCAACACCTTCGTTTCTCCCAGTAAACACTGCATCCCCGTCCGAACTAAATCCAACCAGTTTTTCTTTAAGATTAAAAATATCTATGCCATCTTCGGAAAATGCTTGAATAATTTTCTCTTTAAGGGATTTTTCATCGGCATTTTCTACAGGCACTAATTTATAAAAACGACAACAAGGTTTATTTTCTTCGTCCACATATGTTCATATAACAGCAAGTGCTTATCCGCAAACCTGTTTGTAGGTTCGTCCACTGAAATTGAAGAACAATCTGTTTGTTTGAGAAATTTTACCAGTTTTGCATGCAACTGGTACGCTAGAGAATAAAGATCTTCATCTCGTCAACAACCGAAAAAGTTAAACACCTGATCCTTTTACAAATAAACTACGTTTTTTAAAACAGCATGCATTTAAAATTATTGTTTGTCTGAAAATTTTCTTTATAGACCTACTTATATTTTCCTATTAAGGTGTCCCCCCTTACAGATTTTGGTGAGGGGGAAAAGCAAGTGTAAAATTTTTGGTGGGGGGGGGAAATCCCTCCCGTCCCCCCCGGGATTTCGCACCCTGGCGACTACTCATGCTCAGCAATACTGTCTGAAACTCTTTAGTTAGTGGTATATTTGGCTTTAGGTAGATTAACCTCAAACAGCAATGATTTTCAACAAAAAATGCTTTCTTCCCGTAATCCGACATATGGCTAGTTTTCAAAGCACATAGTGAGAAAAAAAAATTGTAGGTAGCGTATTTAAAACGGTAGGTTAGATGCGTAATTCCTGTAGTTTTTGGACTTAACGTACAGCAAACGTATAACTGAAATCGCATGTTTTATAATACTTTCCGTATGTGTTCCATCTATACGTACTTTCCGTATGAAACAATATAGGCGGTCAGGATCTCACATACAAATCGACGCAGAATGTCCATAGTAGAATAGAATATAGCTGCAGAATGTAACATAGGTGATATACGGAAAACTGTTAGATGTCAGACATCCTGCAATGACATGATGTAACATCTAAGGGCGTGCGTATGTAGCATATGCTTCATACTGATTTCTGTAGTAAGCAATAGGATTTCGTATAGTTGTACAATATACCGCTGTCCGGAGAACGGATTTTTCTTAGCGTGCAGTTCATAAGCAAGGGCGCCCATGTTGTGGTTTCCAAGGGGGGCAAGTATAAGCGACGTTTCAAATATAGTTTCAAATTTTGCTGTAAGTAATGTAAAAATTCTATTGGGTTTTCAATTTCCTCTTAGGGCGGCGAACGCCCCACCTTTCCCCCCTGATGGGAGCCTTTGTTCATAAGTAATGCAGTTATGTGGGTGCTGAACCTGTGGGTTCAGTATTTCTTTATAAATCCATTAAATGTTGTGCGTGTAATCCACAACGCACACAGATATAGGCGGGAACACAGATATAGGCGTGAATTCATGTCACTTAATGGCCTTCCCATTTTAAGGCAGTAATAAATGCGAAAATTGTCGATAAGTGATTCGCCTACTTTGATTTTGCGAATAGTTCGTACTATGTGCGACTTTGTTCATGCTTCGTCTAGGGTATGGTCGACGTCGATAAGCTAATAAAACGAAATACTTCAAAAGTTGAGCCAGTGGGTGCGTAAACGTAAACCTCGTGTAGCTTAGGTATAGGCTGCATAATTACTTTATTACATCAGTTATTAATATGCATCCTTAAATTGGGATTGAGCAGTTCCCGCAGTTCAGATCAACAATACGTGGACAAATTCATATTACTTTGAAACTCACATTTCTTGATGAAAATAGTGTCATCACGCCTTCTAGACTGTACATGTGTTTGCGCATGTCAGTGATCCACCAGGAACAGGTAAAATTCAGGGGCGCTACAAGAGATAATTGTTCAAACATTACATTTTTTAAAAAAAAATTATGGGTGCACACTTAGTAGTAGTAATAGTAGTAATATAGTATAGTAGTAGTAAGGCAGTAATAGTAGGGTAGTAGTTTAGTAGTAGCCAGGCCCGCAACCAGAGGGGGGCAGGTTCCCCTAAACTTTTTGTGGCCCCTCCAGACTTCAATACAAAATTTTATTATTAATACAAAAAACACAATTTAGATATTTATAAGATAATTTTAATGACTTGGCCCCCCGTAACATATTCACGTCCCTCCCAAACCTTTGTAGCTGGTTTCGGCCCTGGTAGTAGCAATGATAGTATAATAATAGGCTAGCAGTAGTAGTAGTAGTAATATAGTAAGGCAGTAATTGTAGTAGTTGAGTAGTAGTAGTAATAATAGTATACTAGTAGTAGTAGAGTAGCAGTAGTTCGGGTTAGGTTAGGGTAGGTTCAGGCAGAGAAAATAGATTTCAAGTCCCTTATGCCTTAGTTTGCGGCCCTGGAATAACGCCCTCACGAAGAGTTTCATAGAAATGAAAGCCACATCTTATTGCTGTATCTATGTTCACAGATGACTTACATATTCTGCGCCTTCATAAATAAATTCCCTAAACATTTGTCTTTTGTTCTGAATTAACACCTTTTACCTGTAAATTGTAATTTTAAAAATGTCTACATATTCTTAATCCCATTTCTGCCACTCCAAAACACTTACTAACCCTACAAGAGTTCATTTGGTGCTAAAAGAAATTGATATGTCATGAATGTCAGTACACTTACAAAATAAAACATAACTGAGGAAACCTGAAATTTCAATCTTGATACACGTATCAGTGCGCAGTACGAAATGAGTTTTTTTTTTTAAAATCCCGGCGTTCTTCCCGCCTTTGATGTGACGAGCCGCAATTATTTACGCATTATTCAGTGCATTGTTTGCGTATAATCTTGTTCGTTTGTTGAATGTAAAACGCAACTCACACAACCGCCGTAACAACATAATGTTTTTTTTTATTGTCCACCAGTACAAGAACAAATTCCAGGTATGTCTTAAATTATAATCCACCTTGGCATATTATCTCAGCCGTAATACTGTCAACAGAGCTGCCTTGCTTATGGATACACTGCGTATGAAGTGGTCCAGGGTAGTGACGACATTAAGTGACGTCATGTCCTGTTGCTCTGGTTGTGTCAACTTAAGAACTCCCGTTGAATACCAGTTACCGGTCGCATACTTTCCCTTTTTTTCTTCCGGAAGTCGTCGAATTCAGTTCCAGGCAACAGAACGAGAGTAATACCCGGAGTTTGTACTTGCACTATACTCACGAATTCTTCTGCGGTTTTAGTGGGGGCGCGGTGGCTCAGTGGTAGAGCGTTCACCTCCGGTGCTTGGGGTCCCTGGTTCGATCCCAGATCGTGCCGTGTGGGATTTGTGGTGGACAAACACCGTGCTCGTGGGTTTTCTCGGGGTTATCCCGTTTCCTCCCACTTTCTGCATTCCACCATTTCATTCATTTCTCATAATCACCGTCTCCTTTAGCCTAACCGGGATAAGTGTTGGACGTGAAACAAAGATTTCATTTCATTTTTTTTCTTCTGCGGTTTTAACACTGAGTAAGATTATGCCGCGTTGCCACATTCTTTACACCTCCCCCCCCCCCCCCTCAATAACGTCGCAGAGACCCTTGCATGGCCGGTTTCACTGCAAAACCACTGCTTTATCGGACCTGTCTGCATCTCGAACATCTGAAAGCGATTTTTAAAGTGGGATGCAGCACCATCAGAAATCACTGACACGGTTTGGGAAATTGTAGACACTTATTTTCTCGTATTCAAACCTTTTTCTATAAAATATATTTTCGTTTTGCTTCGAGTATTTTTAGAATCTTGTCTATGGCTATGAGTACATGAGCCGAATCGTGTGTTTTATCGTCGTTTATTACAACAAAACTGTCAGTTGATTCATATTCCGGTGATAACTCTGAATTTCACTTTGCAGAATAACAGTCCAGTTTTCAGCGAAGTCCACATGAAGTAAAATAGAATTTGTATCTTGAAATTTTATACGGTGCTTTTCGGTAGCAATTAATTCTCTTTGGATTTTCTTGATGTAGTCATGAATTACAGTTAAACCAGCAATGTACGATACGAAAACAGAAAGTGGCATAGTTTTTTTTAACGAGATTATTGTTTTCCCATATGGCATACCTAACACTTTCATTTTCATCAGGATCAACAATTAAAGACTTCACACTTATTCCTTCCACTCCAGGACATTCACCACATTCTTGAAGAAGACAGTTGTCATTTTCTAGGATCATACTACTAAAGGAAATAGGTCACTCATGACAGCTTCAATACAGACTGCACCTTTGATTTGTAGCAACGCAGTAGCAGCTAACTTAAAATTTGCACAATACTCACACACACATACACTTCCCTCGCAGGTTGCGGACTGAGCCACTTTAGTCGAATACTGTAAAATTCCGAGTGACCCATTCTTATGTTGGGATTGTTCTGTTTAAAAAGTCAGTAAATTTCTTTGGAACGCGTAAGAAAACGTTTCGATTTTTTAAACTTGTTGTCCTTTTTCGATCACTAATGACACCGCACTTAATTGAGACTTTGTTTGGAGCATTCCAAATCATCACTGAGGTAATAGTTCAGGCTTTGTGTAGATAATCAGAATTTATTGGATGGCCATTTCAAGTAAACTTAAAATTTATGTGTTTCGTAATCGTAATTTCCACCTCAGATTATTTCGGTTTAAGAAAACGGAGGAGTAGGGGAGGCTCATTTTACTATTTCAGAGAGCCTTCTTGATCAAAATAATGAACAAAACAGTCAAGAAAACCTTTTATTCTTCATTTAATGAATGTGAATCAGAAACATCATCAAATCATTGCACTTTTATTGTTCCCAGTGTTGCTAACTGTGACATCAAAGTTAACGAAACTTCGCTAACTTTAAAAGGCTGCAGTTAATTCATGAAGCATTGGTCGAGAATGGTATTTGGTGTGTTTATTATTCATGTAAAGTTGAACCATCTGACAAAATTTCAGAATTTTAAAAAATGGTGTTTTCGAGAAAATGGCGCCCAAAAATGGCGATTTTTGAAAATTTTACAATTTCTCGATTTTTTTGCGACGAAACGGTTGCACACAGAAGCGATAAAAATTTTTTTTCGGAAAGCGGGTAGCTAGGTCTTACCAACCGCGAAAACAGAATTTTAAAATTCGAACCGAAAGTGCTCGAAAAAAATTCGCAAACTTCGAATTTTCAGATAAATTGACGTTCATTTGTTAATTTATGTACAAAAAGATACGCATGCGCAAACCAAACTACAATAAAATATAGTTTATTTATATCCCTATGTACATACCACAACAAGAATTATAACTCTACCTGTCTCCATAGGCGAATGGTGAGGCTCCGAAATTGACCATTTTCCATGTCTTCTACAATTCATAAATTGTACTCCCCGTCTTTGATGGCCCATTACTTGGCGGGAAAATTTTTTTCGACAAAACAAAAAAATATGGGTCTCTTAAAAACATGTCTAGTTGCTATAAAAAAAGTTTCAACAATATCTGAGATGGTGATGGTACATGCTCTGCCTGAATTGAAATGGAAGGCACCAGTAAATTTTTATTTGGGGGACACGAAGAAAAATTAAAACTCTTCCTGGAAAATCTAATAAAAAACATTAAGTTTAAAATTGTATTTCGTATTATCGTTGCAAAGTTTAAAAAAAAAAAAAAAAAAAGTTTGCTCATTACCCGAAACGCCTCAAATATAAGACGATATAGCTTAACGAATTAAAAGTCGGGAGTAAATGAAAATTGTTCATTTTTAATAACTTCATATTAACTTGACTGTTTCAGTTAATGTAATTAATCAATTCATGTGATATTAGATAATTTCTCCTCTTTTAAAACAGCAGGGTGTCTATCGGTCACGAAAGTCGCGAAAAAATCATGAAATCAGAAAACAAGTCATGAAAGTCAAGAAAAAGTCACGAACTGGAAAATCTTCTATGAAACGTAAAAGTTCACCACCAAAATTGTCTATGGTCGGCTTTAGACTCTACCAAATCACAAGCTAAAAATGCTTCTATCGCATGCATGAAAACTTGGTCTAATTCGCACCCAAATTCACTCTTGAGAATATTACGAAATCTTATGGTCTGGTAAAGAAAAAGTCACGAAATGTCATATTGGAATATCTGTAGACACCCTGAACAAGTAATAATTCAGAGTGTCTATCGGACATGAAATCAGAAAACGGGCATGAAAGTCAAGAAATTTAGCTTTTGGGTCACGGTTTTTTTTTTTTTTTTTTTTAAATCTACAAATATAAGTACAGATTGAAAAAAAATTTTGTTCTATAAAACGTTAAAATTCACTACCAAATATGTCTATGATCGGCTGTAGACGCTACCAAATTGCAAGCAAAGCACGCTTCTATCGCGTGCATGAAAATTCGGCACAATTCGCACCAAAATTCGCTCTTATAAATACTACTAATTTTTATGGTTTGCGAAAGAAAAAGTCACGAAATTTCATTTTGGAATTTTAGTAGACACCCTGTAATGGCAATATACTGCAATGTAACATAAAATTTAAAAAAAAATGATTTATTTGTTTTTAACCTTAAAACAATACATAAATTGCGTGGATGGCAAACTAATTTACAGTGATGCGTGAGTAGGTGTCCACCTATAGTTCTAGCCATGATTGACGTCACATGTCAGGTAAAACAAATTATAAGTATGGTTTCGGGTCATACTAATTGTATATACTACAGATAACGTTTACGAATTTGTAACGCTGTAAGGGGCTTCATGCCAAAACCGATATTTAATTCTTAGGTAGTTAAAAGGAGAACATTTATTTTTTAAGATATTTTACATCGTAGCATTTTTGTCATCCATAAACGAATGACTTAGTAAGAAAAGAAATAGTTCCGTCATCTGAACCACACTCATTTTAAATTCACCTTGAATAGAAGTACCAGAGAGAAGGAAAAGTAGAAAGGTTATTTGACAAGAGCGTTGCCTTTCACAAGTTTCCTTAGTTAGTCAGGTTTGATTTTAGCGTCCCTTTCAGAGCGAGACTGTATGAGATGTGATCCTACAGTTTAACGTGAGATCCAAACCAAATGAGCTTCCACCGGGAATCAAACTCGGGTCTTCCACGCCAAAGGCTCATATGCTATCGACATACCTACGACGAAGCTTTTCGACAATTTCATTCAACAAAGTACGGTAATGACGAAGGATTTAACTAGGGAGGATGGTATTTCGATAGGTGGTAGATTTGTTTCTTTGTTCAAATTAAGTGTCTGTTTTCAGCACCGAGACTATATGAGACGTGAAGCAACGTGTAAAGAATGAATCCCAATCACCGTAATACATTCAGTACTTTCTCACCGGGAATCGAACCACTGGACGATGTGCACCAAAGGCCACTAGACCAGTAGGTAAGGCTAGTAGAGGTAAATGTATATGTTTTGTTGATAATATGACTTCTATTGTGGCATCTGAACGGAAAATTAAGACGATGATAAAATAAATCTAAGCGTATGGGACTATGGGATGAAGGAATCTGCTAATAACAAAGGAGAAGGCATTAATGAATGAAACTTTGAGTTATGGCAGCTGATAGTTTAAAGGGAGAAACTAGTTAAGTTGTTTTTTGCTTTGAATTCAGAGATACTAAAATATTCAGAAAATCCTTTGTGTGCAGTATTACATTCTGAGGAGCAAAAACGTGGGCATTGCAGAAAGAGGAAAGAAAACAGAAACAAAGAAAACGATAAAAACGATTCGTCTTCTTTTGATATTACGAATCACCTCCCGAAGTATGTGAACATCTTTCTGTTCCGTTCCAATTGTCACGATTCGATTTTCGATTCCAAGTTGGTACTCCTGTCACTCGCACATGACGCATAATCCGACAGCATGCAAGAGGACTGTTTGCCTTCTAATGTCACAGATCACCTCCCAGAGTTCATGCACATCTCTTAGGTTCACTATGTATATATAAAGGTAACCAAGAAAGTTCGGTCGCTTTTTCACTCATCCCCTTCGAACATCGATATGTCACCTAAGACGTACCTGGAAGATCAAAAATAGTCCCCGTCAGCATCAACGACCTCTACTAATGTTCTGGAAGGCCATGGGTTCCATCGCAGAAGAACATTGTGGGCTGTGAAGCAAAGGAAGTATTACGTGTATTTTGCACCTCTACTAGGGATTTGAACTGGCGTCCTCTAAGGTGATTGCCCAAGGAATGGAATAGGTGATAATCGGAAGAATCAATGTCCGGGGAGTATGGCGTATGCAATGTTTCCAATCCAAGGCGTAGAATAGTGTCGCATGTCATCCTAGCCACGTGGATCTTACTTAGCGTTGTCCTGTAGCAGGAGGACCCCTTTGCGATTCAGACAGTACACAGTTCCATTGATGCACTGACCAGGTGGTAGCAGTTCCCGATGCACGATGCCGCGAGCAGTCCACCAAACACACAGAAGAACCTTCTGGTGCAGTGCTGGTTTCGGCTGTTCTAGAATCTGTTCATGAAATGCTAACTAATAACGATGGCACCGTGGAGTTTCGTACAGGGCCCACTTCTCTTCACATGTCAATATAATGTCCAGAAATGCCTCCTTCCTCAGACGAGACAACAAAGAAACACTGGTGTCTCCTCGCGTTGCCTTTTGGCCCGAAGTCAAATCATGTGGGACCCATCGACCCAACTTGTAGTGCTTCCCAAGTTGATGGAGGTGCTGCCGAATGGTTTCTCTACTCTCACTGAATTGTAGTCCCAGTTCCTCACATGTCTGGCCAGTGTTCGCGTCAGTTGCTGTCTGAAGATCTTCATTTTGTACATGTGTTTGTCTTCCGGCACGTGGTGCGTGTTCGAGTGTTTCGTCACCTTCCTTAAACTTGTTAAACCACCGCTGCACTGTCCGCGTAATCACGACACCCTCACCAAAGACCTGGCATATCTTCCGCCCAGCTGCAGCGGCGTTTGACCCCAGTTTGAACTCGTACAGCATACACGCCTTTATGACGCTCTGTGGAGGCCCCATATTCACTCTGTCCTTACGCAAGTTGATGGTGTAACTGCAATGCCACAACCAGATAGTATGTTGGATATACCCACACCAACAACTGACCTTCGCCTTATCTCCATTCGCAATCAACTCACAGTGTGAGGACCAATGGAGATTCTACAATGCGCCAATAGTAACGGAAATACAATATACGTATGTTTCTAAATGTAATACACAGGAGCGTCATTTCAGATTTTGCTTGGGGAGGGGCAGAAGCCTTGTTATACGTAAAATTTCGTTGTTTTTTTTTCCACTGATTTACTACCATTCTATTGATGAAATTATATAAATCTCAGAGGTACAATTGCCCCCCCCCCTCTGCTCCCTAAATGACGCCCTGGTAATATAGTTTTACGTTCGTGTAAGTATGATGATAGTGTACAACATAGGCTATGACTTTTATTTTTTTCAGTGGGTACTCACGCTTCACTACTTATAAGATAAATCACAGTGTTTTGTAATCTCCTTTATATTTTTAACGGATCCAATACACTACTGGTTCCCAAGCTGGGGAGGCTACCCTGAGACGCATGAAAGAAAATAAAGATGGCACAGATTACTGAAATCCCGTGAATTGCAAAATTATTTTTACACTCTAAAGGCGTCAGATTTATTTTATTTTAACCACGATTAGTAATCTTTATATTGAACAAACTTTCCAATTAAATATATGAAGATTTTGTTTTACTGGTTTCAATATGTACTCCATGGAGCAGAAACATGAACATTGCGCAAAAGCGATGAAAAAAATAGAGGTATTCGAAACGTATGCATGGAGAAAAAAGAGAGAATTAGCTGGGTTGAGCGGAAAACGAATGAGAAGGTGTTATAAATAGTGCAGTAGGAGAGAAAGGAGGAGGAACTGCATTATGAGGAACGTGCTAGAGGGTATAGTGGAAGGAAAGAGATGGAGGGGACGAAAGAGATTGTAGTTGAAGGAAGGTATTAAAACAGAAAATTGCTGCGTCAAGGCGAAGAGACTAGCGGAGGAGCACCGTACATCGTAGCTTTTCGGTTGCAGAAAGTGACCTGCCAATAATGGCAGAATAGCTATGATGATGGTGATGATCAGGGCCCGGATTTTGTTGACAAGTCAACTTTTTTTCTGTTACGCATAGGACAAGGCAAATTCAAATAAGAACGTTATCCATCAGCTCTAGGTTCTAAAATTATAATTTTAGGGTCAACTTTTGGTGACTTTTTACTTTTGAAGTTTCAGGTAATTTTTCACTATTTTAAGGTCACTTTTAGGTCACTTATGGCCTTTTTATTCTTTTCTTCTACATAAGGAAATCTTAAAACGAACATTGTTTATGGATGTGAAAAAGACGAAGTTAAATAATCTCTTTTCATGCTTCCTGACTATTGGGGTGGAAAAACTGCATTCTTAACAAGCTAATGAAAACAAAGCTGTAGTGGGTTGACGAAAGGTGGGGGTTGGTAGGTGGCCAAACAGATAGTTTTGGGCTGTTGACCACAAAGGATGTGATCACGTGAATAACTAAAAAGGGATTAGAAGGCGTACAAAGACTATCTCATCTATTATTTTCATGAAGTCTACACTTGCGAACTTTTATTGTTTAAGAGTGATTCCTAGTTTCATCTCGGGAGTGAATTGACGCATTCAGTACGTACAATGCCGTACAATGGACTGATCAATGGACATAAATGATAATGGACTGCAACTAACTGAAATAAAACTTTTTGGAATATGAGTGAGAAACGTTAATTAAAATCCAATAGATATTTTTTTTAAATGTCAATGTTTAACGAAATAAACGTTTTTTTTAAAAAAAACGCATGTTTTAAGGTCAATTTTTGTGAATTTTTGGGGTCATTTTACAGGAATTTTAGTGTCATTTTATAGGTCACTTTTTAGAAAATTTTAGGTCAACAAAATCCGGGCCCTGGTGATGATACGTACAGTATTTAGAAATATTAACCAAAAAAGACAGAAAAATAAAGTAATAATGATTATAATCAAACCTCTCAATATTTTAGAATAATTTGAGTGAAAACTTAAAATCGACTCAATTGCCTGTGTCTTGTGTAAACTCAAACTGATGCGACGAAAGCCTGTATTGATATACAAACTTTTCCCTCATAACTATTCTGTCTATCAATACAAAATTTGGTACACACATTTCTTATCCTCTTCAGTACTTTTCGAGATACACTTGGATTGTGTGCTTTTACCCGGGGGCCACTCCAGAGAGGTGCAAAGTTGATGAGAGGGATTTCTGGAGGAAACTTTCCCGACATCCTCCCAATTTTCCCTGTTCAGGTACGTTGTGGGCCCTAATACATAATACCTCTGGAAAGCTTGTTTCATGTTGAAGAGAATGAACTATAAACCATGACTTTTCAATGAACAGTGTTTTTGCAATAGCTATTTCACTGCGAGTCTATTATTTTCTTTATGCTAACAGGGTTAATTGGAGCCCAAGGATTTACATCATTGTCCATGGCACCTAATTTTTTGTGCATGGACACATCTGTGTTATGTTTATCGAATGGACTAGGTTTGATTCGGATGTCCGCGTGACACGTTCATGTCCCTTCCTTGTGAACATTGTTGCTCCCACTCGATACATTGACTGGTACACGGTTTCTCAAAATTATCAATATAGGCTACTTTTAATAAAGTGCATCGCGACAGATCGGTGGGGAACCACTGCACGAATTCTCGCAAAATAATAGTAACGCCAGTTGGTATGATATTTTTATGACGGGAGCTATTAATTACAGTATTTGGTAGTTACCTTTTTTTTTTTTTTTTTTTTGAGAGAGAGAGAGAGAAGTTAAACAAAAGTCAACATTTACGGAACAGTTCAGCGTTCCAAAGCATTTAGATGGGATCCCAGAGTACAATTTCGTAATAGAGGACAATACTGTAAAATATGAGATGAACCCCAGTTTTGGTAGTACTGTATTGGATCAACTCGAGATGGATACTCTCCGTTTCGAAGAACGAAATCGCTGGTTTTCTAATAAGCAGTATACAGTACCATAGTATAGTAATCATTAAATAATCTTTTAAAGAAAATAGTGTGTGTTACCATGAAAGTGTATTGTAATTACATTGTCAGTGAAAAGAGAGAGAGAGAAATGTTAATGAATATTCAAACATCTTTTCAGAATGAATCCTCACAGATGACGAATGCCTCTTTCAATTGATTGGTTTGAAGATACGTCAGCCTTCAGGCTCTATACTCAAACCTACTTCCCATCGTTATAAAGTATTTGCTATATTTCCTGTTGATGTTTTACTACTGCAGCTGTTGTAATCAATCGATATCCTTAGCGTGTCTTGGAAAAGTATCTCAAATAATGTTTAATTCCTTATATTGTTATTTGAGTTGAATTTTTAAGTGCAGTCTGCTCAAAAGGTTAATTCTCCTTTATTAATTAATTGTTAATATTTTCTGGACTCTCAGAGATTAAACTGAAGCTTTGACATTTTATCTTTGCACAAATAAATAAATAAATAAATAAAAAATAAAAATGCAAAGTTAATTTTATATTTGCTATTATTATTTCTAATTTTCTCCACTTCTCATCGAAGCAAGCAGTAGAGATTTTGTGCACCATAGGCATGCGCGCGGTAGCCACCAGACAAGCGAGGAGGGCTAAGAGAAAGTGGATTTTGAGGAGAATGTAATACAGTAAATAATCCCCCATTCTGGACAAAAGATATATATATATATATATATATATATATATATATATATATATATATATATATATATATATATATATATATATATATATATATATATATATATATAAGGTTAAATAATGGTGTCTCAATATTTTGGCGAAGATTCCTCATATCAAAATAAGAAAGAACATGAACCTGTGCTCAAAAGTGGATAGTTTCGGAATTATGTGGTGCCGAAAACGTGAAATAGCCGAAATTTAAAAATTCGCAGTCCTACTACTATGGGACCTATCGTAGTCGGATCAAGACATCACTCAGAACTAGTATGTGAACTATCCAAATATCCGTGTTTAAGAATGCTTAAGTACTTACACACCAATTTTTAGATAGGTAAGTGGAAAGTGATCAAGTACACCCAAACAGCCTCTCTAAAAATGATTGTGCAAGTACCAGAGGTTCTAAAAGATGGATAGACTATTTGGATAGTTCACATGCCAGTTTCTCAGTGATGTCTTGACCCGACTACGATCGGCCCTATAGTAGTCCTAAAGTACATTTTTTTAACGTTTTCGGCACTCTATAACTACGAAACTGTGCACTTCCGACTACAGGTCCATATGAACTATTTTTCTTATTTTGATGTGAGAAATCTGTTCTCAAAATGTTGTGGCACATTTATGTAACGTCCTGTATATATATATATAATACTGTGTGAACTCAAACCATGTATCATGGATATCCCTGTAACATCAACAGTTTTTGGATGTCTAATTTTAATTTCATTTACAATGTTATCCAGCACACTGCCTTGTATGTACAGATCTTATTGGAACACTACATAACGTATGAAGCCATAAATGTAGTAGTTTCGTTTAACTACAGTACTTTCCATTCATGATCGGTATAGTCATAAACTGGTATATACTTCAGTCAGAGATGCTGGTTCACTTTAATAGCTGATTGGCCTTAATGGATATTTTCCTCAGCCATTGTCTCGTAGAAACGATACCTGGTTAACTGTTGCATTTTGAAGGAATTACCTATTCCGTAATAAGTAACTGATACATACAATACATGAGAAAACATCCAAAATGTTCATATTCCGACATATTTGTAAATGATAGTAGGGGTTGTTTCCATGTAATTTTTCTCAGCTGCAACCCACTTCCACCCATCTGAATGTTCGTACAGAATAATGCTACTATAAAACTAATATACTTCTTAGAAGCGTGTTTTATATCGTTCCAGCTTCAATTACGTTTTTATTGATGCTCTTTTCTTATACACTGATCATCAGTTGAATTAGAGACAGCAGGCCAGTTGCAGTGAATGAAATGCGTCGCACGTGTACTCCTGCCGTGTGCTTCCTGTCTCGGTATCCGTGTCAGTGCAGTGTATGATGGGCAGGACGAAGGGCCTGAGTGCATTTGACCGTGGTCAAATTGTAGGGTTCAGACAACTGGGTAACGTGATTTTGGAAGTGGCTGCGGCACTCGGATTTTCAAAGGCAACTGTGCCAAGGTTGTATCGTGAGTACCTGGCTTCTGGTAAAACCACACGCACACGGGCAAACTGTCGCGGTCAGTGGTGAGTCAACGCTCGATACGGATAGGCACAGATAGGCTCGCATCGTAACAGGTAATCGACGGGCCAGAGTGCGTCAAATCGCGGAGAGGTTCAATGCTGGACAATAACGCCATGTTAACACCCACGAAATCCACAAACACCTACTCGCCATGGGGTACAGAAGCCATCGGCCCACACGAGTAACCCTTCCAACCGCACAACACGCAAACAACGTCTAGCATGGGCAAAGGAACACCGCCACTGGGCCGTGGAAATGTGGAAAATGCTACCTGGACAGATGAGTCACGTTTCACATTGGTACATGTCGATGGACGGGAACGGGTGCATCGTCAGTCGTACGAGGCAATGGATCCATCGTGCCAACAGGGAACTGTGCAGGCTGCTGGTGGTGGTATCCTTATCTGGGCATGTTTACGTGGACTGAAATGGGTCCCCTGACACGTGTGACAAGGTCTTCCACAGGTGAACGCTACCGCGATATTCTGGATAACCATATCCTGTCATTTGCTTGGCTGCAACCTCCGGATTGTGACCTCATCTTTCACCAGGACAATGCGCCAGCCTAGCGCTCTCGGATGGCAGCAGACTGGTTTGATGAGCACTCCTCTTATCTGGCAGCTCTTTCCTGGCCATCACCTTCACCGGACCTCAATCACATCGAACACATCTGGGACACCAAAAACGATGTCTTCGAGCTGTGAATTCTCTTCCGACCAACCCGTGAGCTCTGTGGGAGACTTTGCAGCAGATATGGATTGAGATGTCAGAACAACTCGGTACTATAGGTTGTTCTGCGTGTCCGTACCTCCGTTAACAGTGAACTGTTTCAGAAACGTCTCTGGCGCGCTCAGTATCAGCGACAATGTTGAAAAAAAATCCTTACGTTCTTCGGCATCTTTGACGGATTGCATAACTTCATGTTTTACGTGAGACAATACCTACATTTTCGAGTTACCCTACTACGCTAGTATCGCAGATATTGTTAACCAACTATCTTTAAAATGTTGCCTAAACAAATTCTACACTTCTATCATAGACTGTGTTTCATAGTAAAGAGAGGATTCTCCCAGTGCTCCCGTGACGCATCGGGAAGCGTCTGAACAGAAAGAGAGTACACGAACTTACACAATTGGTTGTTAAAGGGAAGTCTAAATTACAACGTTCCTCTTGCACGATTAGTTTTGACACTTAATTATCGCGAAGATCGTCTTTGGTGGTGTCGGGAGAAACTGAAGTAGAGAGGCGAATAGAGGGCGTTGGTATTCAACGATGTAATTCGTTTCTGTCTTTCCCGTATACATGAAGACGAAATGTAAAATCTAGTGCGTGTTTTACACTTCCTTCTCGTCTCTAGTCATCATTTAGGGAGGATCAGAGTGACAAAACATATTATGATGTTGTCAATCTGGTCCTACGACCTTATTTGGACATTTTACGGGGCGCTATCCTTACACAAGCAGGACAAACCAGCGTTCTCTGTTTAGTCATACGCCTTCTACTGTGACGTGCTAGGCTTCCGGATCTAAACTTTAGGAAGTACTGTGAGATATGGTGATACGGCGCCTGACCACCAATCTGGTTCTAGCAACAGCCATCCCTCTTCTACGCCAAAATCTGCAACGATCATGATGTACCATACGCCAGACAGGTATTCAGTATCTGTAGAACAAGCTACCTGCGACAGCGCCCTGTATTACGGCTTGAGGCTTTTACATGTGCTATTAAGGTGTAACATCCTGTATAACATTTTTAGGATGTTGTACTGGCACCATTACACCGCCTTGTGCACCAACTTCCGGCCAGCTTCATGAATTTCAACTCGGTGTTCTTAAATGCGTTTCTACCAGTGAGTACATATGATGATAGTACAATTTATTCTCTTTTTTTTCTGACGTCACAGTATTTGTTGCGTGGTCAATAAAACTTGAAATTAGGTGGTTCTCTTACGATCGTGCTTGAAATGTGTTAATCAACTTCCTGCTTTTTATTTTGCATGCCGAGATCTCATTCAGCTTTTAAGGTAGGGTTGTAAATGTATTTTGACCATTGAAAAGTTTTCTATTTGTTCTCATTAAAAAAAAATAATAATAATAATAAATAATAAATAAGAGTTAAATATGTTACATTTAGATTTATTATAATTCTGCGTGTATGGTTGCGTGGTTGGAATGGAGTTTAGCTTTCATTCAGCATATGAGATGTGACCAACTTTACGTGGAATCCGAAAATGAGCTCCCGCCGGGAATGATGCCCGGGCCTCTCGTGCCCGAAGACTTACGCTAACCATATATAGCCATAAGAGAGCTCATTTCTGTAGGCTTAAATCATTCATCATTTATTATTATTATTATATTTCATCTCTACTGGTATCCAAATTATATCCTTAAATTAAATTCTTCATTATATAATAATAAATGGCATTAATTGGAGATATTTATTAGTAATAGGAAATTACTTGAATATTATCATTTTACTGACTCTTTTAATGCATGCATATAGCCTTAATGCTAAAAAGGAACGTTAAGAAGTAACATCTGATTTTTTTTCTTTCTTCTTCACTTTGCTTCTTTGTTGGCGAGTTAGAGAAGAGGACACGGTGGGTTCGTGATTAAGCGAGTACCTCTGGTGCAAAAGGTCCCTAATTCAATTCCAGGTCATGCAGTCTTGTAGACAGCATTCTGTCCGTGGGTTCTTCCATTGCCTTACTTGCTTTTATAACCAAACCAATCTCCATTAGCATACAAGGCATAACTTAAGGATGTTAAATGTGGCCCCGCGTGGCGTAGTCGCTAACGCTCTCGTCTTTGATACGAACGGTCCCGGGTTCGATTCCCGTTGGGGACAGTCTGTCGCAAAGGTGTAATAGCTTTTTCAGGCCAGTCATTCTGAGTGAGGGTTTCCTCATTCACACCAGGCAAATGCCGGGATGGTACCTAACATAATGGTCCCTGTCCGCTTCCTTCTTTCTCTTTCATCAGATAGCGTGCTCGCCGAGGGACGTCATCCCTCATATACGTGACGGGCTAAATGGCCTTAAATGCCGACAGCCTAGAAATCTAATTCCTAATTAAGGACGTTAAAATAAATGTTTCATGTAAGAAGGCGTTCAAAATTTTAAGTATTGGTTTCTAATTGTACGTCGCATAATTTTTCTTAATTACACTCAAAAATTAATCCCATAGATAAACTAACGTCCTACAACCAGAAAAGTACAGGAGAAAACTTATTTTGTTTGAACATTGAAAGTATATATATATTTCTAAGTGTAGATCGTGAGAGCAAGAAATATAAGTCATGAGAGGAAGAATAACATTGTGATATTTTACGTTTATAGTTTATATAATATAGTTTATAGCAGGGATGCAAATAAGCAACAAAATTTTACTAGCCCAAGAAAAAAAGCTATTAGCCCACATCCCAAAATAGAAATCATTTACTTACCTTCAGTGTAATCTTAAATACTCGCCCGTACCGATGAACCACTCGCCCCGGGCGATTAGTTATTTGCATCCCTGGTTTACAGTTTTAGTATGTAGTCCTAATTTATAAAAAAGGCCATACACCCCTTTTTAAAAAGTACCGGTACTATATTCTTTTATCTGCGAGAAGCTTTAATGCTTTTAAGGATATTGTGGCTCAGTGATAGAGCGCTCACTTTAAATGCGAGGGGGAGTCGTAGTTCGATGTTCTGACACGCAAGTTTGTGATAGACAATATTATATCCGTGAATTTTGTGGAGATTTTCCCATTCCACTAATCACTTCATAATCATTCACGTCCATTAATTATCCGTCTCCTATAGCGTAAAGTGAAATCGTGGGACGTAAAACTAGAAATATCATATTCTTTCATTTTAATGATTTGGCTTTAAATAAAGATTTCAATTGACAAGTAGGTTCATATTTTTCCACTAAGTACGGATTAGAATACATAGCTTTTCAAAGATTTAAGTGTCCATTTTTTTTTAACACGACTGTACGTAAAAGACTTCTCACAAACATTTACATATATTAATATCTTAAGATTTTCTCGATACATTTGCTGTTTAACTTTAACTTGAAACACACACACACATAGAGAAAGTATACTGTTTGACATATCCTACTACAGATTGAAAGTACAGAAAATTGATTTATATAAGAATGTAGGATTTGAGAAATTCGAAACTGGAATATTGTATTGCACAAAATGCATTGTTTGATTACAAGACTTTCAAAAAGAAAGACATAATTTGTCTGTTTTATATACACTATTTTCAAAACACAGTAAAATTAAGCAAGTAAGCTGTTTGCATAAGTTGAACAGTTCTTGTGCACCCAAAAGTGGGCATTAATGAAGCAGATTCTACTTTTTCTATTTCTTTTCTTATCTTTTTTTCTAGTAATTTAAAAGAAAATCTTGCATTCAAAATCTACAGGCAGGAAAATGTGACCCAGAAGTGTACGATTTAGCAAAGAAAGATATTTTTTATTACAATAAATTAGACGTGCATACGAATATCAATACAGAGTTTACAGAAGAAAAATAGCTTTAACACAGTTGAACTATTAAAATCAAGTTATTTCAGTTGGCAATAATATTTTTAACATGTTCGGTTAGCTGTCATCCTGTAATCAGAATGCGTAATTCAGTTCATTGAGTATAGGAATGATTTCTAAGTAGAATATATGGTGTGAAATTTTCCAACAGACTATGTAGTTCATTATTCTAAGCTCGTTAAACTCAAGGAAAAAATATAGAACATGTCGTCTAGATGATTTTTTTTTAACTTAGTAAAATCAAATGCAAAATATATATATACAGTAGAATAGAAACTGTTCCTCAAGTTATATTTGGGGTCACTTTGATAGTAAAGTGCTTTTTCTCGCATACAATCTGTACTGTTATTAAACTGAGATGAAATTTCTGTGAGCATACTGGTACTATGTATATCAAATCATGTTTACTACCTTGTACAACTAAACAGCATATTTACTGTTTATAAAGGAACTAAATACAAAATATATTAAATACTTTACCTGAGCGTTCACACATTTTTATTCGTTGAATTGAATAAGCTGAGATTGTGGCATAGAGATATTAGGCCTTACGCAGAGTCTTTCTGACGCGTGATTAGTGCCATGCTAAAGAGTTCGACTAACATGTTTCCTGCAGTAGTCAGGTATGACGCTAATCATACGTCAAATGACTGGCGTAAGGCCCATTATCATTATTGTGATTTTTTGAAATTGTGATCAGTAAATGAATGCATAATGATTAAAAAAAAAAAAAAAAAATCCAAAACGAAATATGTCATCATTCGATATTGTATTGTATTCAATATTGTGTCCTTAAGCAAGTGAGAAAGTTCAAGCAATTATGAGACGAGTGAGACTGCAATTTCAATTATTAATAACAATATTTAATCACGAGGTGAATTTGAATTAAAATATAGAACTGCATAATTATTTGCACATTCCTATTTATTTCCTAATTATATATTCAGGTTTCCACAATTGATTTTGAAAGAACGTTGACACAGTTACTACAGCCTTTTCTATCTCTAAGTTAGTTTTCCAAAGAAGTTCTGGTGGACACTGAAATTGTTGCATAGCAAATAATTGTTGGTATGCACGAATATCATTATACAGAAGAGAGTCATTGATTTTAGAGTCATTTATTTTTGAGCTACGGGACGTTGTACGAGGTACGGAGTTACTCGCACTAGATATTGTTGGTTCTTCCTCTTTGGGTTGTGTTCGTGACGCACTTAAACACTGACTATATTTTAACTCTGTAGCTGAAATAGATTGATATTTGTTGTCTTCCTCGAACTCCTCTAAATCTAGTTCTTCTTTTATAATCACATTACTAGATTCCATGGTTGATTGCGAAGCATCTTCATCGTTATGATTTTCCAGTTCGTTAGAAGGTGTGGCAACGTCTGAAACTTTTTTAGGATACTTTGAGATATGCTTACCTCGTAAGTCCATTGTTTGAATATTCGCACTAGGATACTTGAGAAACACTTTTATTTTTGCTCTAAGAGTTCTGAGTCTTTTCTCACTTATCGCATACGTATTTAAGAAAGCTTTTTGGCAAACGTCAACGACGTTCACATCTTTCGAGTTACCAGGTTGTAAAGTTTGTATTTCCTCATTCTTATTAGAAATGGGTATAAAGTATTTACAACTAAGCTGGCGGCGACTAATCCCAGGAATTCGTTGGTGAGTTAGATAGCGTCGTCTGACAGGTTTTAACCATATATATTCCTTGAGATAACTGTTCTGTAAAGAATAATCACCTAATGCGTAGAAATATTGAAATAGCGCTTCTCTGGCTTCTTTGGACACTTTGTCATTGCATTTTAGCGGACATTGGCAGAGTTCGTCTGAAAAAAAAATAATAAATAAATAATTACTGTGTTACTATTATTATTATTATTATTATTATTATATTAATGTATCAGTATATGTAAACATGGTCAGAAGTGCTTTCCTATTATTGTTAATGGAAATGGTATTGATTAATTGACTGTTCGCACAATAAAAGGTATAGGATACATACTTTCAAGACTAGTTTTCTTCATTAGTCAGTTCAATATTTTAAAACTACATATAGTACCTTTATTAGCCAAGAATACGATAGGTATGGAAGTTATATGGACCTATTAGACAACGAGAAATGTATATTTTATAACTATTAAAGAAATAACTATTAATTGGTATGTCTCCTAAAAATTGTTCCTTGATTGTAGTTGTAATGGCATACCATGCAATCAAATAAAAGTGGTGTTGCCAGGTAAAAATTACAAGTATTGACATTTAAGAAAGTTAGTCGTCTTAACTTTTTGATGTTATCCGGTCATTCGTTTACACCGATTTTTGTTGTTAAGAGATTGCTTCATTGTGCGTATACATAGTTTTAAAAAGTCAGATTCATTTCTTTCTAAAGCACAATTGAAAAACTTGAGGTATACTTAAATCTCTTGTAAAAATAGGAATACAGTGTAATCTCTTTCCCTACACATTATACTTTCATCTCTCAAAAGATAAATTAAACAATAAAGAAATTATAAAATGCTACCGTATAATTTCGAATGCAACAAAGTACTTCTCTTGTTTAGAAATCATCACGGCTACAGCAAGAAACTATTTCGACAAATATACCGTACTTCAAAAAAATCTTCAATAGTTTATAAGTCATAAATTCCTTTCTACGTAATTTGGTCCAAATAACTCTTATTACTATGTTATTTTTGGCCCGATTAATACTGTTAAGTTGGCTAATATAAAATTAAGGCTGATTGAGGAAGTAAATTGGACTTGAAGGATTTATATTTTAAAATTGATATATAATGTTGTGCTTTGTATGAAACCAAATCTCAAATAGTTTAACTTTCTTTTAAATGTACTAGTATATATGGATTTGTCTAAACTATTCAAATTAGGAAAGAACTTTCAACCATGTATTTTTAACGACTATACATAGTGCGTGACGGAAGATGACGTATTTTGAAGTTTGAAACATGTTATACAAACTAAAATCATGATCATCAGGTATGTATACCATTAACCAAGAATACGATAGGTATGGAAGTTATATAAAATTACAATTAGTAGTAATTCAAATCCTTAAACAAGAAGACCGGTATGGCCTCCGAACTGTATTCTTCAAATAGACTCCAGTGTGAATATTCAGAAACAAAGGGTTCTCGGAAATATTTCGTTCCTTTTACACTGCTCAGAAGTAAATAAAAATAAACATAAATTTGTGTTTGAATTTATATCTATAGTGGTTAGATAGTTATCTTTGTTCTATCAGAATCTCCGACTTAACACAATTGTAACAATATAGAAAAAGCTGGTCATCCAATTGACGGAAACTCGAACCGCAATTCCCGTGTTGCAAAGCGATTGCTCTGGAAAAATTGGTTGAATTATCGTCAATGGAGAAAAAAGAAATCTCCGTCGTGCTTTTTTTTTTTTTTTTTTTTTTTTATAAATCATACAAAATATAAGAATGAAACCAAGAACAAGATGTAATGAAGTGTAAACTCATCGTTCGATGGCTCTGATTTTTACTGCGAAAGTAAATAAGAAGCATATAGTTCCGTATTTTGCCTTGTGATCTTACTGCATTTTCAAAATACATCATCTTCGCCTCATAGTATATATATATATATAAAAAAATAGGAGATGAAAGGAAGTCAGTACTTATATTTATTGTATGTTTTTCTTTTCTATTCCTCTTTTATTTTAACCCGTTCTAAAGGATATGTCCGTTCATAATACTTTTGTGAACTTCAGAAGAAATTACAATTATTTGCTGTCATAAACTTTCTCAGTAATTTACAGAAGCACCTAAAATACAAGTTTTGTGAAGAATATTCTACTTTCGAAGTAACTGTTCCTAAGGAATATGTATCAAATTAGTTGCTGCCGAAAAGGATTTTAGAAACGTGCGTGTCAGTGCAAATTTGGAATTGATAAATGTGTACTCATGTAATTGAATGTTTTCCGTAGTACTTTGCTTGGAGCTCTGTTAATGTAAGTAGCAAATGTAAGGAAAACATCTTTTGTAGTGTAATGCCAAAAAACCTTCAATATTAGCCCTTGTACTTCACTTAAAAATATCTGTTCGATTTGCGACTGGGGACTAGAAGCAAATATCAACTTTTGGAGCAGAGAGCCGGGTTCAACTTCCGGTGGTAGCTCGTGTGGTTTAGATCCCACGGTAAGCTGTACATCCTGACACACAATCATAGTCAACGTCTTGCGAATAAAATCAGAAAAATAAACATAAACACACTGCTGAACAAGACTGCACTTATTTAATATAAAAACACATTTACACGTGACGTTTCGATCTTCTAGCCAAGATCCTCATCAGACGTACACTGAGTGATACAAAAAATTACACAAGTATATATACACAATTCATCTTCCTATCTGCTCTCTCATTGGCCCGTTCAAACAGTCAATGGGCAAATACTGGCGGCAATACGACGTGCTTAACCTGACCATTGCTCAATTCGTTCGAAAAACAGATAGGTTATGTATCAGGGGTGCCGACACCCGAGGATACTCCTGTGTTCGAGCTACACAAAAGAGAGCGAAGAAAGAACAAGAGGAAAATTATGGTATCTCGCATATTTCTTAAATGATACTGGTAGTCGATTTTTATACAGCGGAGGAGTTATAATACTTTTTGAACCAAAGACAAACGTTACATTTTAGTTTGTTGCATTATATGGATTATATTAATTTTCGGGTCAAGAACCGGAACCCCGCTAAACATGGGGGTATACCCCAGGACCCCGACTGTGGACAACACACCTATTGATTTTCAGAACCCGACGCTCCTGATGTGTATATACCAATGTTTGTTGACGACTGCAGAATTTCCTAAGCTCATGAACGCCAGTAGTATTATAGTACGAATCTGTATTTACGAAAGATATTCAGGTATTAACAATGATGAGAATATTACTGTTTCTATATACCGAGTAACAAGTTAATTTTTGTAGTAAAAAATATGTTGTTAAATTCCTGTACTGTAATGTTTTATTTATGTATTTGTTATATAAGTGAAACTGTTCATAACACACACACAAATGTTAAAGCACATTATTATGAACAGCGATGTAGATTTCTGTATAACTTGACGGGGGAATTCACGTATATGTGTTGTTAGATATCCAGATCGTGGGAGGGACCGGCTCCCCCCCCCCCCATCTTTCTCCAGGATCGGAGCTCATAAAGTTAGTATTGCTGAAACTGTTCGAATGAGCAGCACACATTATTAAAATGATTATTCAAATAATTTTTCCTTGATTTCCTGCAATTAGTTAATTTTTCGAGGTAGTAGTTTCGTTGCTATGTAGAATTATTCGAATTTTAACAGCATCGTTAGCGTGTAGTAATTAGTCTAGTTTTAAATGAAATAGAGCAAAACCACTCTTAAATATCAGTATTATAAAATTAATACTTTAAATGGACATGCTGATGTTATTCCTTTACCTGTTTATCTGTGTGTTTCAATGATTCAGTATAACTTATTGAGATTTCTCCGGCAATTCCAAAATGTAGTTCACTATGTCTCTGATTTATTACACTAGCAAAGATACGGATTCTAACACTTGTTCAGTTAGTGGGAGAAGTATAGACAGGAAAATGTGGAAACAAGGGCCTCAATGACTCTGGTGCTTGGGACCTGGTTTCGATCACTGCTCGCGCCACGTTGGTTTTGTGGTGGACAAATACAGTGTGTAGGTATTCTTGGCGTTCTTCCATTTTCTTCCACCATTTCGTTTATAATCATTGCCATCTTCCTTAGCCTTTGTTCGTAGTCGTGAAATGTTAAAAAAAAAGTAAATATTTCAATTGAACTTTCCATTTTATTTCTAAACATAGAAAGTTCATTACTTTATTATTATTATTATTATTATTATTATTATTATTATTATTATTATTATTATTATTATTATTATTATTGGTTTTGTTTTCTAAAGACATATTTTGTTCAATTATAAGGCTGTCTAATTTATGAAACCTTTCCTGTTTGTAGTGTTTTCATCTTTCATCTAATTCGTAAAAAAAAAAAAAAGTTATGGTTTACGTTCTTATGCAACACCCAGATTATGAAAGATAAGTTCCCTCGTGCCTGCGGATAGCGTATGCACCTTTGGGGCGAAAGACTCGGGTTCGATTCCCAATGAGAGTCTAATTCCACGTTAAAACTATAGGTCCATGTCTCATACAATTTCGCTGCTGAACACAAATGAATCACTCAGTGAAGGATAATTATTATTGATGTAGGCTCCGAACGACTACCAAGACTTGAATCTGATACAGTAGGCGAGTACGCAGACTGTCATGCAAATATACAATATCAGCCGTTTCCCAACACACTATCTCGCCTCCACCAATAAGACAGTTGGAGTAATGGTTCCGGCAACCCCAAGGAAAGACGATGTACAGAAGTTATACGATCTTGACCAAATTTGGCATTGAAATAGACCTCGATTTGCTTAGTATGCGTGTGAAATAGTTTCTTGTGCATATCATTGGTTCCCGAGCTTTGGTCACCAAAGTTGGGTTTTATTTATTTTTTATTTTTTTTTTTAACATTTGACTAATTTTTATTAATAAGAAGAATCAGAGAAAATTCATAGAACAAATCTATCTAACGTTATTCACAGCCGGGAAAATCGTTACTAATTACATTATTACAATAGTAGCACATGAATTGTGTTACCAAAGAAATCGAAACGGAAATTAAATTCCTTTCCGAAAGATTAAATTGTCCTCAGTTTATCAGGTCATGGCTGATTAGAAGAAAGCAAGGAAATTAAAAAAAAAAAAAAAAAAGTAGTGCCAGGATGTAGTTACTTATTTCCATCTGGTCCATTTTCACCAATCATGGTTTGAAAAGAGTGTCAATTTAATTCTATACTATAGAATAACCAGTTATGAATGTGAAATTATACTTTAACTCAAATAGAAAGTTTCGTGTTGCAGTTAATACATTTCATTAAGTGCGCGTTTTTTTTTTTTTTTTTTTTTTTTTTTTTTTAACATATTTATATGGACTACGAAGGATCCAGCGTCGTGATATCACTACGCGACCGAGTGCTGTGCACCAAGGAACATTAATAGATACGTATGGTAGCGATAGTTCTTGTATCCCGAATCCCAATTGTCAATCTATCCTTTATTCGAGCTTTCTGGTTCCCAACTCTCCTTATATAATAATTTGTTTAACCAGGAGAGAAACTGGCTTTTTGCCCCTGCTGTGCTGACTGAGACCTTGCCTAGCTACTTAGGTAAACGGGCTAGAACCTACTTACGGACAAAATACTTAAGACAGTATACGTTATGTGCGTGTTGAAGTTAGTTTTGTAGTTTACACTCTCAGAATTGAAAATCTTTAAGCTGATGCTCTTTATTTATTTATTTATTTATTGGAAAATCCATGAGTAACCAGTTAAAGGGAGTTTTACGGTATAACTAAGCGGAATAGAAAGCATTTCAGACTTAAATTTGGTAGATTCTCACGTACGGAACGTCCTTTTGTTATCCATTTATTGATCACTTTTATTTACGTTCTTATGAGGTTATGAAGGACAGGTAATACTATTAACATTAGGCTCCGAAACACAACCAGTACTTGAATTGGCAGGTGCATAGACCATCATGCAAGACCAGCCCTCACAATAAAGGCCGTTCCCCACCACATTTCGTCTCGACGAAAACTTGATTACAAGACTACCACACCAGTTCTGGCAGTTTCATAAAGCGTTCATTTTCAAGTAATAAGTCGCATATTTTGTTGCTAAGAACATCAGGATAGAGCAAAAACAAAATACTCCACTGTTTGATAGATTTACATATAAATGAAAAAAATGGAAATCATTGTTTTGTGGTTATTCCCTGTAAGCCAAGGGAGATTGACGAATGCGGGTGAACAATGATAGAAGAATTGATAGGAAAAAGTAAAATGAAATTAAAGTTTTACGTACTACAGTTCTGCTCTTTACGTTAAAAGAGACAGATTGAATTTTTATATCTCATGCTTTTGCCGACTAGCCTAAAGCACAGTGATGATAAAAAATGAATGAAATGGTGGAATGAAAGTGGGAGGAAACGGGAGAACTCCGATAAAACCCACGCACAGAGTTTATCCACTATACATATAATAATGAAAGTCGATGATCCAAGAGGCGGTGGAATTATAATGTGATAGAAGACGGGCGAACCACGAAAAAAAAAAAACACATGTGTTTCACCACAAACACACTTGGCCTAGAATCGAGCTAGGGACTCTTGGTACCAGAGGTGAGCACTGTTACCAGTGCCACCGTGCCCCCCCAAAAATTGGTGGGAAAGAACTGAGAAATCAGATGGGCACTGTTTTACTCACCAGGAACTTTCATGGCATACCAAATAAGAGACCGCTCCATAATTGAAACACTCAATATATGAATGACAGCAAGTGCTTTCGAGAGATAGGCGTTCGGTTTTCTTTTTTAAAAATATTATTGTCGAAAAAGAGTAGGTAAAGTTATTATGGGAAAGTGAATTTAGGGAATATTTTCTTGTTATGTATTTCATCGCAAGCTTGGGTATTATTACTCACGTAAACATATTGAGATGGGCCTACCATATTTTACACACACATAATATGCCCATAACGCAGAACCAGTAAGATTACATAGCGTGAAAAATCATTTCACTCAACCGACTCGGTATTGGTGACAGGGTAAATAATTAAATTACTGTGGAACAGAGTTAATAGTTTTCTGTTGTAGTATTACGGTACACATTTTCAAGCCAAATTTCAATGAGAGTTGATAAAATAATGTACCTAGCACCTAGTGTTCCCGTCAACCCTTGTGGGGATGACTAATACGTTTGTAGACAACCACGACCTATTTTTGGTAATTTGTTACTAGTGCGAACACTTTTCTCATGTAAATAATTATTGTATAGATTTTATCCTTTTGCATGTATTCGTGTGTGTGATTAATATTGTAAGTTTTAAAGACTACGGTATGTTAAAGAGTAGAATTTGTACCGTGAAGCAATGAAATAATCACTTTTGCGAGGAGCGTTACGCAATATTGATTTCCATATTGTGACATGACATGGCAGGAAAAAACAATAATTAATGAATGAAAGCTATCTCAGAACGATAAAATTTATATTTATATTGTAGTAACAGTGTTTTTCATTGTGCGTTCGGACGCTTAAGAAATAAACATAAACTACCAGAAGACGAGTTGCACTTTAATGCAAGTAGTCTTAGTTTTATGATGTAAGCAGCCAATAGAAGTTTGATCTAGAAACACATGTGACTCATTCTCACCTGGGATAACTTTGGCGGGCACAACCTTTCCTGTTCGAGACACATACTCCTGTCCAGAATTACGTAATTTCTTCCGTTCCTTTCTGTCCTTTGGTATAGGGCCTTTAAGTTGCTGATTACTTTCGTCACTGACTGACTGTAATTCCGCCATCTTGTCGACATACGCCCGTTCTGCACGAAATGCATCATTTCGTTTCTAGCTCAAGGTGCTACGATATGCGGTAGGTCCTGCCATCTAGTAGCAGTAGGAGAAACTACATCAAGGCGCGAGAACTACGGAGGTCTGCAGATTACTTCACCGTAGCTGAAAAAAAAATTACTTTCACCTTACAAAATAAAAGTCGCTAGTGGACGTTTTTTCTTGCAGTTGGTCTATTCATTATTTCTTCGTTTTATCCATATTGCAAGTTAACGCTTTAGAGATTGTCGTTAATTTACGATGTTGAAAATAACTTTAAAAAAATCAATAGCAGAATTCGGGTTTTGTAGAAACTGTTACTTTGAAAGTACTATTATGCAACGTGTCTCTCTTGAGATATAGTTTATTATTAGCAGAAGTTTGAAGTCCGTTGTGAAACAAAGTAATTGACATTGATTTTTTAAAATAAGTTAGCAATGCCTTTTATTACTAGTGGCTACTCTTAAAAGTGAAAATCTGCAATGATTTGCGGTTTGTTGTATAAAGAAAATTTGAGTTTAATTTTATAGTCCCACTTATAGATTAGTTTAGGGTGAACAGATTTAGAAAAAAAAAGTAACTGGCATAATTTGTCGATCTACCTAAGTATTGTTATGACACTTATGCCAATGAGGAAGAAATCTCTGGTGTTTCAAAATAGTAAGATTTTTATTTATGTAACATTATTCCATTTCTTTTAACATTTAACGGGATCAGGGGTTATGAATGTCTATTTTTTTTTTATGAGAATTTCTTGCAGACGGTTTGCCTTTCCTCTAGAAAACTAAAAGTTCATTCAAGAAATTGCTAGTATACTATGTAACTACCAACCAAAAAGGGACTGATATATAAGGTCGCCCGAAGAGAGGGTAGGGGCCTGCCCCCTGGATCAGGGAAATGTATACATAATATAGCAAACCACGTATATTAAATACCAGACATAATATAGCAATGATGAAGATGAGCACCCCTAGAAAATTTTCTTTGGCGCTCCTGATACATACAGGCGCGGATCCAAGGAGAGCGCTATAGCCCCCCTTCACGCTCAGGTATACACAAAATAAAATTGACTTCAATCCTACTTTCTTTACACTGAATAAAGCGGCAAACTATGGTTTAACCCCTCCCTTCATTGTATCCTGGATCGGCTTTTTGTTTTCTCGGGACACCGGACGACTTCCTGAATGAAGAGACAATCCCGTTAAAAACGAGAGATCTAGTTTTCTAGATTAGTTGAGGCGTCTAAAAAAAAAAAAAAAAAAAAAAAAAAAAAAAGTATTTTCCAATTGGTCGCCATTTTTCTTCACTATTGGAAGGCAGACAAAGTAAAGGTCAAATGTCTACGCCAAAGTAAAGTATCCAGGTTCAATTCCTGTCGGGAGCTCATGTAGTTTGGATCCCGCGTTTGGCAGTAGGTCCACCTCTCATGTAGCCTTGCTTCTGAAAGGTTACTAAACTCGCACCAACCAACCAAGCTAAAATATTTGGTTGCCGATGTCGATCTGGCACCCAGATATTTCGCGCCTTGTTACAGCTGGTAGATAGCAAGAAATTGTTTTCATATTTCCGAAGATAGTGAATTCCAGTAGTGGCTTTTTAAAACAAGGAAAAGCAGTAAATTGCATACTAAATATCTAAACTGTTTCGGGCCTGGGATGATTTTTATCATTTCACTTTGACGGTGCAACTTAGGGGAGGAGGAGATATTTAAAAATGATCAAAAATGACTGATATTAGTGTCGAATCCGTAGTTTCGGGGTCGCTGAGATTAACAATAACACTTCCGATGCCGTTTAAATATGTAAATTCAGCCCACAGTAGTAATTTTTATTTTTTATTTAGTCCATGGGAGAACCGTATTCCTTCGATAACTAAATAGTAAGCTCATATTAATCCCATATTTTTTATCGTCTCAACTGCGAAGGACGTATACGAGTATGCGTACGACGTACCATATATAACAAATGCGTGTATGACGAATGAAGTTTTACGTCGTTATGCGGCTCCGAGGCTATGAAAGATATGACCTAGTATTAACGTGGGCTCCGAACCATGACCAGTTGGTGAGTGTGCAGACCATCATGCAAATTGAAGCCTCACGTTACAGTTCATTCCCCACCGTACTGTCTCGCCTCCAATAACTAAATTTAAAGTATATGTTCAGCAGATAAAAAAATGCGTTGTACTTCTCGCGATATGCTTTTATTTAATAATAAGAAGCAGCACATCCACAGAATTTTACTATTTAGTGAATGTGCAAAGAAAAGAAATACATTAACTCCATATTAAAGTTTTAAGTATCATAGGTGTACAGTTCAGTATCAGTTTTAAAATACGTTGCTAATATTCTGATTTTCTTTTGTTCAAGTATGCTAAGACTTAAGTTAGATAATACTTGTTCATCGAATGAGATGCCATTATTACTCTTTCGTAAAGGTCTTCACTGTGATCCCCAAGTGAAGACGTTTTTGAGTTTTAGTGAATACTTTACAAAAGCAGTGAGGAACGTCAAAAATTTAGAAAGCGAGTCGGATAGTACGTACAAAGTCATGTTAAATAAACTGTTAACTGTTTGCACATTTTGCCGTATATGGTCGGAGAAATGAGCATGCCGTACGCTCATGATGTCGTACTTGTTGCGTATTTCAAAATTCCTCCAGAGCTCCTTCGTGGCTAAGTGGTTTGCGTAGGCGCTTTTGGTGTGGGAGACCCGGGTTGGATTCCTGGCGGAAGCTCATGTGGTTCGGATGCCACGTTAATCAGGAGGTCCCGTGTTAGTCTCGTTCCTGCAAGGGACGTTAAACTCAAAATCGACTCAACCCAACTCAAAATTCCTTCACTACTTAAAAACCCTTGAAAGCAAATGGTAGTTCATTTAATAGGATTTTGTAAGAAATGATTCATTTCCCAGTGTATTTATTGAGTTCAGTGTCCCGTGATTATGCACCGAGGCTGAGGGAAACGATGCTGATGAAATGTGAGACTAAGGTACTCCACGCGCCAGACGTGAACACTCTACCACTGAGCCACCTAGGTCTGCCACGTATCCCAAATTAGGCGGGACATCCCGAATTTTAGAAAAAAAAAATGTCAGTATCGCGAATTATACCTACAGTAAGAGGAACGCCAAATTATTCATAACTCGTCCAAAGTATGCAGGTGATATCTGTAAATTTCGACCCACGATGTGTACTATTCCCATGACCGCGAGATATTGATATGGTTCTATTGCCAAAAGTTTTCGTTTTGGAAACTGAAATCACCGCTTGTGTTATTTTTTTTGTACCGGTTCAATGATTCGTAACTTCCGTTCAACTATCAGCCAACAAGCTGACGCTACGAATTTTTTGTTTCGTGTCTTTGTGGTTGAAATTTTCATTCTTATGACTATATGTATTTCCCTATTATTTTAAATAAATTGTTTCATGTATAGATTTGGGCATGAGAAATTGGTGATTGCGTATGTTTCATAAGTGTCTCGCTTTAGGCCTACCTAAAGGTAGCAACTGCAAAGCCACTGTATCCCCCACTCTCCAAAATTGATAAATTGTTTGTTGTTATTATGGTATTTACAAAGCAATAATAATAATAATTTGCGGAAAAGTTAGTAAACAACCTTTCAGATTCAGACATCTTGCTTCTGTATTTTTTGTGGCCCCGCCTAGCGTAGTCGCTAACGCTCTCGTTTTTGGTGTGAGCGGTCCCAGCTTCGATTCCCGGTGGGGATACTCGGTTGAGAAAGAGTAAAAACTTTTTCAGTCCAGCCATCCTGAGTGAGATTTTCCTAATTCACACCAGGCAAATGTCGGGATGGTACCTAACATACAGGTCCCAGACTGCTTTCTTTCTTCCCTTTCCCTGGATAGTGCGCTGGATAGCCCTGGGACGTCATCCCTCATACGTAACGGGCTAACATGGCCATAGATGCCGAAAGCCCAGAAATCTAATTCCTAATCCTAATCCGCTTTGACAAAATGAGTGAAAAATTTTGATTTGACGTTCAACATTTCTATCGTGTACGCTAAAGCGGACGGATAATTAATATAGGGGAATATCTTTTTTAAAAAGTGATGGAATGAAAATGCAACAGGAAGGAAAGAGGGATCTCCAAGAAAACACACGGACGTGATGTCCATCACAAACTGATGTGATTTGGGATCGAACCAAGGATCTCTGGCACTGAAGGTGGGTACTCTATCATTGAGCCATGGTGACCCTTTTTTTTAAATGACAAATGTCAGAATAGAGTATGATGGCTCAGTGATAACAGCAAACTATCTCTAGTACGAAGTCGTAAGTTCGATACTGGGGCGTGTGAGCATATGGTTGGAAACATTGTATTCGTAGGTTTTGTATGATATTTTCGTTTTCTCTCCGTACCTTTGCCTTATTCAGTTAGTTGATATTCGCTTTTATCACCCGTCTCAGTAGGCTGTAAGGCAAATCGTGGGAAATTAATGCTCTGTGGTGCTCTCTCGATGTAGACCTATAATTTATTCTTTAACACTGACCATTTGATTTTTCTACACCAGCGTTTCCCAACCTTTTTCAACTTGCGGCACACTATGGGTGTATCTTGAATTCTCGCGGCACACTCATTATTATTATTATTATTATTATTATTATTATTATTATTATTATTATTATTATTATTATTATTATTATTATTATTATTATTATTATTATTTGCTAATCTAAAATAAAATGGTAATTTTTTATCTGTGATTACTGATCATCTTCTCACAGAGATGAAAGCTCGATCACTGGTTTTCCCCTATGCTAATTCATTATGCTTATTTTTTATTATAATTTTAAAATAGAAAACAATTGCAATGAAATATAGAACTCAAATTTTTAAAAATACGTTTTTTTTTTTCGAAATCTGTATCCAACCTTTCACTAAGAACGAAGATCACTAAATAACGAACGAACAAACAAATGTATTGTACTTTTAACTTTGCTGTTTTAGCCAAAACCGGTGCATATTATTGCAATCACACAGCTTGCGATGCGTCGAAGTCAAAACACAGCTGTTGAACAAAGTGTTGTTCTTCATTCACGTGCGAATGAGTGTTCTATGAACGTTCACTTGACGCGTACCGTACAAGTGCTTCCATTTTTCGGTGTTAGTATGACTCTCAATTGAAGCGTAACATAGCAGCTAACCGTGGAAATGTGTACGAGCCGAAATACTGTCTGCTACACAGTAATAGATGTAGAATAATATATTACAATTACAGTAATTTTTTCCATGGTAGAAATTCATAGTAATGTGAAATACAAAAATATAAATTTTTCCCTATGTCTTGCAATTTGGTTGCTATAAAATTAATAATTTTGATTCGATTTCCTCAGGGCACACCACCGGTCCATTCGCGGCACACCAGTGTGCCTAGGCACACCGGTTGGGAAACGCTGTTCTACACAATTGTTCAGCAATAACATTTACTTGCAATATACAATTTGTATTGTTGATTGATACAATTATGACAAAATACTTGTTCCGACTTTTGAGTCAAGGTCTGTCCACTTCTAGTATACAGCGAAATTCTTTAAAACTCTTGATATTTTGTTCGTACATTAAATTTAGCCTGCTGTCTCTATAAAAAGAATCAGCGAAAATGGTGCCGCCTCTAACACAGTTGTCTTGCAGATGGAAGTAATGAGGTATCGTTAATCATATGTCATGTGCCAAGCTTTCATATTTTTATTTATCTCAGGCGTTCTCAAAATGAAGTAGTACGTTGCGGTTTATATATCATTATACTTTTATTTATTGCTGTTTATAACACACTCCAAGGCCACGAGCAGACTTACAGATTCACGGTTGTAAGTTGTTTTCCTAGTCAAATTAATTAATATTGCAGTATTTACACATCATACAGTTCTAATATGAACATGAATCTCCTTCCCACTTCTCACTATATCTGTGCAAGTCCCTTTACGGACAAAAGTAAAGGACAGGAAAACTCTCAAAGGGAGTTTGAATTGCTATAGACAAACATATAAATGTAGTATTTTAATATATGGAATGTTGAGGTGAGTTTGTGGCGAACTTGGATAAGTAATAGATGATACCAAATGCAATTTTTTTCTTATAATTCCATACCCAAGTACGCCTCATTGTGGATCCACGAGGCTTCGAAGTTACCAACTTTCAATAGGTTTTGTCATTCAATTTAAAGCAAAGCGCCTGAAATGTCCATCAGCCCGCTATACGTAGCTCCTTTACAGGTTGCCTTTCAAAAGGATATCAGCCTTAACGTCTTAGTGGCAATATTAAACTAATGGGGTCAAAACGACTCCTGAAATGTAAATTAGAAAAATCAAGACGAGTTCTTTGAAAATTTGAATGAAAACTGACAAATCTGCACAAAATTTGAAATCGACCAGCGAAGACGGCATGTTTCTAGCACGTGTGGTTTTCGAGATCTCATTGTCGAGAGGATTGGCCACAAACATATAAACTTTCCTCAACCGCAAACATATAAATCTAGCATTTTAATATATAGAAAATAGGTAATGTATTTTAATGTATGAGATGTGTACTAAAATTACATGTCATTTTCCGATCTCTCTCATTTTTTTCGATTGATGTTTTTCTATCCTTTTTTTTTTCAAAATAATGATCAGTGGCAGAGCGTTCACCTATGGTGTGTGGCGTCCGTAGTTGGATCCCAGCTCACATCAAGTGGGCTTTGTGGTGGACAAGCACTGTGTGCGTGAGTTTTCTCAGGGTTCTCCCGTTTCCTCGCGCTTTCTTCATTTCACCATTTCATTCATTTCTCATCATCACAGTCTCCTTTAGCTTACACGACATAATCGTGTGACATAAAACCCAAAGATTTCCTTTTCTTTTCATGTCAACATAATTCTTGATGTCTTCACTCCATTGCGTCATTTTGCTTAACTAAAGTAGTCTGACAAGTGATTTTAAGGAAATGTTTTACACACTAGACAGTGACTACCGTGGATACTTCAGAACGCAACTCTTTTCCCTGTAATGAATCCTCAAGGCCCTGTAATGAATCAAATGATCAGAAAATCACAAAGGAAAAATTAAATGAAAGGTTTTAATTTTGCGTCCCTGCACCTATCCACTGCGGGCTATATGAGGTGGATGACTAAAAAATGTGAACGATTATAAAGAATTAATGGAGTGAGAATGTCAGGGGAAATAGGAGAATCCCGAGAAAACCTAACCTACACAATGTTGTCCAGCACAAACTCACTTGACCAAGATTTGGACGAGGAATCATTGTCACAAGAGATGAGCGCTCCAACACTGAGCCAGTGCCCCCCGTGAAGTCACGAAGGGCGGGGCCTAAAATCAGGTGAGTAGAATGAATGAGAAATAATTTGGATGTTCTTATCTTGTAAAAGTTTATCATAGTTGTGGATCGGTGCAGTGGTGCATTGTTCCGTTAGAGAACAAACCATAACGGCGAGAAGTTTGTCTGATGTTGCTGTACTGTAAAAGGCAGTCTATATCCAAACGATAAATAATCTGCTGCCCGAGGATAATTTCTACCCTGCTCACCGAAAAAAAAAAAAAAATCCCAGGGAACTTTGCGAAACTTCCAGGTTGAAGGTGTAGAGCATTCTTCTCACTGCTTGATTTGCCTCTTTATATCTGGAATGAGAAAGGGAATAAACGTTGCATTTATTTTTAAACAGACGCAAACAATGCACGTTTGATTCCGGTTGAAGCTAATGTGCTTCGGATTTCACATAGCATCGATAAAGAGACACTAAATTCCAATCGAACACTATTCTTTAGTTACAAAGCATCTTGTCAAAATACTGCTGGCAGTTGTCGTGCTTTCTGTTTCAATGTTAATTCTTGCCCTCCGGTAAATTAACAAGTCTATTCTTGGATATTATTGTCAGCGGTCGTTGTCACCAGAAATTCCGAGAGCTGGCGTGAATATCAAGAGACGTGTACATGCCATGAGCACGTACAGACAAAAAAGAGCCATGTACAGACAAAAAAAATCTTCATTATGGTCTTGCACTCCGCCACAGTGAAATTCATCATTTCAAGGCAATGTCGAAAAAACATTCCCTGTACAGACAAACCTATTATACATGAGAAGGTTCTGTACACTGTCTTCTGGGATTCTCAGGGAGTGGTATTGTCCCACCCTGGTCGGGAAGGTCACACAATTAATGGCGAATATTTTCGTACACTTTTTGATACAGAATTTTCTCCAAAATTGACCTAAGAAACGAACGCAAATGGCAATTTCATCCTCCACATGGACAATACAACGCCACATCGTGTAATGTTGTGACCTCATTCTTGGCTGGCCACAATATTGAACTGCTACACCCATCCTACTTACCAGATTTAACCCCGAGTGACTTTTGATTGTTCCCAGACCTCAAGGATTCTCTTCGTGGATTCCATTTTCTCAGCATATCATCCCTGAGAAGTGCTATTTTCCATTATTAGAAATATAGCCCTAAAGATGACCTTGCTACTTGCTACACAAAATGGACAGAGCGATGGCAGCTGTGTATTAATAATTAGGAAGAGTTTGTTGAGAAACAGATGCAGGTTGGTTCCCTTTATTTCCTTGTCCTTGAAAATTAGAACGAAACGACACGTACTTTTGGTGTGTACCTCGTATATGCTCTCTGGTCGGTGACTAGTGAACAAATAATTAGACTTGATAAGTTGTATTCTAGCAACGAAGATCGTTGTTAAGTGTAGCGGAAATTTTTCAAAATTCCCGGACTAAATAAAATCATTGCCGTGGGGCTGCCTGAGGGCGTCCACCCAGAACAAGTGGGATGTGAAGAGGATATGATGTATAAAGAAAAGGGAGAAAAATCCTTGATAGAACGTTGTTGAAGATTCTATTTTATTTCCGAAAGTTGTATTAAATATTGCGGCATTTCGTTAAACATCCTAGAACAAAATGTGCACGTGTGATGATGAAGCTCCCAAGGACGATAGTCGATTTGTGTCTGTGCCAATAGGGCTGGTCTTCTCGTCAGACCTTCAAACGATAAAGACATAGGCGTCAAAACACCAACAATTTTTGTAGTTTAATTTAATAATTTGCCTATATTAAGGCGTATTATTGTCATACTCGTTGAAACATTGAACCGATTTGGTATACATAGTATGTACCTTATCATGTTCGGTATCTTCCATGTTCCCTCCAATATATAATATTGTATTAAGCGAGGTATAGAAGATACTTTAGGTTTTTGTATTATAAATTTCTCCGTGTAAGCTGTTAAACCCTAGCATCGTTGTTAAAATATTTTCATGAGCATGGAAGCATAGTAAAATGTAGCTGTTACGAACGTCAGAATAAATTATTTTTAAACCTCTTCCCTTTTCCCTATTTAATGTGTTAAACATTTTATTTTAACTTATAAACTTTCAAAATAACAAACGAAAATTCCACCCTTTTGCCTATATTTAACTTTTTTTTTTTTTTTTAAGAGGGGGCAAAAATCCAATATATTTCAATCAAAAATTTTCTTGTAGTCCTTATATATGGGGAACTACACATGGTGTAGCCAAACCCAAACTATCAGTTAACTTATTATGATGTGCTTATTCCGTAGAAAATACGAAAACTTAATTTAAGGGGCGTTCAAAAATTTTATGGCCCCTGATCGAAAAATGCATCAAAAGATCCAATATATTTCGGGCAAGAATTTTCTTATAGGCCTTATATCTGGAGAAATACATATAGTGTAGCCAAACCCAAACTATCACTTGACTCAGTATGATGTGCTTATTCCGTAGAAAATATAAAAACTCGATTTAGGGGCCGTTCAAAAATTATGTGGCTCCTGATCCAAAAACTAAGCCGAGAACACAATCTTTTGATCCATTTTTTTTTTTGGATCATTCCTAAAATTCTTGTTAAATACACAATTCAAATTCATACTTTTTTCTAATGCCCTGATTATGAAACTGTGACAGACGTTATGGGTGATAAAAATCGTTGTGATGATAAGGTGGAAGAGGAAGAAGTGCAAGGCCCGTAAAGTATCAGGAGTAGTAGAGCACTGACCTCAGACGCGGTGTTCGTGGTTCGATCCCAGCTCCCACCAAGTGAGTTTTCTTAGGGTTCTTCCGTTTTCTTCCACACTCGTCATTCCATCATTTGCCATCGTTATGCATTTTATCGTTGTGTCACTTAACTTAAAGCGTATGATAACGGGACGTTAAGGCTGCAGACTACTAAATATTTTTGAAAAACTAATAATTTTTCTTTTGCCTGTTTCTCGTAAGTGGAAAAAGGTAATAAAATGTAACTTACCACAATAATAGATAATGTTATTCTACACCTGAAAATACAAATCGGAAGAATTTTCAGTGTTGCCATCCATAGAAATTACAGTGTGACCAGAATTTGAATTACTCAAAAATCTAGGTAAAGGCAGCGACTAGAAAAATGAATTCAACGGTAATTGATGACTTATCATGCTGTCTATCCTTCTTGTTTACTACTTTTTAAATAATGTTTCTATTTATTTTGTAATGACTTATTTATTTTGTACGAATTTATGTAAGGTTTATAAAATAAATAGAAATATTATTTAAAAAGTAGTAAACAAGAAGGATAGACAGCATGATAAGTCATCAATTACCGTTGAGTTTATTTTTCTAGTTGCTGCCTTTACCTAGATTTTTGAGTAATTCAAATTCTGGTCACACTGTTATTTCTATGGATGGCAACACTGAAAATTCTTTCGATCCGTATTTTCGGGTGTAAAAATGCATTATCTATTATTGTGGTAAGTTACATTTTATTACCTCTTTCCACTTACGAAAAACGGGCAAAAGAAAAATTATTAGTTTTTCAAAAATATTCAGTAGTCTGCCCCCTTAAACAAAATATAAATGCCTCAAAATGATTGGCAGTATGTTAACTGTTGTGCAGACAACGAATACGATACGTAGTCTTCAAGATTTTCTTCTGTCTCGAAATGATGTGAAAGAATCTGTTAAATTCGTATGCAGTAATTCAGGACTATCTTTAACGGTCTTTTGTGTCTGTAAGTGTAAAGAAAAACAGTATTTTTCCCCCCCTAAAACCAAATGTCCAAAATATTGTGTACAATGTAACAATGTAATATGCTGAAAAATTACAGAAATAAGCTCGTCAGTTATTGTAGATCATAATACTTCGCATATGTATTTATCCGAATTTTCCTCTCATCTAATAAATAATACATTTTTTTGTTTGTAAATTCATGTAAGAATATTGTAGATCTTACCGGCTGAAGGAAGGCCCGGAGGACATAACTTCATATAACATTTTCACTTTATTTTGACCTATAGAATAGTGCTCTGTGGTCCGTGGGCGCCATTTTTAGAACACCCGTATATATATTTTAAGGTTCGTATAAACGTATTTGCCAAAGCTATTGTCCAAAGGTTGAAACATTCCACATGAAAGAAAAAAATAAAAATTATTTTTCGTCATTGGCCAGTAGTATTTGGATCAAGACTATTTTTTGAGATCACAGAGACAGGGGATTGAGGGGAGACACTTGGTGTGAACATAGAAGGCCCATGTTGTTTGTTTCAGAAGTAATACTTTCCTCCACTTCGTTCAAATGACCGAAGACAAATTTATTACGGTCTAATTGGTTGTCAACGCTCGGTTTCTTTTAAAATTCTCTTTATGTATTATAGTAGTACCCTCGCCAATGTTACTGTTAATTCCCATCCTTCTTCTGTTGGTATCCTATTAGAGACTTGGGCGGGCCAACTCTGTTATTTCTTTGGGCCGGGCCGGGTTTGGGCTGGCCGACACTGATTTCTCTTCAGGTCGGGCCGGGCTGGGGCCGATCAATTGCAATTCTTTAATAATTATTGACTTTCGTTAAACGATAATTGAAATAAAGCCAAACGTTGAAGAAGTGTGTCCATGGAAAATGTTACAAAGAATGGAATAGCTATTTACAGTTTGTGTTGCTTAGCGGCTCCACTTTCACTTTAGAGGATTGCAGGCACTATGCGGTAAATTAAGCTCTGACCTTGACCTTCACTGAACTCAAATATAACAAGAAGGGGTGGGAATGTTTTGCCTGTCTGTAAACAATATTGCCATCTTCACTTTATGCTTAAAATCAATTAAGTTAGATTTTTGTTACAGGGAAGGAGTTTTTGTTCTCTCGATGACAGGCAAAGTTCAAGGAGGCAATGGTACCATTCGGGAGGCAAGCGTCAGGTTGTGAACCAGAGTTTAGAAAATGTTTCTGAGGGTTAGATCAAATTTAACACTAAATTTTGAGAAACATTCGAGCTCGAGCTAATTTTTTCAAAAATTTATCGGGCCGGGGTCGGGCCAAAAACTTTTAAAATTCATCGGGCCCGGGCCAGGCTTGGGCCAAGAATTTTGAAAACTTATCGGGCCGGGCCGGGCTCAGGCCGAAAATCTCCAAAACTTTTCGGGCCCTGGCTGGGCTGGGCCTAGGTACGTTCGGCCTGGATTGGGCTCGGGCCGAAAAATTCGGCCCGTGCAGGTCTCTATATTCTACGTAGGGCTAGGATATGCTGGCGTAAGAATTATCGTCTTTCATATCTCCCAATGTATGTAGTCTTCTTCCTAGCTTTCTTCCACCATATCTTTATCATCCCGTTGGAATTTTCCCCAGCCCAAAATTCCCCAGTGTTTTCTTTTTTTGGGGGGGGAGTAAAACCCACAATAAAAACCAAAAAAAGCCCACCTCAAAAAATATAATTCGAAAATTGGATTGAAATAATCTTAATATGATTATAATCACTTCCTTTAATCGTACTTCTTAGTGTATGCCTAATTTCAAAAATTGGCTTAAAATATCTGTTTACCACCAGAACAGAATACCATTGAAAAAAAGAAAAAATAGTTTCGAAATCATTTATAATGAATTTGTTTGCGCTTGATCAAATTATGTGTAACATTATTCAACTGTAATCTACTATATAAAATGAAAAGAATCATGTTTGTGTGCGCAACTCGGGAAAACGGTTAAATGAGGAGTTCAAATAAGCAACAAAAGATTTTTACTTGCCCAAGAAAAAACTTACTAGCCGACATCCCACAATAGAAATCATTTACTTATCTTTGGTATGATATTAAATACTCGCCCCGGGGGAGTGGGCTAGTGGTTATTTGCATCCCTGGGTTAACCGTTTGGAATGAATTTTTGGATGCAGTTATCACGTACCTCGAACTAGATTTTTAATCAGATTACTTTGATTAAAATGCGTGTTCTATGGGGAGGGGAGGGCAGAGGGTCAAAATCTATACGAAAATCTTAGTATCTCACGATTCTGTCAAGTTAAGATGATATTTTTTGTGTAAACTTTCCATTAAAAAATAAGTGGACCCGTGTCCCAGTGTTTTCGAGAGTTTCCAATTTAAGTAGGAAAGGATACCAAATTCCGTAATTTGAAAGCGATGTTGTCTGTTGTTTCTAATGACATCACACGAAGAAACGGTTAAAAGCAGTTTGAAATTAATTTTGAACATTCAATAGTTAGTACTTACCCTGAGTTTGAAAATCCCACTGTCTTATTATGGGATTTTTAATATTTGGTTCAAGGGCGCATCTTAGGAGAAGGAGTAGACGAAGTTCAAAATTCGTGTAAAATAAATAAATAAATAAATAAATATGTCACGAGCCCGTCAAGTTAGGAAGATGAAATCCTCATTAAAAATAAGTGAACATGTGTTCCAACGTATTTGGAAATTTTCGTTTTAAGGAGAGGGGTGATTTTCCATAATTCCTTTGTTCACATTGAAAGCGATGTTGAATGTTGTTTGTGGTCGCATCACGGGGAAACGGTTGAACAATTTGAAATGAATTTTAGAATATACTTTGTACCTACCTGAGCTGGGACATATCATGTAAATTTCCTTAATGGGTGTATTCTAAGAGAGAAGGGGGGTTAAAAATTCATCCCAGATATAGAATATCTTACTAAACTTTCATCGATATGCGTATTCTAAGGGAAAGAGGAGGCTCAAACATTTTCCTTGAACTTAATTCTCCCCCTGCAAAGAACGGGCACTTAAGCTAGTATGGAGTCAAAAGTAATGCGGCTACATTTCCTTTGTTTTCGTTACATACTCCTGTATTAATAAACAGAAAACGCTTCACTTGATAAAGGAAATTACTGAAGATACACCTCTATCTTCTCAACACTAACAGCAATCAGATCGTGGAACTCCCTAACTCTTTTTGATGAAGTACGTGAAGCATATTACATTTATTGTAGGTCATAAAACCCATTTAATCGTAAAATCTATATATATAAAAGAGAACGTACAAATCCTTTGTTAGCTCATCACGCTAATACGGCTGAACCAATTTCTTTCATTTTTGGGGGGTTATTAAGATTTGGACCCTAGATGGTTTTTATCATATCACTTTAATTTTCAATTACCAGTGTCTTGAGATAATTGACCATTCAAGTGTCCATAACGTAGAAATCCTTTGTTAGCTCATCATAGCTAAATCTAACCGTATTTATATGCAACCCACATGACCGTGTCACTCGGCGGGTTAACATAAATGACAGGCGATATAATGTTAACATTTACTGCAATCTTCTATGGTTTTTATCATATCACTTGAAAGCGAAAAAGTAAAAATTATCTAAGTAACAAAGTTTATTGCGTTCCGGGGTGACCCCAGCGAAGCGGGGTGAACGCTGCTAGTCTATTATAAGAAACCAAATTGGCAACTGAAATTGAGGAAAAAATCAATTTCCTACATTCCAGCTCTTTTTTTTAAAAAAAAAACTATTTCTTTTAGAAAAACAATATCCATTCAATGAAGCCATTTTTTTTATCTCTAGCTCCTGAACTCGAGGTACTATCCCAGTATTCGCCTGGCGTGTTTTGAGTGAAATTTAGGATGGTGGCTCAGGGATGTGAATCATTAATGTAAGAGGGGATTTTATTCCTATTCTCTATTATATAAAATTATGCACCTCTTCGTCATTCTAGAAAATTGTGAACTTCCTTCTTTCTAGAAAGCTTAATGTAAGCGAAAGTCAATAGTGTAAGCGTGTCCCACGAAATGCGTATGGGACTTTACGGATTGCGCATCATTTTTTTTTTTTTTTTTTTTAATTTCTAAGTTTAGTTCGATGTCTCATGATTATACAGTAGGGCTAAGGAGATTGTGATGATATGAATAATAATGGTGGCATGACGAAAGTGCTAGGAAACGGGAGAACCCCGAGAAACCCATGCACACGGTGTTTGTCCAACACAAAATGCACTTGGCGGAAGCTGTGATCGAACTAGGAACCGGCGCCAGATGTGAACAACTACGGTCCCACAAGGATATTCCGTAGTTTCGTGTGTACAGTAGAACGTAAATGCTTAAATGATATTTTAAGCAGGGTTGGCTGGTTTAAACCATGGTTTAAACCAAAAAACGAAAAATGTTCGTAAAAGTGTAAGTGTTTGTAAAATCTTGATGAACACACATTTGTGGGTTATCACGTTTCACTCCCGTATATTATTCGTATTATATTCAGACCTAAATTCCCCATTCATTACTCAAAAAGATTATACTACAAAAGCAACTTTTTTATATATATATAAGTTTATAAATGTTTGTTTTGTGATTTTTTTTTTGTAGTTATTATTGCTGTGTAATTGCAATCAAAGAAAAATTCTAAATATTGTTTCGTTTCAATGTTTACTATTGATAAAATACATCGAAATGCCGTACTTGTGTGTGTGTGGCGGGGTCATACAGACCCCACGAGAGGCATTTAGTGAAATGACAAGTATCTTTGGTATATATTTATGTATAAATGAGTCTGAGCCAAAGTGGACTCAAATAATTCGTATCTTTATACACTTTTCTTACTGATATGCAAATTAAGCAGGGGCGTCATTTAGGGGAAGGGGGCAGGGAGGGGCATTTGCCTCCCCCCCCGAGTTTGAGATGTATATAGATTTTATCAATAGAATAGTAGTAAATCAGTGAAAAACGCGATATTTTACTTATATCAAGGGGTCTCCCCCCCCCAAGCAAAATCTGAAATGACACTTCTGAAATTAAGTCGTCGTATTTCTTTAATTTGGACCAATAAAAGTCGTTGTTAACTAACTTGAACTAAATTAATTCTTCTGCACTCCGTAGTACTTTGAAATTGTCCATATGTAATTCTGTATAATGGTTTCACTTGTGCAACTGTGTATCCTTTTGTCCTTCTGAAATGACTCTTGACAGTTATATTAAGAAGCATGTAAAGATCAGTACAACGTATTTTTATCACGATTCCTTCGTGAGTGAGTCGGCAGACGTATCGCATTTGTGGCCAATTAGTCCTGGTTCCGAGTTCAAATGGAGGACAATTTCTCTCGGATGTAACTCGAGAAGCAGTTTTTATTCCGCTTTAAGCTTATTTGACCCCTTCCAGCATAATAACATCAAGGCGAAACAAACTTATTTCTGTCCATATATGATATGAATATATAGAGCAAATTATTTAAACCAAATAAACCTGGTTTAAACCAAAAAAACCGGTTTATTTGGTTTTTTTAATAAAAACCATGGTTTTTGCCAACCCTGATTTTAAGTAGGAATGTGACTTTAAATATACGTACAAAATTTTATAAAATCCAATATTACCCAATAGAACCCAATTTTACCCAATAAAACCCAGTTTTTTTTAACGTGGGTTTTCACAACCCTTTCTAGTTTTCTAACCACTTTGTTTTCCTCTTCAATTTTCGCAATGTTGTCCTTTCCTCTCTTACTATTCCTGTTTACTCCAAATAACTTACTACGTAAGAAGGTCCAGACAGAGAGAGATCTTCCTTGTTGTAGCAATAGTCTCCAACTTGCCACTGAACTTTAAGATGTTGGTTGTAATTAAATAAATCGTTGTGTAAATACAAAGATCCTAACAATTTATTTATGTTCTTTGCAGGTAAGTGTTCGGAAAAAGTATCTGCTAAGATGAACGTCTTGATGTCCATATGTAAGTAGTTCAGTTATTTTGGAGTAAAATTGTCGAAGTCCGTCATAAATGTTATATAAGATTTAAAATAAAATAAAATAAAATTGTAACAAATACAGTGTAGCTAGCCAAAGCGTTGCCATCAATAGTGTTAAATTACAATACAATTAAAGCAATATAATTCATATTAAAATAAGTCAGTGCTAAAAATGATAGTTTCTTTTCATCGTAGTATTAATATTTACGTCGTATTGTAATTTAGCAAGAATATAATAGTAGCATTTGCTTCATTCCATGTGATTTTCCTCACAAATTAACTTTTCTCATTGTTCCAGTAGCTTCAGTCTATTTTATCAAGTTTTGAGGAAAAACCTAACTATCTCGTTGAATGTAAACTACCTAAGACAGTGGGATTTTCCAAACTCTTGTTAACATATGACGGAAAGTACGGTTAATTATTTCATGGAAATAAGGTGTTTCAGGAAAGAAATCGTTGTTGCAGGTTACTTCCTCAAGTAGATGTATGTTCAGGTGTTGCAAAATCTGTTTCAAGTTCTAGGGTTATGTGCGAAAAAAATCCGTTAACATAGATGTACTGGGAGGGGGCGCAGATGATTTTGAATAGCCTAGAGCGAAGGAAATTAGTGAATGTTTTGTGTTGATTTTAATTCTTTTACCTCGGTGAAAATAATTGAATATAGGCCTACTTTATCAAAAAAGAAAGATAATAGATATCACGCTGTCTTCAATTATAACTGGGGCAACAGTTTGGTTTCTTGATAGAATATCATGTCTTTATATACGAGCACACTCAGCGCAACAGTTCCAATATCCACATACTTACATTATCTCCAATGACCTGTTATTATTTATTGTTTTGTTTTTCTTCAGAGTCTAAAGAAGTTAGAGCAGTGTCTAGTAAGAAAGGTGTGTGGGACAGACCATAGACCAAATAAGCAAACAGTGTTTCGTTACAGGAGAAATCAAGGTCTTGCAATAAGTAGCTAGTGCCGTCAAATTTTAAATTGTTGTAAATCTGTACAACGGTCGTAACATTCGCATACTACACTATGAGCAGTAGAATTACTTAAGACATACAAGCAGATATGTTTACTGAAACGTAAGCTTGTCATCGAATATAACACTAGGATCATTATACGATTGCACGTTAAACAATTATACTCTTAATAATGTGATCTTGTTTAATATGATTTTTTCTGAGAGAATTTATAAGAAAAGTGCATTGGTTAAAATTTAACTTCAGGTGTCAAGTTTTGGATCAAGGAGCAACTCGCGAGAAATCGTTTTGAAAATTAATGGAATCTTGTGAAGAAATTTCCTTTAAAGAATTTACAATCGTCTGCAAACAGGAGCATATTAATGGTTTGAAACTGATCGTAAAGTTAATTTATGAATAAGAAAAAAATGTAACGAACCATACACACTCCCTTGAGGAACACCAGTTCTTACTGAGAGAAATGTAGACATATCACCAGAAATGATTACAAGTTGTTGTCTATCAGAAAAATAGCTTACAATGAGCTTTAATAATATGTCATGTATGCTAAATTTGTTCGCTAATTTGAGGGGGAAAAAGAATAACGGAATCAATTGCTGTACTTACATCTAAATATATTATGTTTAATTGAATTATTCATAGCGTGTGGAAGAACTGACAAGTTTCCTACGTAGTTTCGTGTATTTTGGTGTCCGGTGAATAACTGCGTTCGTCCGTTGGTCATTTCTTTTTCCAATATGTCTGTCATCTTGGCAATCCGTTATTCTTGTCCTATCTTTGCGAGCAATTCCTAGTATCTCCATACTTCGTTGTGTAGTTTGCAGAACGGCGAATGTTTGGTTTTGTTAGTGTCTACGTTTTTAGTCTTTATGTCAAAATAAGAATGCATTCGTTGAAAATTTTGCTTTAGATATATTGATATTTGACTCCTCAACTTGAAGCTTTTGCTTCCGACTGTACTCCAGAGCTTACGAGTCTTAAATTATTTAATGTTGCCATCTATGAGTATTCTCTGTCCTTGGTAGACGTAACAGGATGGACCATTTATCTTCAATCGCTCTAGCAACTTTTAAACTGATAGATAAAAGTAGCTAAAGTTTGTACGATACAAATATCGACAAGGAGATATCATTTGTCATATTTCTGGATTACCACCAGGTTATCAGCATTGCTAACTCAACATAAAGGTATATTTTTTCAAGTGACACTATGTCAGATTATTCAAATCTACATGTTAAAACAGAAATTTACAATACCATTTTTATTAATTAATATTGCAAACTAAAAGGACGTGCCAATATAACAAACAAAATTCGAAGGCCTCTACAGCATAATAATGCAAATGAGACGGATGGTGCGATGTACATCCAAAATATCTTAGTATCGAATGCAATGATCATACACCGTATGATGTATTTTCAAATAGATAGGATGAAAGTTACATTAATTGAAAGTTTGACTTTTTAAAAAGGATTTATTCCAGAAAAGTGCTCAGACGAGTGCCATGACCAATCACGTAGATGCTTTTGACAAGTCGTAAAGTAATGGCGTTTACTGGAATGTGATATCTCAAAACGTTCCGGAGGTAATAAAGCATAAGTAGAAATTGATATGCTGTTTAAAATGACGTATTTGTTAACCATTCTTATAGTGGTGGTTGCTTTCCTTTGCTTCTATAACATTACAACAACAGTTTTAGGTATTTGTAATTTTAAGCAGTGTTGGAAACTTTACCGTTGCTTAAATGTCTTCGGAAATGTTTGAGATATCAAATTGCAGTGAATGACATTATGAGCTTTGTCTATTGAAAATCATCTACATGGAGTGATAACTTACCTAAGTAGATTTTCAAGACAAAACCATTTGAGAAACGCGAAATTTTCAACTGTGTCCCTATTTATTCGAAATACGGGATATCATGTTCATAGTATTCGATACTATAAAGTACTTTGGATATGCATCGCTGTGTCTGTTTCAGTTGCGTTATAACTGTTGTAGAGGCTTTCAAATTTGGATGTTCGCTATTTCAAAGCGTCCGTACTTGTAATACTGGATAATAAATGCAATATTGTAAGTTTTCCTTTAACATATATATCTGAAATGTGTAATAATCCGACGTAGTGCCATTTTAAGAAACACAATTTACGTTTGGTTGGCAGCAGTGTTCATCTACCGGTATTGCAGAGCATGTCAAATGATTTTACCCTATCTGTATTTGTGTACAGAAGTTTGGAATTTAAAAGCTAATAATAACCCATGTTACTCCCCTATAATTATATTAATTACACTTTCACCTTTGATGCTGAAGATCCGATTTCGATTCCCGTTGAAGTTCATTTGAATCACACATTAAGCTGGAGGTATACGTCTGGTATAATCTTCGGTCTTTAGAACGATTGTTAGGATTACAAGAAAAGCAATCACAATCTGAGTATCGTATAAGCGTAAATGAAAATAACATTTCTTCATAGATTAAGCACTGTCTGGTTGTAACGCTTCGAGCTCTGTAAGAAAAATACACGTATTTTTGTAAAATAAATAAATAAAAATAAATAAATTAAATGTTGTTAGCAATGGATATTCAACTTCTTTTAACAAATACTATTTATTGGTTGAATGTGTTGTATTTTTCTTGTTGTAAAGCTGTACAACTCAGTCAGTTTTTAATAATTTTTACAGCTCATGGGCAAGTTGCTACCTATTTAAACTGTTAGGTTAGCAAATTGTAAAGAAATATTTTATGTGCATCAGATTGTATTAACAATAATTTCACTGTACCAGCTAACACCAAAGACATAAACTTGACTTGGCTTCGGTTGGCAGTGACTTCAAGTGGAACGAAGTGTAATCTGTTTCTTCAAGTCGAGAGAATGTATTGTTATAAATATAATTTCGTAGGTTGTTTTATTTTTAATTTCTTGGTATTCTGTTAACTGTCAGTCTCATAAATGCATTAGTTTAGGTCACGTTTGCTCATCATGTATGGATATAACAGATATAGGCATTCCTTTAAGACAAGCTGTATTCTTTTTCAAAGACTATATATATTTAAATCAAGTTATTACGTATGTATGCATTATCAACATGGTGTGGATAGTTTTTGAGAATAAGCCTCGACTATAAAGCGGACTTTTTCAAACTAAAATTCCACTTTAACGAAAAGCCATTATTTGAGATGTTGACAAATATTTCATCAAATATATCTTGGAAACTTTTTTTAAAAAAAGTTTTACGTCCCACAGTTATGCCGGCTAGGCTAGAGGAGACGGTGATGATGAGAAATGAATTTAATGGTGGGATGAAGAAAGTAGGAGGAAATGGGGGAACCCCAAGGAAACCCACGCACACGGTGTTTGTCCACCACAAAATTCACTTGGCGTGGTTTGAACCCAGGACTCTATGCACTAGAGGTGAACGCTCTACCATTGAGCTACTGCGGCCCCCGAAGCTTTGAATTCTGAAAGAAGTAATAATCGAATTTTCATTTCCATGCTAGTTAATTGTGAACTATTTTCTGTGGGAACGTGACTTACCAAAGTCTTTCTATAGATAAATTATATTGTGAAATCAGGTCCGTCAAACTGATGAAAGCAAGTTTTCCGGCTTGAATAATGATTTGTACCCGACAGGCTATCACAGGAAGTTTTCTTCTGACAATGCGTTCGTTGACGTTCAGTTTTCATTCACTTCCTTCAAATCAAAATGTCAACATTTTCTTGCGTATTGAAGCTTTCGCATTGACAGATCACATTGGAGACATGTTCTGTTGATTTACATGGAGAAGTATTATATATTCTCGTTCGGATGAAGGGACAGTTACGGTTGTTTTTATTTATTCGATCTGTAGAAGGAACTATATCTACAGGAGTAGCTGTCTTTACAGTGAAACCACCTCTAGTTGACTGGCTACTGTTTCCGAAATTAAGCAGGTGGTCAGGCTATAGAACGGCATTCTTTTTAAAATCATATTTTACTGTGATAACTTATAGTAAGCGAAGGGACATAGCAGTATCTATGACATTGAAGTAGCCGATAATGATCCCTTCGTAGCCAAATAGCAAATGCACATAGCTATTCCGGTGGATGTGCGAAGCTACAAATATAGATGATAAGAGCAAGATCTGTCAGCTCTGAATTTGAGTCCCGCTTGGGATTGGTATTCGTCATAATTTCGCCATTAATCTCATCATCGCTTAATGAGATACTTTAGCAGAAAATCGTGGCTAAAATCCTGAAAGTATGTAACCCAATCTGCCGTGGAGTGATGTGGGTGGCCTAGCTTCTGCACAATCTGATTATTTCGTACCTCATTCCAATGAAGACATAATGCCTGTATGTGACGGAACCTGGGGGCTCAGACTCTTGGAGACTCTCGCCTTTATTTATGGGGCTCATCTTTACGGAACTATAAAGGTTCATAGCTCCAAAACTATGGGACCTACCGTAGTCGGGTCAATACTTCACTTAGGAACTAATATGCGCACTATCCAAAAATACATGTTTCAGAATTCTAAGGTACTGACGCAACAATTTTTATAGAGGGAGTTTTGCTACTGGCACATAATTTGAAGTCGCACCAATTACCTCTGTAAAAATTGTTGCGGAAGTACCACAGGATTCTGAAATTTGGATATTTGGATAGGGCACATACTAGTTCTTAAGTGAAGTCTTGACCCGACTATGGTAGGTCCATAGTTTTGAAGCTATGAACCTTTAAAGTTCATTTTTCATGTTTTTGGCAGCCTGTAACTCCGAAAGGAATAATTTGAGCACCCAGGTTGGTCTATATTTTTTGTCTTATTTTGGTGTCAGGAATCACCTCCCAAACGTTGTCGGTGTTGTTTTGAAACACCCTGTATATATAATATACAGTCTGGTCGAAATTTCTGTCTCAAGGTTAGCAAACCATAAAAATAAAACGAAGTATGGAGAGAAAGATATGTGCAATGCAATATATACAAGGGTAAGTGATAAATCAATGGGTACAGCAGTTATTCCAAAGGTCGTCCCTGTGCCTGGACACAGGCTCGTAAACAACCAGGCCAATCATCAGTGGCATCATGCACAACATTCGTGTGTATGTCAACCACTGCTTTCACTATAGCAGACCTAAAGCGGTCCACAGTCATCTGAGATTGAGCACACACTTTCTCCTCCAAATAGGACCAGATCTTATAGTCAAGAGAATTTAGTTTGGACTGGACGATTGCCATTCTTCGGTGGTGATGAACGCAATTTTGTTGAGAGGGAACCACTCCTGAGTCGTCTTCGCCTTGTAAGCCGTTGCTGAGTCCAGTTGGAGTACCCATCGCTTATTCTTGAACATGGTGATGCCAAGGGGTTTTACCACCTTGTCGAGAAGTCCTCCTGGTACTCTGTGGCCCGTTTTCACACGTTTTTTGACAAAGATGGACGTCAATGGGATCCAGATACGACACAACCAGCCAAACCATCATTGATGCAGGATTATGGCCTCGCTGGGAACTTGTTCATATGCTTCAGCACTGATTGTGGCATACACCCCATCATTCTGTCTGTTTAGATATTCTTCAACTGTGAAAATTTTCTCTTGTCGATGATTGTTACCCGCATTCTGCTTCAGGAGCAACTTTATCACATTCTGATCAAGCGTTGATGTAACGCTGTCCTGTCTGTGATAGACATATAGTCCTAAGTCTTCATTCATCACCCTTTTTATTGACGATTGCGATATGTTCATTTGCAGAGTTATGAGTTTCTGCTTACGTACTGGATTTCGAGCGATTCTTGCATTCACTGCCTTAATGATTCCTGATGTCCTAACGGAGTGAGGTGTACCAGTGCGAGGATTATCCTCGACAGATATTTCGTTATACATGTATCTCTGTGTGGTGCGATAAATGAATTTCTGTATAATGTTCAGCTTTTGCAATAATTTAAAGATAGTTGTCGGAGGGTGTCCGCACTTGTGTAGGGCCAAAACTGCAACACGATCTTTCTCCCATTCCCTCTTCATTCTGCAAGAAACAAAGGACAACAGTGTTGTAAGTTAAGCCCACTTTAGGCTTTCACAACAGTGTTAGATTATTTTCTTAAATCATTTCTAACTGACTTTCGTCCTACATGTTTGAGACAAAATTTATGATCAGACTATATATATTAGGAAAGACTGATATGCACAAAAGTCTCAGTGTAGTTGTTAGTATCATATTTCATTATCTCACAGAGATATACATATTTGATTACTTTGCTGGCATTATTTTAAAAAAAAATATTTTTACCCAGGTTTTAACTTCTCGTGAAATCCAAAGTCTCAGTACCTTAGAGGATTTCGTACCTCTTTAAGCATTCATCAGTTGTTGGCTAATCTGTTTGTAAAGTCTTCCGAGCTCTTTAAAGTTTTGTGAAACATAAGAGAAAAATAAAAAGAATATTTTCAGAAGAAACTTCCGTAGCGATTAACTTTATGTAGAGATGCCTTAGTCTCATTGGATATTATGTAGTAAGCATTATATTGATTTTATTGTGCTTCACTGTTGATGTTTGTATGAACAGTCATACTTAATACTAAATTTTTAGTCATTTTTAGAAAAACATACTCTCGACCATGCGCATGAGAGACTAGCAAGACTAGCGCAAATTACAAAAATCGCAGTCATCTTATATGTATTCTATTATCACTGGCAGGTCATTTGTCATAAATTAGATTGGTTCAGTTGGAGTTTAGCGTCCCGTTCAACAGCGTGGCTGTATGAGACGTGGAAAGGCTTAACGTGGGATTCAAACAACACAGCTCCCGCCGGGAATCGAACCTGGTTCTTCTGCGCGAAAGACGCTTACGTTAACCACGTAACCACGAGTGATTTTGTCGCAAATGAAAATCTTAACAAGCACTTTCTAGGGAGCAGGTGCCCTGTTGACAGTCTTTATATTAATGTAGGAATTATCTGTTTTAATTCTGTTCGTCCACTTTAGTATAACAATTGTCTGGAGAGCCCCTCACTGGTCTAGTGGTTAGCACGTGGTCCTGGGTCGATTCCCGGTATAAACAAAAATACTAATTTCACAATCATTTACTTCTATTTATCATCCGTCTCCTGCAGCCTAAATGCATAATCGTAAGACGTTAAACTAACAATTTCTTTTTCCCTTTCCCTCTTTTACCTTCTAGTGTACATTGTATTGTCCCTAACTCATACTTAATACTCAGTGAACATCTCGTTCCGTCCACCATTAGTGTTAAATTCTCACGCACCTGTGACGCGAAATTCTGAAGAGGAAGTTGGTTTAAAATGTATTTGAGACCTAAGAACTTCTAGGAATTCCTGGACTCTCCACTTCTCGCAGTCCTTAAGAATGCCATGGCCAGTTTTATTCCTATCTTTTTCCTAATTGTTGGTATTGGCTTTATTTTTGTCAACATGTGCTCACTAAATTTGCCCACATTTAAAGCATAGTAGTTACGAATTCATTCTAAACAACAAAACATACGCCTTTACTATAAGTTTGTAACACTAAGGGAACAGAGTGGTTCAGTGTAAGAGCGCTTACATACGTTGCGATGAATTCCTGGTTCGATTCCAGGCTATGCGAGTTGTGGTAGATAACATCGTGTCCATGTATTTTCTTTAGTTTCCCGTTTTCTCTCAGATTTTCATTCCACCAATTCTTGGATATGGCGGAATCTGAAATGAAAATCAATAAGCTGTTAGAAAACTTGAGGAAGGGTTGTGAAGAATGTAGGATGAGAATAAATGTTAGGAAGACAAAAGCTATGGTGATTGGAACGAAGCGGTCAATGTCAAATATAGAAGTAGGAGGGGAGAAAATAGAACAGGTGACTAGTTTTCGATATCTGAGCAGTATTATTAGTGTTAAATTTTTATTTACTAGTTATAACATTCCCTTAATTACTTGGTAACTAACCTAAATCAACAGGCTTCCATTTTTAGCTATTTGTTTACTTCACAATCCATAATACATCATTGCTTATTAACAAACTTACTTTCAAAAGATCATCGCCATCTCTTTTTTCAACTCTTTCTCTTGTTTAGATGAGTGCATGTACACAAAACCATAACTCTTTCTGCCCTCAACAATTAGTGATGATATGAAGTGCGAACGTGTAATAAAAGCAAGGATAGGAATGGCGAAAGAAGCCTTTAGGAGGAAGAAAATACTATTTTGTGGGACGTTGAATAAAGAGTTCATTCTTGAGAGAAAAAGACTCATAAAATGGTTCGTGTCGAGTATTGTGTTGTGTGGGGCAGAAACATGGACATTACGCAAAAATGGTGAGAAACGACTGAAAACTTTCGAAATGTGGATGTGGAGAACAATGGAGAATTAGTTGGGTCGAGCGGAACATGAATGAGAGGGTTTTAGAAATGGTGGAGGAGAAAAGAACCATTTTAGACATTATTGAAAAGAGAAGTGGGTTGGTGCATTGGCTAAGAAGAAACTGTATCATAAAGGACATGCTAGAAGGTATGGTGGCAGGAAAGAAGGAGGGGTAGAAGGCTAGTACAATTAATGAATGATGTCGAAACAGAAAAATCGTACGTGATGACGAAGAGGTTAGCGGAAGACCGTGGAGCATGGAAACTTCTCGGTTGCGGCAAGCGACCTGCCAATAATGGCAGAATACCTGTAATGATGATGATTGCTTTCACAGTCATTCAGTTTCATTAATCATCCGTCTCCTTTAGTCTGCATGGCATATTCATGGGATGTTAAACTGGATATTTCATTTCATTTTCATTTCGAATGTAACACCAAGTGTAATGAGTTATTTTAAATATCCTGAAGAAGAATTGGCTAATTAAATACCTATACCACTTAAAAACCAATAAAATGAAGAAAGGTAATATTCGCTACTAACAATATTAAATATAGTTACCAGACCAGCAAAAATAGAAAAATTTCCCAAAAAAGTATATTGAGTGTAATTTTTCTGTATTCATGAAAGCAAATCAATGGGATTTAATTTTAATTCTAATACTTACGCTAAAATCAGAATAGTTTATGGCACTTTTTGAGTCAGCTAATAAAGGACTTTATATTGTAGAATTCTGAATATTTCAAGGATAATTACATTGGGCATTACTCCGGCGCAGGAGACCCAGGTTCACTTCCACGGGGGACCTCATGTGGTTCGGGTCTCACGGTAAGCCGTAGGCCCACATCTCATAAAGCCTATGTGCTGAAGTGGATGCTAATCTCTAGGTCAACCAACATTTGCTTTACGTTACAATCTTTCAGTTCATTTTGGGTCATTTTAAAAACTTTTTTCCAACGAGTCTTCTATTACGCGACGAAATTCATTCGTAGTGGTCGAGATTATAAGGACTAAAGTTGTTGATGGTAGAGATAGGTTAAAACACAGTGTGGCAGGCAGTATTTTTTTTCTGAATTATCTGGATTTCTTGCCGATCCTTCAGTATTTTCAAGAGAAAGGCCCCCTACCTGGTATGGTGTGACTGACTTTTTTCCCCATTCCTACATTCGCATCATCATGAGAACTTGAGGACGAACATTGAGAAGTACAAAATTCCATCCTAGAAACCCTACAGGTGGAAGCCGATGTGTTAACCACGCATTACCTAGCTCTACGTCTGCTCGCTGTATAGGGGCACGGGGTATTGGTACTTAAAATTCCTTTGCATCAAATATCCTACCCCAGCGTCGTATTCAGGGAGGTAGTCAGAACATGCGGAATTTTCAAGTTTGTTTGAATAGCACCAGTGTCGTTAAATAATAATAATAATAATACGAAATTCTAGATACAGTTTATGTCTAGCTCTTACTATGCGGTACTGAACAGATTCAGTGGGCTTCTTTCCCTTTTCTATGCGCAGAGGCAAGGACGCCGATTTCTCTAAATTTGGGGGGCCCACTCAGACGCAGAAGGTATATATATGAGGATGTTAAGACAAATTGCATTCAAATGATCCCAAATATTATATACTGTATTCATAAATACACTAGGGGGCCCACATGAGCTTTGAGGGACTCGGCCTCCCCAGGATCGGCGCCCTTGCACAGAGAATAAAATTAGAATTTGTGAGAGGAGTAAGTTTATTTTTTTTAACTGTGCTGAGTACCCACGCCATATCCCTTTTGGGATTTTTACTGCATCTTCACTATTTAAGTTATCCTAGGAATTTGGCCAGTGCCTCATTCTCTTAAGAATAAACCAATCTTCCAAGCAGTACTATTTGCATGCCCGTATCGTATATTGGAAAAGAGGAATTCGAGGAAAATAGAGAATTTTTTTAAAAAAAAATCTCTGGACCGGTCATATGTTAACATACAGATCTCAAAATCACTTGAAAAATACTAAGTGGTGTACGCAATGAGTGAACAAAATACTAGTCTGATATCTTGAAAGCTAAGGAAGGGGAAAAGGAAATTATAGAGGGGAGGGGAGAGAAGGTGGAGGAAAGAAGCCATAACATGTACTATATATATATATATATATATATATATATATATATATATATATATATATATATATATATATAATATGTGTGTGTTATTGGATCCCATAAAACCTTTTAGACAGCGTGAGAATAAAATAAGCATTTTGCATTGTACTCTTGAAGGCCAAAGAGATGACGTCATGACCCCCACCAGTCTGACGAGCTACTCAAAACACAAGGATCTGTTTCACAATTGCATCTACGACTGAACAATAAACAGAACTCAGCAGTAATAGATGTTAAATTACCATAAATTCGGAAATGGTTATTGATTTATATAGGGAATTACTTTTCTAGTTATTTTAAAATTAGCTGCACTTTTAGTTATCTGATTTTACTGAGTTCTTCAATTGTAGTTAAATGGCCAGTGTTTTTTTAAATGAATTTTCATTATATGTACATTTACTATTAGTTAAATTAAATTTGACTATTAACTATTAAAAATGTACATATAACATTTTTTTTCAAAATGAACTGGATGTTTTTACGGATTTCTTTAAATCTATTTAAATGATCCTTATTTGGTAAAAATTAATGGGCGCAAAAAAAAAGTAAAAAGAAAGATCTGTTTTTGTTTTGAAATTGTCAGTTGGCAATTGTAAAGAATGGAAGCCTAAAATATGATTCCTCAGTGGAAGAAAAAGAGAACTTTTCACTAACGTTCAACAAAAGTTACCTTGCTTGCATTCAGTCAATCCTGGTTCCTTCAGTTTTGATTCAAAGATTGGCCCTGTCGTGCCATTCTCGGGTCCCTTGCAGCAAATTATTCGCGGTCTGCTGCACGACTTCGGTCTGCCTATGGTTTCTTTCTCCTCTCTCTATCTCTGTCTCTCGCTGTTCAGAACTCTTTTTCTGAAACTAAAGCAATTTCTTGCATTTATTTACGTTCATCCGCATGAATTTTCAAGACCTACTTTCCACGCTGAGGATTCCAGATATTAAACATGATCATATGTGACATACCATATAACTTGTTTTCGTTCTTGTTGGAACAATAGTAATTTTCTTCATTTTGTGCGTGTATGCTGATTATGAATGGCGTAAATGTTATGTATGTATTTTCTTGGCGTCGCTGCCGTTTACCTTTCCCAGGTCTTGTGGAGGCGGGACAAGTCTTGGCCGGAAACACCCGAAGAACGGCGAATGTAGCAGACCAGCGCGGGGTGACGGTTGTCCTAACAGTTGAGGTTTCGGTGTTTGTGGTGCGATAGATTTGTGATTGTGTCTCCACGTGGATTAAAAGTTGTTTTGTGGCAAGTTTTGTTCTCTATGAACCAGACTTGACAGACGAGAGGTCATCTGAGAAGGAACGAAGCGGGGTCACGTCGACCCCGTCCATCAGGTCACTATGCCTGGAGGAGAGGTAAAGAATTTGAGTGCTTGTAGTGTACGAAATTATAAAGAATACGATGATTTGGAGTGTAGGAAAGTTTTCGACAATTTTGTTAATTTTAACTACTCTCAGAGTTAGTTCTTAACTGGGAGCTTCAAACCTTTTCATATCTAAAAGTTAAAAAAAAGAAGAAAAAGAAAAAAAGTCCATAAAATATCCTGTCCTTGGACTGGCCTTTGATTGACTATTATCACATCCTTTATCCAGAACGAGACTATAATAGGGTGTAAAGTGGAATATGTACCGTGTTAATGTGTTCGACGCTTTCCCACCGGGAATCAAACATAGAACCTGATGCATCAAAGGCACGCATGCTAGACGTTAGATCACCGAAAAGAATAATCTGTGCTTGAATTCCAGCTGAACGAAAAAGTGCTTTATTTGCGAGCTGAATGTTAAGATTTAGTTATGTTTATATTTATCTGAGCGGATACTTTAACGAGTTGTTTGTTGGCCTTACAGCATACGACTAATAGACAAATATCTGTCGAGAATTGTACCAAAGATCGAAGCCGGTACTGTGTGATTTCAGTAAGTTTATTACTTCTCATATCATTCGTTTTGATTGTGGATCACGTGAGCAAGGCCTCAAGATGTGGTGTTACTGTTTTAAGAGATCGAAAGGTTCATCGCCGCACAAATAAATGCTCACCATTCCGCAAGTCAAACCAATTTCTCAGTATTTATTATTTACTCCAAGGTCCTGCTTTATGCATATTACCCTGTCATCTTCTTGGTCTGCCCAAAGGTCTCGTTCCCCAGGTTTCCAGGTGGCCCTGCTCTCGCCTTCGGTGTGAGCGGTCCTGGGTTCAATTCCCTGTGGGGACACAGTCGAAAAAGTGTAAAAAGCTTTTCCAAGCCAGCCATCCTGAGTGTTCTTGGGTTTTCCAAGCACACCAGGCAAATGCCGGGATGGTACTTAACATCCCAGGCCGCTTCCTTTCTTCCTTTTCCCCCCGGTTAGTGTGCTCGTCGAGTGACGTCATCCTTAATACGTGATGGGCTAAATGGTTATGGATGCCGAAATCCCAGAAATCTAACTCCTCTTCCTCCCCAGATACTATTGTACTCCAAGCATATTTCCGATGTGAGCGACTTATCTCGGCTAATTGAGATGTTTCAAAGTTGGTATAATGTTCGGTGGCTTGTACCTGTTGGGAAGTGCCGAATTGCGAAAAATTGTTAATATCTTTTATTGTCTGAGTTTTGTGTTCGGCAAGCCTCAGTTATTCTTTACGCATCAGTGACCAATTTTCATTCCGTACAATATCATGAGATGAAGTAGGCTGGTAACCAATTTCTCTTCTAGCACGGCATCTAACCTCCTCCCAACCTTCGCATCAAAGAAAGAGAACTGTTTCTTCTATTTCTAATTAGTGTTCATACATTGAATGCATTCATAAGGAGTTTCAAGAGAAAAAACTGTAGGAAGTAATTTTTTTCTTGTTTCGTCCTAATTACTTTAAATGTTAATTGTAACGGTGTCATTACAGTATAATATAGGTGTCAGAGAAACAAGTTTGACATAAATAATGAATAGTAATACCACATATTAATAGCTTCCTTATTTCTATTCTTAGAATTGCCTCTGACCTTGGTCATGATAAAATATCACATTACTGTGTAGTGGGTTGTATGCTCTAGCACAGTCTTTCGCAACCTGGGGTCCGCAATCCAATCTGAGAAAGGCACACACAGTGATGAAAAAAACATCATCTTAAGTTAAATGATGGAATTAATGGCAAGTCAATTTGTTTAAGACGTGATATTCGACCTACAAGAATGCTCGCGCCGTGTGGACTTTGTGGTGGACAAACACCGTGCTCGTGGGTTTTCTCGGGGTTCTCCCGTTTCCTCCCACTTCCTTCATTCCACCATTTCATTCATTTCTCATCTTCACCGTCTCCTTTAGCCTAACCGGCATAATCGTGGGACGTAAAACTTAAAGATTTCATTTCATTTTTTTCGACCTACAAGAAATTGGCTAGACTCCATTTATATATTGGGGGCGCGGTGGCTCAGTGGTAGAGCGTTCGCCTCCGGTGCTTGGAGTCCCTGGTTCGATTCCAGCTCGCGCCGTGTGGACTTTGTAGTGGACAAACATCGTGCTCGTGGGTTTTCTCGGGGTTCTCCCGTTTCCTTCCACTTTCTTCATTCTAGCATTTCACTCATCTCTCATCATCATCGTTTTCTTAGCCTAACCGGCATAAACGTGGGACGTAAAACTTAAAGATTTCATTTTCATTTCAATTTTTACATTTATATATTTGCAACATCTTAGTCAGGGTGAACGGCTTCAGGTTTGAAACCCAGGAGCATCCAATTATAGTGTAGGCATTGTAGCACTCCAACATAATTGTACGACTGAAAAAAAAAAAAAAACCACCCACACCCATATATATACACTACACACATTGAGAAGAAATATACATACTAACCGTATATATAGCAAGTGGTTTTTCACATTTATTGTAGACCCTAAAGGGGGTCGCAGTGTGGAAAAAGTTGGGAAAGGCTCTCTAGCACACTGTGAAACTGTTTTCTTGTCGTTTGCCAGAGGACGTAAGTGAGCGTTCAGATCCCCGGTTCAAATCCGTGGTCAGTTTCCATTTTTAAAGCCTTCGTAGTCTTAGTGAATGCTTAGTGTTATAATATTTAGTCCCTGTTCCACTTTCTTCAAACTGTTATAATCCATTCAAATAATATTCGGACTATTTCGGAATACTACTTATATTCTCTTAGGGGGCCGCGGTGGCTCAGTGGTAGAGCGTTCACCTCTGGTACTTGGGGTCCCGGGTTCGATCCCAGCCCCCGCCAAGTGAACTTTGTGGTGGACAAACACCGTGTGCGTGGGTTTCCTCGGGGTTCTCCCGTTTCCTCCCACTTTCTTCATTCCACCATTTCATTCATTACTCATCATCACCGTCTCCTTTAGCCTAACCGGCATAACCGTGGGACGTAAAACTCAAAGATTTCATTTTCTATTCTCTTAGATTTATTTTTTTTAAACTGTTGTTTTGAAAAGTGAAAAATAACTTAATTTTCCGTGCATTTTGTGTCTAGCAGCTGAATCTGTAAGATTGTTAAATATGTTGCATGTTAATCATTTTCCTGGGAGGTCAAATCCCTTTAAACTAGTCTTGCATCGCTATAAATATTAGCTTGATTTCTCAAACTTCGTCAGTTTACAACGGACTATGGCTAGGTTCACGGTTGAAAGTTGTTAGAAAAAGAAAAAGAACTATTTATTTATGGGAACATGTAGCTACACATGTACACTCATGTCCAAAATGATTGTCGCGTATCTATAACTGTCTTATTGTAAGAATATAATTTGATAATGATTTTGCAGGGTACTTTTAACACTGATACTATGTATATAATCGGGAAATGTATATTTGTGGTAAATTTTATAGGAAAAGAATTAGAATGAGTAGAACAAAATGTTGCTAAATGGACAAGAACGTTTCGTTTTCGTTTTATTGTTCTTATTACTGCTCTTTTGACATCAAAATGGCCACATACATGCCTTTGCCGATTATACACATACTAACATTAGAAGAAACACCGGGTGAATTCGTTATCAAATTATATTCCTGCAACAACATACTCATAGACATGCGACAATAATTTTGGACATGAGTGTACATATTAAAGTAATATTACCATTTGTTCAATGTCTCAGTCATTTTGTATAGAAACTTGGAACTTTATGAGTGTTGAACCGATACGTGGAGCATCAATAAATAAAAACGCCATCATTAAATCGTGTGAGATGTGGTAGTACTACGAAAGTCTCGCAACTGATAAAGCACGTATTGACTTCAGAAAGAGGATATAAATGCAGGAAGAGTCTTTTATTTCTCTGACATAAATCTGCATTTGTATCGATTGTACAAATAGAATTTGGTTTTCTGTATACTAATTACTTTCATCGTGCTGTGTATACGACCTATGAACTTCATTGATTGTGGTTTAGTGGAGACATCATCAATGAGAGCCTGAGAATTGAATTCTGCCAGATAGTTGCCATTTCGTATTCAAGACAAGACGAGAAATTTCTCGAGTCTTGGGGCGACTGTAGTTCACTCAAATCTTAGATCTCAAAAACTGTTTTGTGGCCCCTGGTATTGTAGTCGCTAACCCTCTCGCCTTTGGTGCGAGCGGTCCCGTGTTCAATTCCCAGTAGGGCCACTCGGTGGAAAAATGTAAGAAGCTTTTTCATGCCTGAATGAGGTTTTTCTCATTCACATCAGGCAAATGCCGGAGTGGTGCCTAACTTATAGGTCCCACGCCGCTTTCTTCTTTCCCCAATCCTTTCTTCCCTTTCCCCCGGATAGTGTGCTCGTCGAGGGACGTCATCTCTCATATGTGACGGGCTAAATGGTCATAGACGCCGAAAGCCCAGAAATCTAAATCTAAAACATTGTTTTAGCGTTGCATCATGCATAGTATAAAAACTATAAAGTGATAGAGTGATTGTATGAACATAATGAAGAGAATTTATCAACATTTATACGCAAGTCATTACACAGCATACTGTAATAATAAATATGGTTACATGTTATATCACACCCTTCGTTAACCTCTCATGACGCGGAAGAATTCTGGTAACTTCTAGATGACATTAAGAAAAAACCCGGGCAGAAATTTACAAGACGAGACGAAAAATTTTATTTCCCTCCTCGTCTAGGCTCGTGGCCAACACTAATGCCATATTAACTTCTGAATGGTCAGTCTGTCTTCATAGCTCTAAATTTCACTGTAGCACGCAATCCTCCCCACCCAACATATAAGTGCCTTCGTAAAGGTGGTGTTTATCGGGGAAGAAATTGAATATGGGGTAGGAAATATATTTTTAAAATTGAATATGGTTTACTTTTAACAAGAACTGTATGATGTTGAGAAATCGAAACCAAGAAGTTGCTTTCCTTAGAGCAATGAAATCCAAACTTCTGAATTACTACTTTTGACAAGCAAATGGAGCATTAAAGGCTCTGCAAATAAGTTCGGATTTTAGATTAAATATTTAGTTTCGTTAGGTCCATTATTATTTCAATTCGTATCTTAAGTTAGTTGTGCAAATTATTTTAATGCGCTTTTGTTATGAGATATAGCGTAATAATCTGCGTAAGCGATGAAGTAATGCGATGTCTGTAACGATGTTGTTAATATATATATATATAAGAGCAGGAGATCACAAAAATATGTAAGTGAAGGATTGGTATACAGCTGTTAAAAATTTGTTTGGCTTTCTGACATTTGGAATGTAGTGTAAGCATTAGTCAGAAGAACTAGCAATAACTTTTCGGAAACGAGAAACTTGGGAAATTCCGTGATGCCACTATAGTAAATACCGTGGAAATGTTATAAATGCTGATCTGAAGAAACAAACAAACAAAAAACTGGGCAAAGAAACCACGAATATGGTTGTTTACATTGGTCGACAAACTCAAATAAGATATAGGGGGCACGGTGACTGAGTGATAAAGCATTCACATCTGGTGCATGAGGTCCCTGGTTCGATCCCAGCTCACATCAAGTAGACTTTGTGGTGAACAAATACCGTGTTCGTGGGTTTTCTCGGAGTTCTCCCGTTTCTTCCCACTTTCTTCATTCTACAATGTCATTCATTTCTCATCATCACCGCTTCCTGTAGCCTAGCCGGCATAAGCATGGGACGTAAAACTGAAAGCTTTCATTTCAGTTAAAATATATTACCAAAAATGTTCGGGTATCATTGCAGTATTAGACATACTGTAGCTCCGTATCTTTGCCAGGCAGTACATAAGATTGTATTCCGAGCTAAAGGTGACGGGCTGAAAATAAACACACGTTGTAATTGCTTAGTCTTTAATGTTCGTTGTTTTGACATCGTATATGAGAAAGGAAGTGGTACCAAAGGGGATACATATTCAGCTGAAGAAACAACGGAAGAGTTCAGTGAACAATGTTAGGCCTACCTGATTTATGGACGAATGTAGAAGCATTTATGATTATATTCCACCTGGGAAGTCAGATATGGACCTTGTTGCGTCATTCCCATCCAGTGCCACTGTCAAGGTTAACCGTAGTGTCTTCAGTTCATCAGAGATGCATGTTTTAGACATTATGTATCATAGGAACAGCTAGTCATGTGAATCAGGCTACTTTTAATATGCCCACACAAAACGAACTGAAGATTGTTGCAATAAAGCAGTAGGTCAGTTCCTTGGTTTTAGCTTTTGTGCAGGAAATCACGTAATAAACGAAGGTATCCAAAGTTTTCATCACTCGAGTATCCGTTATTCGAATGCTCGTAAGACGGGATCGACGACAAGATCCAGTAGAGTTTTCTTGAAGGCGAGATAGAGTGGTAGGGAACGGGATATACTATGAAATCCGTGGTCATGTATGGAGGTCCGTGCACCGCGAAGTGTACCGTACTGAAGCCTCGGTCGTGGTAATATTGCGTAGGGACGTGAAACAAAAACTCGAAAGCTTGAGAATGCTTTTGAACACCGATGCCATGGCTGCACTTAGTTACTACGAACACTGAAAATGTTTTACTAAATTGCATTATGTGTGCTTTGTCGTCTTAATTCTAGAGTTAGAACTATTTAAAGAACTTGCAAGTACTTTAATTCCAAAGAGGGGCCACTCCTCTCCGAGCGGATGCCGTTGAATGTTTCTTATAGGGAGGTCACACAAATTAAGATCACTCATTGTGTTGCTCTTGCAGTAACTATACATAGTAAATACATTGGTTATAATTGTAAATATAGGCTAATGCCGAAATATTGCACACTCAGTTCCGAATTATGGCTAGATGAGAAGTAAAGGGGTAGTGTCTATATGGTTGAACACGCAAAAATAGGCTTCACGTATGATAATTTTCTTTTCAAGTACATATTTCTCGTATAAATTCCTTTAGTTCGCATTACAAACTTTACGAAAAAATAAAAGTCACGCAATAAGAACATGCAACATTGTTATTAAATAATATTAATGGAAATACTCGTAGAACGCACTAATCATGGCAGCTTATGAATTTCTTGGAGAAAAAAGACCAGTAGTTGCTTGTAGTGTACTTCTGCAGACACTAGCTTCTGTTCCATATTTACTGTACTGTATCGCAGATTTATTTTCACATTGCAGAAAATGTGTTATATTAAATATGAATCAACTGATAATTTTTGTCCGTCATGAAGAGGTTATTAAAATATTGTGAGAAACGAAGACTGTTCATCTACTTATCTTCGAATATCCGTCCGTAAAAAGAATTCTGTCCCATAATAATGCATATACTTTTCTGGCACGAAAGAATTTGTCCGTATTATGGAAGTGTCCGATATTGAGAGATGTTCGTTAAGGGAAGTTTCACTGTAGTTATTTTCGATGTCAGTGTCCTCCTCGCACACGTGAACTGTGGAGCTATCCGGTTCATGTGGACCCTTTTTCTGTAAACGTTTTGGAAATTTGTGAACATGATTTAAATTTCGTACATCACAAAGCACTGTGCTTTCTTCTGAGCTGTCACCATCGTGCTATAAATGCATTCTTGTTTGCGAGACATTGACAGCAGTTTCAACATTTTAAATTATCTCTGCAAGTTATTTTAAGTTAATACGCTTCTTCTGGAATCCATGACTCTTTCAGATCCTGTAAGATTTGAAAAGCGCCCTGCATTCTAATTAGTACTTCTCTATAAAGGTCAGATGTTTCCCAATCTTCTAAAAACACGAACAGAAGTTAAGGAGGAAAAAATCATGCTCTCCTTGATAATAATTATTAAGGTTATTTTCTCGCTTATAATTTGTGATAGCACCACAGCGCGAAAGTTTCGTCAAGAACTTTCATTTAACTTTCAGATATGTGTTGCATATTCACATGGCTTCTGTAGTATGTAAATTGTCCAAATAACCCAAAAGAGCCACTAGTTCTATTTAAGCATAATACAAATCTTCATTTAACCTAACACATATGCTCTTATTTAATCCAGTATACATGCAAAGTTATGTCCTTAAAAGGTAAGCTATGGTGCTGAAAGACGCGTTAAACTTCAGGCAAACAAAACAAACAGCGTAGTTGTTGGTTTAGGTATATGACCGGTACTTTTCTTTGATCTTCTATATTTAGGACTAGTATTGCCCATTATCTTTCATATTGTTTGCTTCTTACTCATTCACAACATTTAACTATTTCCTGCCTGCAAAATAGGTGCAAATGAATGGGATTATTGTTGAAACTGAGTAGGGGGATGTGTAAACCAATATAGACCTTACTTTCTTCATTGTGAGAACCCGGTTGGATTACAGATCACTTATATCGTAGATCTGGATATTACACATCAGGATATATCATACCATCATTGGAATTGTATTTTGGTTTAAGGCAAAGAATCTCTTCCGTACTCACTTGTGTCATGCGGAGAAAAAGAGGGGAACAAGGATGCCAAACACTTGTGCTATATACGGGATATCGCATTCGCTATCTTAAAAATTCTATTTCTTCGAAACTTTCCACTTTGATGATTGGCAGTCTTCTGTTGTACGTATGTGATTGCCGCGTTGGACAATTTCAGCGAATTAGTATATATTTGCTATGAAATATGTATATGGACTTAAAAGTGCATATTAGGTTTGTTTTCACGATTTGCTGTTGTCGCAGAAATCAGAGAATAATACCAGAATCTCTGTGTGATTTAGTAATACAAACTATACTTAGTAAACTAGTCAGTGTTCTTAAGATGGTCTCCGCTCTATTCACAGTTCGTCGTAGAAGTCTGCGATGAGCGTGAGGTGGCAAATTTGGCTTCCTCTCTCCGCCCACAGAATAAATTAACCTATTGTGCTAGTGATTTCCCATGTGAGCATTTCTGCATTACATGTTATAATAGGCTTTTATTTTCCCAAATAATCTTGCAAGTAGAAATATATTTGAAATTACATTTCAGTATTTTGTGGGAGGGGGTTTCGGAAAATACAGCCTAGGGCGCAAGAGTGCGGTAATGCGACTATGAATGGGAAACATACAATACAAAATATAGCATTAAATAAAAATTCTAATTATTAAATAATTACACAGATAAATTTATTATTATTCCTTGTTTTGAAAAATATGATAAATAAACAATACAAATGGAGGCAGGACTTACGAGCATGATCTGTAACCGCTGTGTGACAACGATAGCAGAATCATAATGGAAAACCAAAAAATGTATCATTTCGAGTGAGGTGTTCGTGGAATAATAAATATTTGCAAAATGATCGATGGACAGAAGTAGCCTAACCTGTGACTGGATACCAAGAGGCGAGGTGCAACGTAGGAAATATCCCTATACTAATGGCTTTACGAACCATTACGAAATACCATGAAAATAATTGCCCAAGATAAGTGGTTATGAAGGAGATTTGGAAGAAATCATACGCGATAGATTTGGCAGTGATTAGTTAATAATATGTAACTGATAGAGACACTCCCTTGCGACGCTTCATTATTAGCTTTTAAATATCTGTTAATGCGAATTTGATGTAAGACTTTTCACGTGAATATATTATTTGTGAACCACTTGTGGTAGACAACTACCGTTAAATAACGCTGTGTCTTTTGTGTGTTCAGTTCCCAAATGAAGACAAACAGCTTGAGTCATTGGGAATAACAGTGGTAGCTACGAAAACAACAGTATTTATTGAACATCTGACTTGAATGGTTCACTTGATGAATACATTTTGATGCTATTTGATTCGTGAAATGTAAAGGTAATTTAGTGACAAATGTACGCCACGAACGGTGTCCTTTTCAGTATTAAATCATAGTCCTTAGAATGATATTCATACGAAAATAATTCTGTTCCTGCTCTCTGTTTTGTTTATTACCTTGTTATACATGACCAGAATTGTGATTCTCAGAAGTTTGTGTATGTTGTGCATGCAGAAAGCGGGAACAGCCTTCTAGTGCTTCCGTGAGGAGAATATGCTGAATGTTATTTAGGAGGTAAAAGTTTTTTTTTTCTTTTTCTTTCTTTCTTTTTTGTTTAAATTTGTATCTGGTATTATTAATTCCAGTGTGGGGCTTTGGTGACAAATTCTGTGCGAGGAATTATTTAGTAGCCTCTTTGTTTTCTTTTACGCTAATTTAGCTCGTTTTATCCAATCGTCTTTCCTACTAAAATTGCTAAACTTGCAAATTACTGTCTCCTTGGTCCCATCGTCTATTCCAGCGTTTCCCAACCTTTTTCAACTTGCGGCACACTACGGGTGTAACTTGAATTCTCGCGGCACACTCATAGATATCATTATTATTATTATTATTATTATTATTATTATTATTATTATTATTATTATTATTATTATTATTATTATTATTATGTGCAAATATAAAATACCATGGTAATTTTTTTCTGTAAATACTGATCTCCTTCTCACAGAAATGAAAGCTCTATCACTGGTTTTCCCCTATGTTAATTCATCATGCTTATTTTTTGTTCTAATTTTAAAAAAGAAAACAATTGTAATGAAATATAGGACTCAGATTTTTAAAAATACGCTTTCTTTTTCGAAAATTGTATCCAACCTTTCACTAAGAACGAAGATCACTAAATAACAAGCGAAGAAACAAATGTCTTGTACTTTTAACTTTGGTGTTTTAACCAAAACCGGTGCATATTATTGCAATGACACAGCTGTTGAACAAAGTGTTGTTCTGTCATTCACGTGCGAATGAGTGTTCTACGAACGTTCACTTGACGCGTACCGTACAAGTGCTTCCATTTCTCGGTGTTAGTATGACTCTCAATTGAAGCGTAACATAGCAGCTAACCGTGGAAATATGTACGAGCCGAAATACTGTCTGCTACACAGTAATAGATGTAGAATAATGTATTACAATTACAGTAATTTTTTCCATGGTAGAAATTCATAGTAATGTGAAATACAGAAATATACATTTTTTCCCCTATGTCTTGCAGTCTGGTTGCTATAGAATTAATAATTTTGTTTCGATTTCCTCGCGGCACACCAGCGGTCCATTCGCGGCACACCGGGGGAAACGCTGGTCTATTCGAACGAAATTTCGTTGCTAGTATATGGTCTAGGACAGTGTTTCTCAAACGTCTTTTTCAAGTGGTCACCACTTTTAGAATCTTCTAGAGATCACACTACTCTTGTCTCTTCGAAAGCAAATTATCATTTTTATGTTTCGAGCATATACCACTATACCAGTATACCTTTTATTTTTAAAATCATATTAATTAAAGGCCACCTTAATTTTATACTGGTACTAGTAGATTGCCCATTCTTCGCACGGGGAGAATAACGTTTCATTTTCCAAAAACTATCGATTCGACACTATTCTCAATCATTTTGTATATTTTCTTTTTCACCTGTTCTCACCTACCATGCCGATGGGGACTGAACGTGGACTTGCATTAGGAGTGTCAATATTCATCTTAGCGTTTCCGAAAACTATGGATTCAACATTAGTACTCGTATCTGTCTTTTTTGATTATTTTTACGTGTCACAGCTTTCTACCATCTTTTCTAGTAAATCTAGGGGTGTCCTACTCCGAGCCAGCTGACATGCTCGTTCTTGGGCTTAAATGTCATCGGGGGTAGCATCTAACAGCCTGGCGACACCGGAAGCACACAGTACTTGACGATAAACCCCAATAGATTCAACAGTAATCTCGGTAATCTTAGATATTTTATTTTTCACTCCCCAAACCGGTGGGAATTGAATTTGGAGTTAGTATTGGATGTGTGACGATTCATCTCAGCGACCGGAAAACTATGAATTTGACGGTAAGACCGGTTGTTTCCCTTTTTTTTTTTTTTTTTTTTTTTACATATCCTGTTTCCAACCTCTAGACGTGCTAATGGGGGCTGAACTTGAACTTAAAAGGCATCGAAAGTGTCACTGTTCATCTCAGCTACTCCGAAACGTATGGATTAGACACTTATATCGATCATTTTTAATTATTATTATACATTCCTCTTCCCACAGTTTCCTAGGGGGTGCCAGGATTTTGTACTCCCACTGAGAATAAACATGGACTTAAATGGAATCGGAAGTGCCACTAATTAACTCAGCGATTCCGAAAACGAATGGTTCGACATTAATATCGGTCGTTTTCGATTGTTTTACAAGTCACTTCTCAGCGGTGCTGATGGAGGCTGACCTTCGATTTAGACTGCATGGAGGGTTTCACGATTCATCCCAGCGACCCCAAAATCCATGTATTCGACACTAATATCCGTAATTAGTGTCGAATACACTAAAATAAACATGGACCTAGTAAACCATTATCTTAACAAAATTGGTCTGTTTGAATTAAAAGGTAGCGAAATCCGGTCTAGAAAAGTCGGGATTCTGTACTATGATATTAACCCCAAAAACATAGAATCCAGATAAAAATATGTGAAATCACACGGACTATTATTGTTCGTAGGCTGTGGCGCCAGGAAGTTTCAAGAACAAAAAAGTAGTTGTCGAGTGTTGTCTATGTTGTCGAGTGTCCTGTGTTTTCGATTTGGTTTACTTCGTTTACCTGTATTTCTGCGCTTGTTGATTAGCAACTTGTCATTCGTGTGCAAAAGCGGGAGAGATGATGTCGGATATCAGTACCTTCCGACGATGGTACGTGGTGGTACTGCAGCACCGATGATGGATGAATTTCATTCTAGGCTTTGCGTTTCGGAATTGGTAGAACAAAAACTTATCTTTCCTTGCAAATTTGAAGAATCTTTTGTTGAACGTGAGAGGTTTCATTCAATTTGCTGAATATTCTTATAGATTCAGGAGAGTTTAAAATAGATGATAAGAAAGATTTAGTGTTATCTACATTTTTCTGGTGAGAAAGAAAAAGAGGTTTTAAAACCTCTTATTCAATCTGTGATCTCCTAGATAGGTTTAAGAACTTACGAAGTGGAAGATCTCAATTTCTGATTACAATTTAAAGAGAATCATTGAAAAGAAGAGAAGAATAGATATTTCTTATTATAAATCGATATCTCTTCAGAGCATGGGCGTCTCTATCATATTAAAATTAGGGAGGGGGAACAACTAGAATGATAGATGATTCCAAGTAAAGTCAAGTCAAAATTACGAGTAAATGGGAATTACTTGAATTGAGAGTTAGCTGGAACGTTCATCTGCAGACACTTTTTTACCAATACAGTTCATCCTAATTTTCTTCCATCACTGTTAGGCCACTTGCTACAAATTTAAGTTTCCATACGATATGATTCACAGGTAACTTCTTCGCCTTCATTAGGAATTATTATACTTTTAATCCTATCCATTAATTCAATCTTTCTCTACCTTCCTTGTTTTCCTTCCACCATGTCTTCTACCACGACATTCGGAATACAATTTTTTCTTCAACAATATTCTATCATTTTAATTACTTCCAATTTTATCTTAAATACAGATTTCGAACTCGAGTATTTATTGTCGTCTTTTCGTAATTTCTACTTTGTACAATAATGTTCTTCACCTGTTTTCATCATTCAGTAACTCAAATGGTATGCTTCTCATCATTTTCATTACAGTCGTCTTAAAAATCTTCCCCCATTTTTCCCGTTGCTTGCTGTTTAACGTTCACATTTTATATCTTCGTCAATAATATAACTAGGTATATGTATATAGAAAACTTCTACATTCTTACTAACATATCTGTAATTTGCAGAGCCTCTATCATCCCAGCTACCACTTTTTAATTTTTTTTCACAACTATTTTCATCTCATATTATTTTCAGGGCCTTTCATTATGTTTTCTGGCATCTTATTAATTTTGGATTCAGATTGCAGAGAATTAACTACTTCATCTCAAAATAAATATAGTGTAGAGTTGTCATATTCTAAAACGTCAAAATGCGGACTCGTTTCCACATTACTAACTCATTATATAAACATTAACTATTTAGAATGTATTTTCTTGCTTTCCTGGCTGATATGCTGAAAGCATATAATAACCACTAAATATAACAGTATGTTCACAAAACTCTAGCACAAAGAACCGGAAACATAGCTACGGAAGGAACGGTAAAGAAGTCAACGCGAATCTCTACGAAAGCGTTGTCGTGTTTAAGATAGCCAATTCTACATTCCTCATTAAGCGCAGTTACCAATACGAGACAATATAAGAGAGATAATACATTTAAACTAAGGGAATTTCGAAAATGGATGCATGCAGAGACGTAATTTTTTGTTTTCAAAATGAAGACATGGAGCAATTTTAACCAAATTTGATTCACATATGGCTTAAAATCTGAAAAAGAAATGATGTAGGGATAAGACCCTAGCACCATATAGCTGGGGTGGGAAGGGAATTATATTAACAACAACCTCTAATATAAGGCAATAACTTTTAATATAAAGTTATGTAAGTTGCCTACACATCAGGGATTTCATTGAAATTTGTATCTTATTTTTATCTTCTGTCCTTTTCCTGTCTAATAAAAGATTGGGATAAATAAATACTTGGACAGCAATGGTAAGGGTTTCAGTTTCTCGGAAATGCAGGTAATGATTCTACAAACGTACTCTTGCCGTGCCAAGAAGTGGTATTTCAACCAGTTTCTAATATAAACCTAGTGAATTTTTAATCTTAGTTACTGAGGTGTGTGAACTTTTAATTTCAGATCTCTCAATCGGAATTGGAGATGTTCTTTTAATACTTAATGCGTTTTTCAAATAAACAGTCTTAAAAAATAAAAGAACCAAAACATACAGAACAAAAAAGATACAAAATTACTACTTTAGTAACTCGTGCTGTGTATAGCCTAATTATTTCAGAGGCAGCACAGAGAGTGGAGTTCATGCATTATTAAAACGTAGTCAGTCGTACTAATACCTCAAAATGTAAACTTTCAATGTTCTGTAGTCCTGTTAAAAGCTCTTAAAATCATTCGAGTACGTGTTTATATTTAACTAATTCCATTTATATATACAGTATATGTAATCATTATACGGAAATACTCATCACGACTGGGGAATGAAATTCCACAATTTGCATACACTCTTCACTTCTAGTTACAGTATGTTTAAACTGACTGACTGGTTTTTCGTCAGTATCAGTTTTCGCGGTGAACGTAGTATATTTATCATTATAAGCTCGTCTAGTTGTCCACTTTGGGGTTCCTTACTAGTTTGCTTAAAAAATAATTTCCAAGTTGCATTCAACCTTTTACCGGTACTTTAAAAAAAAAAAAAAAAAAAAGCGACCCAGAATTTGTTACTGAAGTATGCGGGGCAATAGTCGTAGTGCAAACTGCTGAGGACTTACACTAGAATCACTCAGTACGAATTCAGTTGTTATTATATACCAGTCTTGGTTTACATACATGAAAGATTATTTCTCATGTATGACAGACATGTTATTTTACCTACTAAGTTTGATAGGTACGGGAAAGTAATGGGAAAACTTACCTGTTTGTTAAAATCTTCAGTAGCATCTGTGGAAACGAGGTAACAAATTAATAGGATCGTTCGATAAATTTTTAAAATATAATTAGGGATGCGCACGAGACAAGATTTGTGGCTGTCTCGTCTCGAAAATGTGCTGTAAAAGTGATGTCTCGACTCGAAAAATGTATATTTTACTATTGGAAGAGCCGTGTCTCGACTCGAATTTTGTCAGAAAAATCCTGTCTCGACTCGTCTCGTGCGCATCCCTAAATATAATATCTCTGGAGTACTTTTCTGGGTTGTGTCTACGTGATATAACCGTGGAATAAGTTTAAAACAAAGTGTTTCTTACAAGAAGAATAGAAAGGTGATGAAATATGCAACTTTTTCCTTTTTATGAAATGGAGTTGCCGCATTAGCTTGTGCGTTGTATTTGCCTAAATCACGTTCGAGGTGCATTATTATTGCTAGTCACCAATGCATGAAAGTTTGCTAGTCTTAAAAATGCATTTGGCAGCGCCAATTGATGTATTTGCCAAGTAGGACGCTTTTCTAGCAAATTGTCAACGTAGTGAATTTACCACATTGCATTAGAAGTCATTCAACTACTACCTTCACGATTCAAGTATAATTACTTTAAATATTACCAGTGGTTCCCAGATTGAAAGTTCGTTTCCTAGAATAGAACGTAAAAGGTCTGCACGAGGGTTGTACACTGCTGAAAGATTGTAAGAAAAATAATTAGAAATAGTTCCTTAGTTCATTTTCATGTGAAATCGAACCCGGAACTAAATGCATCGAGGACACGTATTGAGCTTGGTCTTTCAGAAGGGCTTCAGGTAGATAAAATATTTTTTTATATGTTAACATAATACACATAGAAATCATGTTTCATGTATGTCAACGAAGACTTGAATAAAATGATTGCTGAATTTGTACTAAATGATTCTGAAAAATTATCCGGAGCTCATCTTCAAATTTTACAAAAATAAATAACTATATTTTTGCATCATGAAGAGATATTTAAACCAAATGTTGAAACAGAAATATATCAGTGTGTAACAAAATCATATAGCATTAGTTTCACGAATTATGGTGTTTACATACATGAAAGATTATTTCTCATGTATGTTTTAATTTTTATTAAAAAGGTTGTTAAGGATTTTCCTTTTCTTACAATCTTTATCTGTAATGACTTATCATGTCTTTCTACGTCGAGCCGAAACCATCACTGCGGGCTATTGCAGTATTGTACTCTTTAAATGCACCGCAACTGTGTCCGCAATCATCGAGAAATGTGCAAAAGACATAGGGAATTATGCAGAATCATTTCGACGCGTGATTAGTGTCATACTAAAGAGTTAAACTAACATACGTTTCCTGCAGGAGTCGGGCCTTTAATATGATACTAATCACACGTCAAAACGACTCTGCATAAGGCGAATAGTGTCTTCATGTTGCACGACAATGTTTTCACGCAAAGAATAGTGCAGATTACGAAATTTTATTTGCAGTACGATACACATCTTCTCGCCTGATATTTCTTTTACCGACTAGTATTTAGTCCAGCATCTCGATCACTTCTTGCAAGAGAAGACTTCCCAAATGATCGAGTAATCGCAGACTCTAGATTTCTGGCACGGAATACAATCGTTGGTACTATTTTAATTAACTAGGTATTTCATAGTTTTCACTTTTTGGCCTTTAGAAGTGATGCATTTGTAGCGGACAGTTCATTCCCATCAATCTCATAGTAAAACTTGTTATTTAATTAGTAAGTAATACATTCTGTAATTTATTTTTGGTGGAGTTACCTATAATTTCAATTAAAGATAGCCTAAATCTGGGGTTATACACTTGAATGGAAAAGTATCGTTAGGAATACGCTATATATAATATTGAATACCATTGTTCTGAGCCAGTGGTATTCAACTTGGGGTTTACATATTCGAGGGGTACACGATGGCTTCTTAGGGTAACGTAAAATAACATATTCTGTAACATAGTTCTATTTAATTTATAACATGAGTCACCTTTTTATAGTAAACTGGGTTATGTAATTAATAAATAATAAATTCTGTGATTTATTTTTGATATAGTTGTCTATAATTTTAATTAAGGTTAGCTAAAATCTGGGGTACACGCTTGAATGGAGAAATATAATTAGGGATACGTGAAAAAAAGGTTGAATACCACTGATGTAGATTATTTACTTAAATTGGCAGTGAAAAATCACAAATACATCTCTCTCTACTGCAATTTGACGTACTAACGTATTCCGCGGGGCATTAAAATAGAGGAGTTAATGCTAAACTTGTGCACAACAGAGCGTAAAGTGCAGTCAGTTTCTGCTAAGTATGTGCTTCCGTATTCGGAAAAAGTCTTCTCCTTTGAATGCACTCAACGCTGGACGTGGTGCATGTATTTTAAGCAGTGGATGGATTCAGTCCAGTAGAGACGTCAAAGAAGTGTAGCCGCACACCTAGAGAGAATTAAAGAGCGTAGCATGTTACACGTTCGCATGAAAGAACCAGTAAGCGAGCAGTTTTGCTTCCCCGTAGTGAGAGCTAAGGCCGAAACAAGGATTACGTAGTGCTTAACAGTTGGGAAGATCAAAACACACAAACTGGTTTTATAAATCAATTTGTCTTCACACATACTTTCATGTTTCCGTGTAGACGATTATGTAATTCCATTCTTTTATTTTTGTAAGAATTGCTGTGATGGGCAAAAAGGGAAAAATTCAAAAATAAATATTTTTCACTCGAAGAGTTGCCTTTTAAACCACATAATACAAATACAATAATCCGAAAAAGTGGTAAATTTCTATGTTTGATGCGTAACTTTTGTCAGTAAATTTAAAATCCTTATTACATCCGATCTATGTGATAGTATCGGCGTATGTATATGACCAGCGCCCGTGCTCCTGGATTGAATTTTCGGTGTATAGGCCTACTCAACTTAATGAGGTAATTGGGGAGTTGGTTGAATTAAGAAATAGCGAACTTCCGTGAAGAAAACCAGCGAAAATGGCGATAGAGTTGACGATGTGCTGACCCTGCAGCCCACAACTTCATTATTGCCGCTAGTTGACTTAAGTCCTTCGGGGTTTCATGCTTAAAAGTTTATATGTAATGTTTTAAACGTTCAGTGGGAGGCACGGTGGCTCAGTGGTGAAGCATCATATTCGATTCGAGAGTTCATGCTTCGATTCCAGGTCATATGAGCTAGTGTTGTAAATAGAAAAATAACGGTTCGTATTTTTTCAGAAATCTACGTTTTTTTAGAAAAAAAAAACATTGCCTCTCGTTTTTTTTCTAAATTTCGTTTTTTTTTTCAAATAGTCATTTGTAATGCATCTTACGTCTATTTAAGAATGAAATATTTTTATGTAGGTCTAATCACCGTAAAATGCAACATAAAGTAAACGCTAGATACTGATACGCTACAAATATTTTACAATTTATATGAATACCATACCTATTAACAATTCGGGTTTCAGCAGTTTTCATCAATATCAACTAAGAAATAAAAGTAGAAATGAAATTTTGTTTTTTCGTGAAAGCAGGCCATTAATAAGCACGAAAATAATGTCACGAACAGTATAAAATTCTAATAACTTGTCTAAAGGTAAAAACTAATACTAATTTGCCTAATAGTATTTTTCTAAATGTCATATATAAATAATTTGTCGACTAGATATATATGATATGCAGAGGCGTATTTACGGTTTTGTTTCGGGAGGGGCTTTGCTAACTTTCGGCAGGGCTTCGCCTGAAAATGTGAAAATTCTGCAAGATATTTCATATACTTTACTATAGTAAGTACGATTTCGGGGTGGGGGGGCTTAAGCCCGGAAGCCCTCCTAAATACGCCACTATATATATGCAACACGTGCATTTGCGTGGAACGGCAAGCTTGGATGCCGGCAAAATCTGTCATAAGTATATTATTTAAATTAAATATTTCTTGTTGGAAACAGACTTCATGATGATGGTAGTTACAATTACTAAGCTGACCTATTTGAATACTACATTCATAAATTATGTTTAGGTTGCATTAGTTTAAGGCCACATGGACAATGCTAAAGTAAATGGTCGAATAAATCCGAGCACAAATTGCTTGATTGTTGTCAAATGCAAGAATTCAATTCTCGAATAGTAGTGAATATCTGCTCCATTTAGTAAGTTATCACAGTTTTGATATGAAAGTAGTCTTGTTTTTGTCAGAAGCAAGTTCCTTATCATTGAAGATAGAAATGAGTTTCTTTTTTTAAAATGTTAGAAGATGTAGAAGAAAAATCAAGAAATAAAGATAAAAGAGCTAGTTGCACTGGAATTGCAAACTGAAACATTGAGATTGAAGCTCGATAGTGAATTCTATAAAAAGGATTACCATCTTTCCTATGCAGGTGTGTTTGCTTTATCTTTCACTATCATAATAGATTAACATTTAAAGAAAAAAATAGATACAACGGAATTGCATTTTTAGTAAGTATTTAAGCCTTTCTGAGTGCGACTGCACTTACCCTCACCTTTGTTGTTCATGCTGGAGTAGCATACTTAAAATAATGACTTCTAAGATTTATTCTTTCTGGAGAAAGGGGGAGGCGGCAAATTATGCCATTGCACGAGGCGACAAATTGACTAGGATCTGAATATAGGATGACTCAATTTGAAGTAATGCAGGGTGTTTCAAAATTAATATTAGGTTTTTGACACTTTGTAGTATCTATTACAATTAACTTACAATTCTAAATATTATATCAAATGAAAGAGCAACTCAAACAGTTTTGTACGCACGCATGTGCATACGTTGTTTCTTCTGTCTGCCGTTAGAAAGAGCAAGTAGCAAAGATGGAGACTAGAGAGCAGAAAGCTTTTTGTGTTTTAATAAAGACTGAACCTGTACAGTGCAACCGTCTGTGTGAAGAATATTAAGGAGACGCTTGCAACTACGTCTTTATTGTTTACAGTTGCTACAGGCCTAAAACCTAAACTACGGTTTACGTGCCAATTTCGCAAGTGAAATATTACTGCATAACAATGAAGATTTTCTGGATCGTGTCGTCTACAGTGATAAATCGACTTTTCACCTAAGAGCTAATGTGAACACTCATAATGTTTGCATCTGGCCGTCAGCAAATCCTCAGGAGATGGTACAATTGAAACGAAACTCCCCTAAATTGAATGTGTTTTGTGCCATATGGCGGAAAGTTTATGGGCCTTTCTCGCCTATCGACTAGATGTGTGCCGTGTGATGAATGAATCTCACATTGAACACTTGTAGCAAAGACTGTTTGAGGTGCTCTTTTACTTCATGCATTGCTTAGAATTGTTCGTAAAATGTAATAAGTACTACGAAGACTTAAAACCCCAAAATTTATTTTGAAACACCCTACATTTCTCAGCAACAGTGTTGGAACTAAGATGTAAAAAGGAGAAAAAATTTTCCTTATAAAGTTATTGTTTACAACGATATTATTAGTCGAGACTATAACTACAACAACAACACGAGTTAGTAGTCAAAAAAAATGTAATCAAGTGTATACTCGGTGGTCAAGGTGGCCAAAGTAGCACACACAGGTGTGTCACTTGTTTAATCCGCTCCAGTGTGGACACTAATTAAGATATCGGGATATTATTCTTGCAAAATGTGGTTGGACTATAGTTTATCATATTAATTTCTTTTTCTTCTGGTGTCGAATTTCACCCCAGTAAAAAATTCGAGAATTTTCTAATTTCGAATTTCCTTTACTTTTTTCCCCTGTAGCTTCCTTCGTTGTAGAAAGACATCCTTAAGACTTGCCAGGTAGATACCTCTGATGGATACCTAACTGTTCACATCAATTGGATGGGCCTGCGCGTAGTGTTGCCAATTAGGGAATTTAAAATTCTCCTATATTTGGGCAAAAAATTAGAAATTTTTGTTTATAAATCCGTAGCTATACGTCCGAGTGCAAGTCAACTTACGCCAATCGAACATTTGTCCTTACTTAACAAACGAAAGTACAGATCGTTACATGGGGTAATTAGGGAACGCACGTAAAATTCGTATTTAGGTTCTAGCCCTTGATTTTTCTAGTTTTTCCTTGCCTTTCTCTTTACCGCAATATATTTTTGATAATTAGAAGCTTTGTTCCTTAAATATCGCCATAATACTTGTAGGATATATTAGTGGTGTACCAATGTTTAATTTAAGATAGTTTGCGTCTGTCTGGTTGCAGTGTTGCCAGCTACAGAATATTTTAATTCCATATTTTAGGGGGAAATTTTGGAAAAATTATATGTTTTGTCTCTATTATTTCCCTCTTGTTGGCTATATCGGAACAAACGTACCAGTATCTGGAGGTCTCGTGTTTGCTCTACACAACGCACTATAGAAAGTTTCAATAGGATAATTAGGGGAAGTACAGTTGAGGTTTACAGTGGACCTTGTTCTCTAATTGAAAAGATAACTGTGATTTTTTTTAAGATAGAATGAGATATTTGTTATTGACATGCTTACTTTATTAGATATGTCACAAAACTTGTAGGATATATTAGAGGAATACCAAAGCTTATTTTAAGATAGTTTGTGTGTGTCTGATAGTAGTGTTGCTAGCTACAAAAAAATTAATTCCAGATTTTAGGGGCAAATTTTGGGGAAAATTCCCTTTTTTATTTCTATTATTTCCTTCTTGTTGGCTACATTCAAACAAATGTACCAGTGTCTAACAGCCTCATCCTTAGCCTACACAGCGCACCATAAAAAGTTTCACTAGAATAATTAGGGGAAGTACAGTTGAGGTTTAGAATAAACCATGTTCTGGAAATTGGAAGAAAATGGTGAATTTCTGAGGTAGAATGAGAGTTGTTTTTTTAATTTCATGTTTACTTTGTTATATATCGCCATGATACTTGTAGGATATATTCTTCGAGTACTACGGTTTATTTTCAGATAGCTTTCGTCTGTCTGATGGCAGCGTTTCCAGCCAAAACAATTAATTCCCGCTATTAGGTGAAAAATTCGGAAAATTTCCCTTTTTCCCTCTATTATTACCCTCTTACTGGCTACATTGAAACAAACGTACCACTACCTATAAGCTTCCTCTTTGCTCTACAGAACACACCATAAAAAGTTTCAATAGGATAATTAGAGAAGCTGTACCCCGGCATATTTGATTTTTGCCTCTGAGGCGTAAAAAGTGTCAAAATTTCATGTGTATGACAGAATTTTTTTTTTTCCTCTTTGAATGGAAGCCAGCGACTTCAGGATTTCACTGTATCTTGTCAACACACCAAAAATTTGTTTAGGTGACTTGAACCCATATAGCAGCAGTGGTACTAGATACAAAAAATTTTTGAAATTCGGTTAGGGAATTTTTTGTAAATTTTTACCCCTACATTTCCCTCAATAATTTCCCACCCGTTGGTAACACTGCAATGCAACTTACACCAAAAGATAGCCACATCCATTTTCTTAAAAAGAAGGCCTTAACCATATCAATCGAATGAATAGTTTTTGAGCAATAAGTCAGTAACTGGAAATGTAGGGAAACGCCAAAAATGACCTGGGACCGAAAGGAATAATCACACAATTTTGCTCGTATATGTTCAAAGAAACAAACGATTTGTAAGTTACGAGGGCTTCGACTCAAGTTCTGTTGATTATTTCAATAATCTGCAACATAAATCAATAAATAATAGTTGCCAGAAAAAAAACAGATTTTTGAAAAAAACATGAAAAAGAACGATGTTTTTTATTGAAAAAAAAACTTCACAGAAAAAAAAAACGTTTTTTTACAACACTAATATGAGCTAGTAGTGGACAAAATCTTGTTCGTTGGCTTTCTCGAGGTTCGTGCGTTTACTGCGGTATTTTCATTCTACTGCTTATTTGATAATCATTGACTTTTTTTTATATACACAAACTAAATACAACTTTCTTACAAGGCTGTCTATAATCTTTATTATAAATTAACTAGAAATGTTACAGTTTCGGAAGTATATCACTTCCTTCTTCCGACTACTACTATGATGAAGGACAAAAAAAAAAAAAAAAAAAAAAAATTGAAAACTAGGATAAGGAGAAAATGAAAAAAGCTTTAAGGTTTGTGTGGGACAATAGTTTCTGCAAGATAAGTGATAGGATAGTGAAAATGAAAGATGGGTTGAGCATTGGATCATGTATAAGCCCAGTAATAGCAGATCTGGTAATGAGTGAATGGGAGAAAACGGTGATGGAAAAAGGTAGTGATAAATTACTATTGTTTTGTAGGTATGTAGATGATTGTTTTGGAGTATGGAAAGGAACTAGAAGGCAATTAGAAAAAATTATTGGAGATGAAAGAAAAGGTATCATGTTAGAGGAGGAAATAGAAAAAGAAGGTGTAATAAATTTCTTAGATATCAAAGTAATGAGAACAAAGGAAGGAAATTTTATAACATCGTGGTTCCAAAAAGAATGTGCAGCAGGAGTTTACTGCAATAAAAGAAGTAATATTGATGAAGAAACAAAACTGAATTTCATTAGGAATATGCAGGGTTGGCTGGTTTAAACCAAGGTTTAAACCAGCTGGTTTTTTCAAAAAAAACAACTGGTTTAAACCAAAAAACAAAAAAATGTTCGTAAAAGTGTAAGTGTTTGTAAAATCTTGATGAACACACATTTGTGGGTTATCACGTTTCACTCCCGTATATTATTCGTATTATATTCAGACCTAAATTCCCCATTCATTACTCAAAAAGATTATACTACAAAAGCAACTTTTTTTTTACAAGTTTATAAATGTTTATTTTGTGATTTTTTTGTAGTTGTTATTATTGTTATGTAATTGCAATCGAAGAAAAATTCTAAATATTGTTTCGTTTCAATGTTTACTATTGATAAAATACATCGAAAATGCCGCACTTTTTGTGTGTGTGTGGGGGGGGGGGGTCATACAGACCCCACGAGAGGCATTTAGTGAAATAGTATCTTTGGTAAAATGAGTCTGAGCCAAAGTGAACTCAAATAATTCGTATCTTTATTCACTTTTCTTATTGATATGCAGATTAAGTCGGTGTATTTCTTTAATTTGGACCAATAAAAGTCGTTGTTAACTAACTTGAACTAAATTAGTTCTTCTGTACTCTGTCGTACTTTGAAATTGTTCATATGTAATTCTGTGTAATGGTTTCACTTGTGCAACTGTTTATCTTTTTGTCCTTCTGAAATGACTCTTGACAGTTATATTAAGAAGCATGTAAAGATCAGTACAACGTTTTTTTTTGTTTTTTTTATCAGGATTCCTTCGTGAGTGAGTGTGAATCGGCAGACGTATCGCATTTGTGGCCAATTAGTCCTGGTCCCGAGTTCAAATGGAGGACAATTTCTCTCGGATGTAACTCGAGAAGCGGTTTTTATTCCGCTTTAAGCTTATGTGACCCCTTCCAGCATAACCCGGTTGTTGCATAATAACATCAAGGCGAAACAAACTTATATCTGTCCATATATGATATGAATATATAGAGCAAATCATTTAAACCATAAAAACCTGGTTTAAACCCAAAAAAAAACGTTTTTTTTGGTTTTTTTAATAAAAACCATGGTTTTTGCCAACCCTGGTAATATGGAAGAGAGGATCAGAATAATAAAAAAAACAAGTAGTAGTAATCTGAAGAAGGAAGTGATATACTTCCGAAACTGTAACATTTCTAGTTAATTTATAATAAGAATTTTTCTTTTATATATTTCTACTTTTGAGTCGTAATGAAATACATTTTGTATCGTTGTAGATTTTTGTTTGTTTCTTTCCTATATAATGAGACTCGGTGTCTTTGGACACAATAGTCTATCTGAGAAAGAAATTTAAAAATTATACAAAAAGTTCTTTTTTCGAGGTAAAATGAAAAAATGGGACCAAGAGTAAAAAAGTATTAGACGCTCTAAGTGGCTTGCTATAATCCATTGTAATCAATCGCGCCCAGAGCTTTTATAATCTAGACCCTTTCTTTATTTTACTTACAAGAGAATCTCCTTTTTGTTCAGTTTATAATAGCATTATATATATATATATATATATATATATATATATATATATATATATATATATATATATATATATATATATATATATATTCAGCTCGTGAACTCTATTGTACTTTCACAATTTGAAATATTAGGTAGATCCCCTTGATATTATACTATATATGCTACTTCGAGATCATTTTGGTTGCATAACGGAATAGGATATACAGGGTGTCTGAAGAGTCCCATGACATAGGACAACTCTGTTATCAGAGTTACAACAAAATGTAAGAAGATAAATCTTCTCCAAATATGGTTTTCAATCTAAAGTGAAGGAAACTTTTAAATCAGACGAGCAATTTGGGCTGTACACACTTTATGTACCCAATGTTAAATGAAAATGCAACGTTGCCATTTACCTGGACCCACAACATAAGTGAATGAAGTTACTGTATTTTATACTAACGTATCAGTGGCCAACTCCCATTTCAAACATGTCTCCATTCACATTATATGGTGGTCCAAGTAAATGCCAATGTTGCATTTTCATTTTGGGCGCATGAAGAATGTGCAGCTCAAACGGCTCGCCCGATTAAAAAAAAAAAAAAAAAAAAAAAATACTTCACTTAGATTGAAAACATATTTGGATACATATAGTAAGTATAGAGGAATATTAAATGACTTAATTGAGTAAATATGTACCAATATACGTATAAAAATAACAGTGAAATATTGTATTGTCACCCGACTTTACTGTGCAAAATTCCATCATCGTATGACTTTGAGAAATGAGTTATATTGAGATTACACGATTCTACGACACGGTTGAACCGTTGTGAGAGTTAAAGGAAAGCATGTAAAAATAGTACAATATGTGATAGTTTCGATACTAGACTACGGACAGGCGACAAGCTTCAAACATTCCAGTTGTGCTTTTTTGTTTGATGAGATACTGATATAGGGTCGAAACCGTCAGATAACAGTAGTTTTTATTAAGTTCTGTCTGTATTGCTTTGTCAGTGAATTTTTCATTTATATTTTCACAGTTATTTGTGTGTATATAATATTGTAGTACTACCTCGTCATTATCAACGAACTTATCTTCAGTTTTCATTTCTGTTTCAAGCTCGTATTACAGATGGGATAAATAACATTTTTAGCCCATTTTCTAGCCCTACAATACCATGTACGGAGCGCAATCATGGCTAAATGAACAGTATTTAGTTCCTCGCTGGCACCTCATTGGATTATCATTTCAAACTAGAAAAAGATGAAATCTTCAGTTTAACATCCCATGATACGGAGTTTTTCGAACTAAGAATTTTAAAATTTCGCGTTTTGTCGCATTTTCCAAATAAAGTTTCGTATTTTGTAGCTCTCGTGGAAAAGATATTCCCTGACATTTTAGAATATTTCACTTGACACTGTAAATTTCACTTACAGAAAAGTATATATTTTTTTAAATCAAACTGAAGGAAAATCAGTAAGTGAACTTACTATGAGTAGGAAAATTTTCCTATCTTCTGAAAACACATTGGCACAAGTTACATTTAATCATCAAACATAAGCATATTACGTGTTTCCACATTTTCCTCCATTGTTATACGTTTGTCACTTATCACCAGTCCATGCCATTGGCTAGCTAATTAAAATGGCTGTCCCTCATCCAGCTGCGATGGTGATAGCTAACGCGCATCATGTTCCCTATAGCCGTGTCCGAATCACCCAAAATGCACCGTTCATGCTACGTTCTACCATTCCGTCACCGAAAAACGCGTTTTTAAATTAATAAAAATGTATTTTTAAAATTTCGCGTTATTTTGCGTATTGTTCGAAACCGTGCAAAACTGCCAATTTCGCGTTTTATCGCACAACGGAAACCAATGAAAATACATATAGAATATCATAAAGCGTCAAGAAACTTTAAAATACTTAATTTTGACGCATTTCATTTTATCGCGCATTGCAAAAAACTTGTGCTTCTACCCATGATTAGGCTAAGGGAGACGATTACTAAAGGAAGCGAATGATGGAAGAACTAGTGAAATGAAAAAGTGGGAGGAAACGGGGGAAACCACGAGAAAACCCACGTACACAATGTCCAATACAAACTTACTTAGTGGGAGATCGAATCAGGGACAAGCCACAGGTAAGCGCTGTATCACTGAGCCACCGTGCCCCCATTTTAAGCTAGAGATTCGTTACTGAGTACTAGCACTAGTGCCGATAAAATTGTTAGAAGGCTGGTTATTCAAATAATTACTTTCGAATATTGAAATATGGATAACACTACTGTCGATAAGTTGCGTGTGAGAGGAGAAAGTCATAGAGAGGGGAAGATTTTTTTTTTTTTTTTTTAATTCCAAAATCGATGTTATTAGCAAGGCAGTTCATGCGGAGTAATCTTGTGATGGGGATCTTACGAAGTAATTAATTTTCGTAGTCAGCAACACGAAAAGTGACGATGGTGATCATTAGCAAGAAGGTAACTTTGTTTTTTAAAAATTATGAGCATCGTATAATTTCTATAATGAACAATATTACACACTTATGTGTAAAAAGTGTAACACAATATTACTTTATCTACCAGAAGTCATACATGGCTTTTATTATTATTATTATTATTATTATTATTATTATTATTATTATTATTATTATTATTATTATTATTATTATTATTATTATTATTTGCCTTCTCCCTTGCTTCAGTGCGATAAAAATTATATAATTATCTATTAACTCTTTATCATGTAAAGACTCCTATTTAATAAATAGTTTCACCTACTGTGAGAACGAGCAAAAAGATAAATACGATGGAGTATAAGAAATCCGTTGAGTATCCTCTGTCTCAATCCACACACATCAGGCAGTACTACTAAATAAATCTAAGTGTCGGAGGAGGAGTGTAATTTAAAATGTTAACTGATTTGTAACCATGGCTCAAGTTGTAATTGTATTTTGAAAAGTTTTATAAGCAAAATGCTAAAGATTTCGTGATTTAGTAAATTAATTTGCGAAAACTTGCAAAGTTCCATCTTGATCTTCATGCAACAAAAGGATTTACTAGAGGCTTAAAAGTCCATTGTCGAATTGGAGCTACTTTTGTGTTATAGGTCTTTACCTGTGTTTTTGTTGTAAAATAGTGGGAAAGTGTGTAATTATGGAAACTGCGTTAGAGCGATGTAATGTTATTTAAAACAGCATTATGCAAATATTCTTGTACATTATTTTTCTATTCAAAATTTTGATATAACAGTAAATTAAACTATATGAGACTCTTAAGAATGTTTTATCCCGTTTTCACCTTGATCGCTTGCTTTCTTCCAGAAAGTGTTTGTTCAAAGTGTTGAACAGCTTTTAAATCTTTGTGATAGCATCAAATGAAGTGGGGAAAAAGTTAATCAGTTTTGTCAAGGACAACAAGACCACACTATCGTGTGTAGGTTCTTTCTGTGATGTTTGTATAGGCGGTTTCTTTGGATACAAAAAGGTACTTCCCGTAAAACCACTTTTAGAACTCGATCTAATAAGATCTCTTTCCGGGTAAAAACAGAATTCTTAACCTTATTTTTGCAGCGAAATTGATTTTCGAATCACGGCTTTGTTATTGGAAATGTCGCTTTACCTTACACCTGTAAAAGTTTATTCCAGCCGGTATCATTGCCTAATGGGAAAGCTTATATTTTGAATTAGATTCTTTCTGGAGTGTGAGTTTAAATTGTAACGTTCGTTTAAAGTTTCCCAGTAGAGGGGGAAAAACGAGGAGAGAAAGTTTGGAAAGCAAACAGTACCGGGAGCTTTGAGGCATTCGCGAAATGAAGAATTGATCGCAGGAGACAATTCAAACTTTTGTTTATAAAAACTTTTTTTTTTCTCTCTCCCAGCCATTCAGTTACGGTAATTGAATTGAATGAAAATAAACCTCTATTAAACAAAGTGTTCCTACTACGTTCTGCATGAATTTTATTTATGGCTGTTGATCATTTTGATGGTCTTTTGCTTTGGGGTCCATTACAAGAAACATTAAGCCTGTGAGAAAGTGGAACTCCGATCTATTTCCGAGCAGTGTCTCTTTCAGACCTTTTTTTGGGGAGGCACTGCCCCCCGGAGAGCTCTGAGAGTGCCCCCCGAAAAGACCAAAATTATACGTCTACAATATAATAATAAAAAAAATAGTACCAGCAGTGCCTCCCGGAACATTTTTTCAGAAAGAACGTCTGTTTCCGAATATTTAATTCTCCACGAATATACAATAAAAGTAAAATAATAATAATAATAATAATAATAATAAAAAATCTCACGATTCAGTCAAATTAAGATGAAACGCTGTATTAAAAATAAGCAGACATGTATGCAAGTGTTTTATGGAAATCACGCTTTTAAGGAGAAAAGGGTGCAATTTTTATATTTCGAGTTCCCACTTCTTCCTATACTGAAAGTAATGCGGCAATTTCGAACACAGACTACACGAACAAAGGATTTAACGTAATATTATTTGGATTCAGTGGTACCTCATATTCTACACGCCAGGTTTTACTATTCCTTTGGTGTGGGAGACCCGGGTTCTATTCCCGGTGAGAGCTCATGTTTGGATTCCACGTCTCATATAACCTCGCAGCTGAAAGAGATGCTAAACTCAAATCTATCACGAGAGGTTTTACAACTCGTTCTATTAAATTTTGACGATTCCTTATAAGAAAAATGTGTAGATTTTCTGTTCTGTAATTCTCGCTCGTTTGTACTCAGATGAACCTAATTATATTTTAGTACAATGCCGTGCCACACACAGACTCAACCAAGAGGTAAAGAAAATTATCGATTTAGTGGCAAGGTAGAGAGAAGAGAGTCGTGTTAGAATTAGAATTACATTAGTAGCCTCATACATGCTCTATATGTGTATGAGGATGTTTCGTCGTCTCTGAAGGTTTCTGGCTCACGAACTTTGTGACCCATTATATCACTGCATAGAGAGAAGAGGGATTACTGTATGTAATGTCGCTGTCGGTCCCAATATATTGAGGACAAAATCGTACAACGGCATGTGATAAAATGCATAGAGTCAAATAATAATGATCTAGATATTTATACATTGTAAACACAGTAAAAAACTGTGTAAATCTCGTTGGATGCAGGCTTTCGCATATCATATTGTATATTTTTGTTCTTAGTCCTTAATACGTGTTATAATCACCATTTATTTTTGTTAGTATCCGGAATTGTTGACTTGAATAACATGTTTTGATATTTTGAACTTGCTGCTCATTGCCATAGTTTATTGCATTCTTTGATTGTCATTAAGCATTTTAACGACGTTCGAGATCGGTTTTATGTTATTTTGATCACTAGTTTCTTGCGTTGAGACCTTACCGTATCTGTTGGAAACATTTAGTCTCTCGCACTATTATTATATTCGTATTTAGGCATTGCGTGTAACTTTTATTTGTAGTTCGGTAATCATGCAATAGCGTTCTCTTTGACTTTTCTACAGTGTACTGTTTGACCAACATCAAAACTGTCGTATTATTGATAAGCGAAAATACCTTGAAGCAGATACAGAAAGTTGTAACAAATACAACTTTCTTCGTATATCTCTTTTGTGTAATTTCCACGAATCTTGCCATACTTTATTTGATTGCACGTTATATTTGTATTTGTGGTGCTTTATACCAGTGGTTCTCAACTTAATTTCAATTACGACTCCTATTTTATCACATCCTCTTGCCATCGATCCCTTTATAATTTTTGGTTTGTAATAAGCTTGTGTGGGATTTTTAATATACCTATTGCGGAGATCTCATGATATCCATCTATTTCTATAATAGTAGAATCCATTTTTTTGTATAGTGGATACAGTAATTTCCCTAAAAGGGAGTGAATTAAAACCAAATTTGGTCAGTTCATTCATATTACAAATATGGAATCCGATCCGTCATATTGTTTCAAAATGGAGGCCGTTTGAAAATTTTAAAACTTCATAACTCCCTTAATTTTGGGCCATATAATAAAAAAATAATGTGATTTCTAATTTTGGTTAAAACAAACTCAAGTAGTTCTTTTAAAATGTTATTATTTAAATAACTTGATAATGTGTGTCACGAAGATCGAACCTTACATTGCCGCAGTCGTGAAATCACACCATTACCTCAGGTATCTTATTAGCTTTCAATTTTAGTTGTATTTCAATATGCAACTGTCATTAGTTTCATATCGTACCTCTCATTTAAATTGATTTTTAAACAGCTCTATACCTGTTGAAAATGTTTAGTTGACCTACTTTTTGTTATTTTTAACAATATGTATAAAAATAAAAATATGTCTATCAGAACAAAATTCAGAATATTTAAAAATATTTTCCGGTATTAGATTCTAATTATATTTATCTCTTCCGCTTATCTTCGCGACCCCCAAGTTAAGAAACCCTGCTCAATACAGAGAAGGATGTCTAAAACAGGAGTAAGCTAATAGAAGTTATATATGGGCATTGAATGCTTTTAATAAAGTCATGTATGTGTGTGTGTGTCATGTATAATTTGAACCAAAATTATTTGTATTATACTTCCTAAAAATGCTTCATTCAACATCATCGCTTATTTTGACCTATTTCGAACAAAAAAGTAAGAAAAAGGAACAGTACCAGCTTCTCTTTCTATTAAAGTACATATTTCGTATAGTAAGTACGGTACATAAATACTTCATAAATATGTTCGATAAACTTTGAGAACAAACCAAATAAATTCACAAGTAAATTGTTGGAATAGTAGTTTTCTTGTTTGTGGCATGTGTAATGACTTACAGGCAGAGTAAAATTTCTGCACCAAGAAAATATATTTTAACAGTGACACAGGGATCGCTGTAGCTTAGTAGTAGAGTCCTCACCTCTGGCGCGTGCGGTTCCTGATTTGATTCCAGCTCACGTCAAGTTGTGTAATATTTTGAACCGGAAATGTGCATTATCACAATAAGTAAATACCAAATTAAATAAATAAATTTATAAACAAGAAATGGTAGAGCGGCAGATGTACGTGGAGAGCATCAGGATCATACGTGAATCTGTATGAAGGCAACCGACAGATATAATATAATTGGCATGATATGTGCATTATGTTCCCTTAGTTAAGTGCTTTGTTAAATTGTGTTAGACGTCATTGAAATATTTGGGGAGGTTAAAAACCTATATAAATATGTTTGAGGGGGTGTAAAAATTAATCGTTTTTTTTTTCATGGAAGAACACCTACGGATAGACAATTGAGGGGGGTGCGTCATGGACATGAGGGGGTGGGCACCACTGCGTGATCCGTGTATATTTGAAAATCGCTCCAGTCTTTCTAATGTTATACCTGCATTAGTTTACTGTTCCAAGACAATAGTGATGGGACTTATATGCTGCAAAGAAATAGAAAATAGGTGAAAGGTAGCTTCTCTCAAAACCTTTCACTATGATATCTAATTAGAGCAAAATCATATTTTATGCTTTAAAGGAACGGCGAATGCAGTTTCATGTTTCTGCCCAAAAGTCATATTTTATTCACGTCCATCAGAATCGGCCATGTGATAACACAATCACAGGCTACTGCACGATGGAGAAAAAAAATCAAGATATTCTTATAGACCCTGAGGTAGGGCCACGTATTGCGTAGTGAATCTTCAGTGCTTGTTGTTGAAGTTTTTGTGGGTTTGTGACGTCAGCAAGAACAAGCCCTGCATCTTCCCACGGGGCCGACTCTGGTCTGTGTTATCGATGTGGTTGGTATATAAACCTAGCTCTGGAATCGCATCACACTCTTTCAGCTGCTTTCGTAGTATCCGTGAATAAGAGAGAGCAAAGAAACATATTTCTTTCAAAGTATATTGAAAGAAATAGGATACAAGATGAATTATATATACAGTATGTTCATTCTTAAAAGTCAATCGTGGAGTTGTAAGCTTAAAGTTGCCTTTAACACAATGATGTTTTATTTATTTATTCATACTTGGAAGCGGATCGTGGGTTGGATTCCAGCTCTTTGCATGGGTTTATTGATGGATTCTGAGATGCTTGGATTTTCACGTTGTGCTTTGGTTTTCATCATGCGTCATCCATTATTAGTGGTACAGCATGCTGTATATGAAATTCTGAAGGAAGATAAAATTATAGACAGTATAACAGCGTCTCTCAGATAAACTGCTGAATTTGAAAGAATGATTTCACGGACTGCCAAGTGAGCTTTGTGGTGGACAAACGCCGTGTGCGTGGGCTTTCTCATTGCTCCTCCCACTTTCTTCATTCCACCAATTCATTAATTTCTAAACATCACAGTCTTCTTTAGCCTAGCCGGCATAATCGTGGGACGTAAAACTTGAAGATTTCATTTCATTTTCATTTTGAATTGAAATGAGCTAATTGGTAGGACATCACAACATTGCTGCACGTCTTGCAAATAAGAACAGAAATAAAACACTGAACTGCTGAACAAGACTGTACTATTCATAAAATTCGACCTTGGTTAGAAGATCGAAACGTAACATGTAAAGTATTTATTTTTATAAATAGTACAGTCTTGTTCAGCAGTTCAGTGTTTCATTTCTGGCAGGACATTTTGACATATTTTACAATCATTTAATACACTATCTGAATCCTTGACGCTGTTGTGTGGTAGACCCTAAATTGAATTGTAAATGAAGGATATGAAAGTTCTACTGTGCGTATATTTGGGATTCACTGGGAATATTTCTGTATTTTCTGGCATTTTAATTTTCTTATGGCTTTTTTTGTGACATATTTACATACATATTTTACACTTTTATAAGATACAGTATAAAGTCCCGGGTCCTAATAACATAATTCTGAAATTGACCCATTCATTTGAATGTTACTAACAAAAGGAAATTTCTCAGAAGTCCACTTTAAACGCAACTGTACCAAACATGTTACGCGATTCACTTCCACTATTCTTATATCATCTTTGAATTTTTTTTTTTTTTTTTTTTTTTTTTTTTAAAGATTGCCAAGTATCTTTTTTGTTTAACAGAAAACTCTTCTGAACTTCAACAAACTTTGATCTACGAATCTCTCTGCTTCACAATATAAACAAACCTCAAATAGCCCAAAAGCCTCGTTTTGGATGTTACGTAAATGGATTCTCTGCTGCCATTGATTCAATTTTCATCGGCGGTGCTCTGTTGCATACGATAATGTACAGTCGCCATCGAAAAAACTCGTAACTTTCTCGACATTTCCTCTTTTTGTCATTAATTTCAAAACGAATAGAATCAATTTTAATAGTTTTCTTTGACGTAGAAAGAACGTAATTCTTTGTACTATATACTAAAAGCTACTCAGAATAATATATTCGTGGAGAATGTTCACTTTTTTTCTTGTGACTATATTACAGCGCGAACATTTTCATACAAAGCGATGTTTACGTGCGCCCTCACCAATGTTCATTTTAATGTTTTGTCACTAATGCCTTCCAGCCAATTGATGAATTGAAGGATCCTTGATGTGTTGGACTGACTTATCCAAGGTTAGCAACAAGCTCAGAATAACATTTAACGTAATGATATCAGCCGTCACGAAGCGCAAGAAAACGACAAGAAATTAAATATTTGAATTTCATGCTTAAAGCAAGTGGTATAAATATTTTTTAGATAGCAATTTAACTTTGAATTTGAGTATTAAGATTTTTATTAATGTAAAGTATAAAAAGCTGTCGATCTACGCTTTTAGTGTTTGAAGCAACTAGTTGGATTATATTCTGGCATAATTATATTGGAAAGATAATTATCCGTACCTACTTGATAAGCAAAAATATTATGAAACTTTGCACATTTTAATAACGTTGAGTTCGTTGAATACGCATAACGAAATATGAGAGAGCAATAACAATAATCTTGTTTGAAAAAGCTTTCTGTAAGCTTCCGATATTAAGAACCACTTAGATTCAATTGAGTAAATGTTAGTATAGTGGAAATAGCGTGTAATAAAAGTTATTTATAATGAGGAGAGGGAAATACCGTGCTGGATCTTCACTTTCTTGGGTACGTACCATAAATTTTATTTTCGTAAGGGAAGACTTACTAAAGTATATTTTCTTCATTTCTGATGTAAACGTATGTTCTAACTAGATTTTTAGTTCGATAACAATGTAATATTTAGTTGTTCGGGGGCATGGTGGCTGTGGTAGATCATTTACCATGGAGTCCTTGGTTTGATCGCCGACCAAGTAAATTTATGGTGGACAACATCGTGTCCGTGAGTTTTCTCGCGGTACTCTTATATCCTCCTCCTTCTTCATTCCAGCAATTCTTCCATCATCATTCACTTGTTTTAATCATCGTCTCCCTTAGGCTAAAGGGCATAACATAGGACGTTAAACTGAAATATTTCATTTCAATTTTTTGTTTACTTTTTCGTCTACAGGAACCAGAAAAAATTGCCGTAATGTGTAATGTGTACTTCAGCCTGTTTTGGAGTCTTCTTTCCCAGACTTAAGAGCACTATCATTTTTTCTTTCCTAAAAAGAAACAAGGTTTGTTGGATTAAAGTTTAGCACTTGTGAGACTATATGAGATCTAGGTCTACAGTTTAACTAGCGGTGCGAACTATTATATTAGCTCTCGTTGACAATCGAACTCGGGTCTCGCGCGCGTATGCTAGCCATATGACTAAGAGAAAGCTCGAAAGAAAGAAATAGAACTTCGTTGAGAATTGAAATCAGTCGAAAGTATGGAGTAATGAAAGCAATATTTCGTGTTTGTATAAACTTATATAAAACTTTAGAACTCTGTAGAAAACTTGTGTTTCAAGTATTTATATATCGTTTTAAGTATCGGTGCCAGATAACTTCATTGCACATAGGGATTGAGAAATCAAGTCTTCGCTGTAACCTCCGTTAATTATGCTCTGTTGTAGGCAACGTTTTTCATTTTTTGTCATACTATGTAATTTCAAATTCTGCGACGCATACTATGTAGGCCTACGTATAATTTCAAGCTTTTTTTTAATCATATAGAAGCATTACAATGTACAAAAGTACAAAAGAAATGCAATTCAATAACAAAAATTATTACACTTTATGTAATTAAAAATTTCATTATTCAGAACAGTGATGATTTCAGAATTCCCCCATACACTTCAGAGAAAAGTAGTGCTACGAAAGTACTGAAAATCCATATTGAAGACGATAGCAGATATGGCCCCGGGGGGGAATATCGTAGCTCCAGGTCAAAATTTACCCTCAGGCCACCCTCTGATAAAAATAATAATTACATAGTGGGAGACCTCTACCATTAATTAGTTTCAATTCTTTCTCCCGGCACAGCGATTCCGTTGCGGCACATCTTTTGAAAATGGTTGCTTTGTTGTCTGTAAAAGAAACATGTTAAATACCACTGAAAGATAATGATACAGTTGGTGAAATGAATAAAGTGGCTGAAGAAGGAACCCGGGAAACTTACACTCTCCTGACTGGTGATCGAACTATGTGTCCTTTACTTCAGAAGTGAAATCTGCTTAGTTATCCTGCTGCTTCAATGCTTATATGGGTTGCAGGTTCTTCCATGAATAATTCCAGTTCATCAGGACCAGTACATGATTCTTAATTCTTCATTTAGTATCATCGATCGACCTTCGGTAAAACAAAACATTGAAATGAGATTTATACGAGTTCTATACATACTCTGCGTACATTCTAGGCTCAGGGAAAAAACGACCTTTAAACAAAATAAATGTTTTTTCCATATATCTTTCCCATGGAATTGTTGAGGTTTTTTGGAATATTCCAGTTGTATTGGAGATAAAACAATGCGTTCCATTTTTCTTTTCCCATTATAACATGAAATTAAATAACTAATGTATTCTGAAGAAAAAAAAATCCGCATTCTAAAGAAAAAATCCTGGTAAAAGTCGAGGATCAAAGAAAATAAGTAGTTCGATAAGAAATAAAATATAAATCTTCGGACGCAGTGGGTTTTCTAGTTCCAACGAAACTGCTCTGAAAATGTAATAGATTTCGTGAAACAAAATTATCATTTGAGATGTAATTTATAATTTGTGAATAAAACGTTCATTATAACTACATATAACATTTATTCAGGTCGTTAAAATTCGAAGGGAGAGTTTAAAACACTCCCAGAAATTTATTATTTCAAACATTCTGATACAATATCACAGTAAAGGAAGGAAGGAAGTCGGTGAATATTTAAGTTTTACTACTGTGTTAAACTAACATTGTACGCTTGTAGGTTCTAATAGAATGTCTAAATCTGAATAGGATAAAGGATATTCCAGTCGGAGAATGAGATGTAAGCAAAATTTTATACCAAAACAAAAATGGCTTAGTATCTGTTTTTCGGTTTATGGTACATTTTTCTAGCCTGGTAATATGAATTTAGGTTAACAGTAAGCCACACACACACACACACATTATATATATATATATACTGGCATTTGATAAGACTGTTAGACAACCAGAACGACATTTGTGATATGGTGGGTTGCATAAATTGCAGTTGGTGGGAACCAGTGCAAGGAGAGTTTGAAAATTAATCAAGACTGGCATACGCCGTACTGAACACATGCCACACAAACACTAATTGTTGTAAACACGTTTTCTTAATTGTGGAATCAATAACAAGGAAACAAAAGTACGTGAATATGAAAGTCATAAAAATAAAAAAAAAGCTGAAGTTTCCCTTTCTTTTCTTTTCTTTCAATAAGCCTGCTTTTTATGAAAAACTCCAATCCGCAAAAGTATCTCTAATTCTATGTATACTAAAAGAATGATACTTCAAAGACTATGTCTCACGTGCACCATCTTTGCTTTTTAGCCCATTAATGTGCATGGGAAATGATTTTCTCCTTTGAAAAAATGAAGCAGAATTTTAACTGTTTCATTTTACTGACTTCTTCAAATCTATATGATCACTGTTTCCTGAAAATCAAATTTTGTTCTATTATGTATCTGTTCATTTATATTTTATGTAAATAATCAAATGTAATATTAAATTTATGATTAACGCAAATTCATTTCGAAAAAGTAAGCACATTTAACTAAATTGAAGAGGAAATCATTAAAATTCTAGTTCATTTCAAAGAATAATAATTCTTCGTATTAATCAATTTGGCTGAAAATCAAATATGGCATGTGTACTCATCACAGTTAAACTTTTGCATCAAAATATAGTTGCGTATGCAAGAAATAAAGTGTCGGAGCGTTTTGTTTTTTATGAGATGTTAAAATCCTGGTAAAAATGAAAATGTGCGTGTATTTGTGAAGTAATAGCGCGTTTTCATGATGTTTCGTGTTTTCTTGATTGTTTACGTAATCTCTGTTCTCATGATTAAGCATAAAGATATTTTCTATGAAGGACTTTCTCAGATAACTAATAACAATAAGCAGAGCATCACGAGACAAATTCAAATATTATGTTTTATACAAGAATTCATGACTAGTCGTTGGTTATGGCGAATGTTAATGTTGGTACTTGTTATGTTCTCCGACTTAACTATAATGCCATGTCTAGTTTCGCGCCTGAGAAGTCATAGTATGTTTTTTTTCTTTATTTGTTTTAACACTCATGAAGCTCTTCGTAGTCTGCGTGTACAATAGAAATGCATGTTTCTAAAATTCGAAACAATAAGTGATATCTGGAAGTTAAGGAAATATATATATATATATATATATATATATATATATATAATTTTTTTTTTTTTTTTTTTTTTTTTTTTTTTTTTTTTGCGAGTGCCCAAAGACGAGGCTTAAGGCTGTTGCTACCTCTTCGCTGAGTCGAGTTTTCCCCTATCTAATAACATTGGAACTTTTTTCGTGTTTTTCTCAGCAAGCAATGAACAAATCCTTACAAAAAATTGCATGGAGTCAGGTCGATAATAAAGAATTCGTTATATGAGCTTATAATTTTACTAAAAGCCTCCAATTAAGTTATTCATTCCCCCCTTTTTTTCATGTGAAGATTTGCAACAACGCATTGACGACACTGGGTTCTCTCTTCTAGCAGGTTGCGGTGAGTAACTGAGGGTTACTTTGAAGTTTCAACATTGTCCACAGCTGTGAGGGGACCCTTTTCAACAATGACATATTTATGGCATTTCAGTGAGAAGGCGTTGGAGTACGTTTTCTTTGCTGAAAGCAGAAAAAAATAAACACAGCGAGAACAGATCCATTCTTCTTTACATTAGCTTTTCCCCCCGTCAAGTATAGACAGTTATAAGTAATTAGAAGCGAACTGTCTCTATTGAATAAAGATACTTTTAATGTATACGAAAGCGAATGTCACTTTATCACTATTATTATTATTATTATTATTATTATTATTATTATTATTATTATTATTATTATTATTATTATTATTTCACACAGGAAATTTGAAAATAAAATGAAATCTGTAAGTTTTACGTCCCACAGTTATGCCGGTTAGGCTAAAGGAGATAGTGATGATAAGTAATGAATGAAATGGTGGAATGAAGAAAGTGGGAGAAAACAGGAGAACCCCGAGAAAACCCATACACACGATGTTTGTCCACCACAAAGTTCACTTAGCGCGAGCTGGGATCAAACCAAGGACCCCATGCAACAGAGATGAACGCTCTACCATGAGCCACCGCGGCCCCCACACAGGAAATGTATCTGCTATCACAATCGTCTGCTAATTTATATTTGTATAACCAATCACCAGGTATAAGACTGAAATACATGAGACGCAAGAGGCATCTTGCTATGTTTGAAAGTAACCACAAGAACTCCGAATGAGACTAGACGAATATACTAAAAGCAATAGGTTTAGCAAAGAAAATAAAGAGCGCCCCCTCCTCAGTGCCATAAATCTGTCCTAGAAAAGGACGAGAGGGCTAGAAAATTTCATTCCACAAATGTGATATGGACAGAGTTTAAAAACCTGTTTTAAATGGCTAGCCCGAATTTCCCTCACGCTGCTAATACAAACAGGGAGAAGCAGGGATCGCACTGTTGCAAATCTTCACATGAAAAAAGGGGGGAATGAATAACTTAATTGGAGGCTTTTAGTACAATTATAAGCTCATATAACGAATTCTTTATTATCGACCTGACTCTATGCAAATTTTTATAAGGATTTGTTCATTGCTTGCTGAGAAAAACACGAAAAAAGTTCCAATGTTATTAGATAGGGGAAAACTCGACTCAGCGAAGAGGTAGCAACAGCCTTAACATACGTTCATTGTAGGCCAGAAAATGGTGCATTTTATTTGTCCTCTTTTTGCCTTTTTCGGCGGTTTTTTTTATTGGTCTTATTTAAGCTTTTCATAGGTCTTAACTTTTTTTTTTTTTTTTTTTTTCACTTCATCTTTCCACAATAAATTTATTGCCATTAACTCGAATCACCCACCTCTTAAAAATCTTTTCTTTAGTAAATAAAATCCAAAAGGTAAGACATTCCTCAACAACTAGACTGATAAGACTAGATCTGTAACAATCACAAGTCAAATAACGAGGCGTAACAATGTCAATCCAGCAAGGGGGAGGGAAGGGAGGAAAGTTTTCTAATTTTAGTTTGTACTTAAGTTTCTGAAAGGACAGACCGTTCACCTGCCAGAAGCTTGTATTTCTTGAGCATTTTATTCATTAAATATGCAATTCTAATGAAATTGGGCCTTGTGTTTCCGTCCAATTTCCCAGTTTTTAGGTCTTTCTTTTTAAGATATTTTTCCTTCTTTTTATAGGTCATTTTTAAGTCTTCAACTTCCGAGCCCTAGTGATATCCAACCGCTAAAATCTTGATATAAATGAAATGAAATGATATCTTTAAGTTTTACGTCCAACGTTTATGCCGGCTAGGCTCAAGGAAACGGTGATGATGAGAAATAAATTAAAATGGTGGAATGAAGAAAGTGGAAGGAAACTGGAGAACGTCGAGAAAACAGATGAACACGGTGTTTGTCCACCACAAAGTTCATTTGACGCGAGGTGCAATCGAACCAGGAACCCATGCACCGAAGGTGAACGCTCTACCACTGAACCACCGCCTCCCCATCTTGATATATCTTTATATATTGTATGAAAAACTTATTTGTGTATATGTAACCGAAAATTGTTTTCAAATGAAATTTTAGCTACTTGAAAAATTAACGGTGATAAACGCATGTAACGCTTTACTTGTTGCGAACATATTACTTTTTTTAAAAAAGCTGAAGTATGCTGGTGGATAGCATTCTTGCTTCTCAATCAAGAGTATCTGCGTTTGAAACTCGTGGTTGGCCACTCTGACAAGTTTTCTGTAGGGTTTTTCCTCAATTCCAACGAGATACAAAAAAGTCGGCCTTTTTTAGAAAAGAAAACTCAGATTTTCTCCTTTTTTCTATTTGATTTTCTTATTCAAACATAAGATTCATTTTCCTCGTTTTGTAAGTGGATTCTACAATTAAGAAAGTGCCTGTATGCCATTCAGTATTTATGATCCTTATGATCATTACTCACTATCTCGATCGGTTTCCAGACTGACATTGCATTAGTTGCGTGTAACCATACGTTATGCAACCCAGTATATCATATACGTCATTTTGCTTGCCTAACATTCTATCAAGTTCCTGAAAGTTACACATCTTGTCATATATGATCACAGGTTGCTGACATTCGAACTGACAAACAAGAAAAAGTTATTATAATCCAAGAAGCAGATATATATATATATATATATATATATATATATATATATATATATATATATATATATATATATATATATATATATATATATATATATATATAAGCAGATTTATATATAATATAATTTCACTTAAAGCTCGTTCGCTATTCGGAAAGCTTTTTATAGCGAGCTTCAGATATTCTATTCGATTCTGAATTCAGTTTAAAAAATAAAAGCCATAAGAGGCTGTTTGGGCATAATGTTATTTAACCCGATTGTAAAAGTTCATTATTCACAGAATTTTTCTTTTTCGTCATATCGTGTCAATATGCTTGACATAGTAAACTTGTGGATAACGTTCTTAATTTTATCCCTGCAAATTTTACATAGACAAATAGATATGGATACACTTATTCCGAGTATGCTCCCACATAAAATGTATTGTTTGCTCCTAAGATATATTATTAGTGAAGCCACTAGCTGAAGTTTTAGTTAGGCATAAGTTGTAATGGCTGACTTTTCACAAAGTCTAACTGTTCAGAGCGGTTACTACTAACTCTATGAAACGTATTTGTCGTTGACTAATTCGTTAGAACTAGGAAACATACGCGTCCATCAATTTTCTCCTTTTGGATCACGAGATCCAATATATTTCAATCAAAAATTTTCTTGTGCACTTTATATATCTGGAGAACCACATATAATGTAGCCAAACCCAAACTATCACTTAATTTGTCCGTAGAAAATACGAAAACTCGAATTAGTAGACGTTCAAAAATTTTGTGGCCACTGATTCAAAAACTAATTATTGGCCAAGATCGTAATTTTTTGATGCATTTTTTTTGGATTATTCCTAAGATTCTTGTCTTTCGTATCGAATGACCGATTTTCTTTGATTCTCAATTTGTTTTTCCTTAAAAATACTGTAATTAAATGTTTATCTTGTTAGAATGGAAAAAGAAAGATGGAACATACTGTTTTATTATTATTATTATTATTATTATTATTATTATTATTATTATTATTATTATTATTATTATTATTATTATTATTATTATTATTATTATTATTATTATTCAATTCCTTAAACTCTCTTTCAAAACTTCAGTAACAACAAGATTTTAGCTTTTACTTTATCACATATGTTTATTGTAGGTATTACAGTTACTAGCAAAAATATTGTTTGGTTTGCCTTTTGTCTTTTGTTTTGGACAGAACATCATTCAACTGGCGCCTGGTTTTTTCTCACTTTGTAACTTCACTTGCTGCTTGTCGACGTGGAATGATGTTCCATTTACCCTCTCTTGTGAAAGTTTGTTCTCCTTCCTTTCTTCCGAGTTTCCCTGAGTTTGGAGTTTCTTAAGAGTTCTTGTGAAGAATTTCAGCTTCCTCGCAGGATATTGACAAATAGGAACTTCCAGTATTTGCCGTCCTTTGTAGTTTTAGTCTAGATTATAGTGGCAGCAAATTCTCGTCCAATATTCGTTTCGAGCAAAAGAAGTTCGTATTCTAAATCTATTATAGACAATAATTTGAACTAGTGTAAATTATTTAAATGCAGGTACTGCCCCTCTGATTATTTGTAGTTCAGCATCTTGTTTCAGTGTCGAGGCTACGTGAATTGTAGATCAACAGTTTTAACTCTGTTGCGAAGGGCCAACTATCGGGTTTGTGTTACTTCGGCAATGAATCTTCGCATTCCTTAAGCCATTTAGTAGCGTTACTAGTTAATTGCTATGTTCTCATAACTTTACAAAAACTGTGAGGTCTTAAAGTTAACAATATCTTCGAATTCTACTAAAGCAAACTTTTGAAATGAAGATTTTTCCAGATTTATTTTCCGTCTTGCAGGCCGTCTGGAACATTTCTTTTCGACTAACTTTGTTTCTCTAACATAAATTTAAGGACACCTAGAAGAAAATTAAGCATTTTTTACTACCGAATGAAAATTTGCTCTCCACAATCGGGAGATCCATCCTTGATTTATGAGGGCCGACGTCCTGACTTTTTCCGAAACGTTCCCCGCCTACTTACTTAATGCCATTGTGATATCTTAGGCTTTTGCCGACTACCTCCCAAATACCACTCGTTAATGGTAACATTTTCAGTGTAAAATGGCCTTTCGGTTGTATCGTAACTTCATCAATAAATATTGGAGGTGGCTGAGTGGTAGAGCGCTTACCTCGTGTGTGGAGTCCGTAGTTCGATCCCTGCCCAAGTAAGTTTATGATGGACAACATTGTGTCCGTTGGTTCTTTCAGGGTACTTCCGTTTCCTCCCACATTTCATTCCACCAGTTCAATCATTCACTTACCTTAAGGGTCTTCACTACAACGAAATTAAGCGACTGCTAATTTTAGAGTTTTTCTGTAATATTTTCAAAACAAATAAAAATATTCGAAAAGCAGAAACGTAGTGAATTAGACAGTACGATTTTGCATGTGATACCTTTACTACAATTCACTCACTACGTTTCTGCTTCCCAAATATTTTTATTTGTTTTGAAGATATTACAGAAAAACTCTAAAATTAGCAGTAGTTTAATTTCGCTGTAGTGAAGACCCTTAATCATCCGTCTCCCTTAGACTAAATGGCATAATCGTGTGAAGTTAAACCGAAAGATTTCACTTAATTTTTTTTTCAGTAATAAATAAACTACGAAATTTCTTCTCTGAGCACACTATTACGTACATGAATAATCAGCTTTTATGAGTACTGTTCAAGTTCTTGACAACATTTATTTTAAATGGCATAATAATAATAATAATAATAATAATAATAATAATAATAATAATAATAATAGATTAATAAAACTTAAATTCTGTAGTATGACACCCAAATTATCTCCGTTTTCCAGGATTTAAACTAATGTGCGATCTTCCTTTCTGCGTTGGACAATTTCCACCTAAATCAGATTTAATTATATAGAATGAGATTACTCATGTATATTGAAATTTCGAAACCATAAATATTTTGCTTTAAGCATAAGTCTCCGTTTATGACATGTTCCACTACAGAGGTTTCAGTGTAATATGTGGTTGGAGATAAATTATATTCATGCCAATATTACGTAAACCTTGATAAATTTTATGTGGGATCGAAGTGAGCGAATGTGTCAACCTCTATGATCTGACGTCAATACTTAAAAAAAAATAAATAAATAAATAAAGTGCGATGCAAATAGAAATTCATACTTTTCAGAACAGAGTTACGAAAAGACGTAAGGATCAATATAGAGTCGAAGGAAGGTATATTATCGAGTTGAAATCGAAGGTTCTAATAAAAACTTTTGTTTTAAATAAAAGCAGCTTTTACTCAGTTCTGAAGTTATTTTATTTTCTGTCAGATTTTTTCTTCATTTCTCTTTTCAAAATTTCTTTTTGATGTGAAAAATATCCGTTAATTAGTTTGAAAGACTTTATATGGTTTCCAGGCGTAGACTGCAAACAACAAACTCTCTTGTTTTTATTGGACTCTTTATGTGAAGTCTTACTTCGCAGTATTAATTGTATCGCACAATAGATTTTTTTTTTCCTTTCAAGGAATTTTCTTAGGTCTCTCCTCGATTTTAGAGCTTTCTTTTGATCCCATTACTTCTGGGTCTACGCACACATTCATATTTCCTCAAATACTTTGAACACTCTTTGTAAAGATAAGCAGTTCTCGTATGTTGCGAAGTTACAAGCTTTTCTATTTCGATATAGTTCTTGAACGGGAATAAATTAGAAAATTCCATCTACTTAACAATTGCATTTTCAATTGTGGAAGAACAGAAAAGCATTTTGTAGGAAAACAAAGTCAACAAATAACAGTATAATTATAATAAAGTTTTGTAAAGTGTTGCCATGTTTGATTCTGATGAGAGCACAATCTTAATTAGCGTGAAGAACAAATCAACGAATAATAATATAATAAAACTTGCAAAGTGTTATCATGTTTCATTTCTAATGAGGGTACGATCTTATTAGCTTGGAGGACAAAAAAATTTTAAACTAAAACAAGAAAGCTACATTGTAAAATCTTCCTATACACATAGTATTTGGAAACAACACCAAAAAACTTCGTGTCCCCAAAAATTGTTCGGAGTGATAATAAATGAGCTATAACTTACAACTCGAGAAGAAAGTGTCGGATGATGGTCCATTAAAGGAATATGGCAGTTATTTTATGATTCGATTACATTCATGTGTCAGTTGATGTGGAATTTGTGCCAGTTTTCAGTTTTCCATTATATGCCTCATGAATCTGCTCCTATGCATCAAAGTTAATCGTATCGACGCCTCTGTTCCACATATACTGGTATGTTAATGAAATCTAGACTCGAAATGAACCCTTCTCTTTATCGTTCCGACTGATTTTGGGCAGGCCATAGCTCCAGTGAATTCTTGTCGGTCTGTAATTTTTTAAAAATGTTTTTGTGAGAGAATTCGTTTCTCAAAATATGGTATTGTTTTGAAATACACTGTATATGTAGGAGTGTATACATTTTTCCTTAGCAAATTTTAAGAAACAATGGATACAACGGTGGTGGTCTGGTGAATCACTTGCTTCTGATGCGAATGATATTTAGTTTGATCCCAAGTCAAGTGAGCATCATGATGATAGGATTTCTTGGTATGCTCTAGTTTTCTTCTACTTCTATACCCGTGAAATCTTTCCCCTTTCGTTTGCATTTAACATGAGTTTTGTGTGGCTTACAGATTACATGCAAGAATGTTGTTCTTGCGTGTAGCAGACACAGTTGGCAGTAATACATAGCAAACGAAAGAATACTGACAATAGTGCATTAATCAATGAAAAAGTCGCCATTGCGATAAAGCGTAAGTTGATGCCAGAGTACTTAACGATTTAGAATGCTTAATCCTGAAAAACTCCTTTCATATTTACTGCAACCAATTTTCCTTACACTGAGTAATCAGTGAATTTTGACCTCTTACTTATCTTGATTCTTCTTTGGCACTCCTCTTAATCTATGCTGCGTGCCATTGATTCAATCAAATATCGATAATAGTAATAATATGTATGACCAATTAGGCTGTGTTTAATGCACCTTCAATACAGGTAATGAGGTGATTGGTAATTCCAACTGTTTGATGAGATTTTTCCACAGTTTCACAATGTTATGGGATTAATATCTGATAAGTTTGTAAGTTGTTCAATGTGGTAGAAGCCAGAACTATATTTCACAGACCCGTTCTTGCACAAGACGTATTCTTTGCATATACTGTATCTTGCAGTCTGGGCATCGGGAAACAATGAGACATAATGAAATGCATCCAGTGGACAAGATGATCACGATAGTATGTTTCAGTTTGATGTGTACCACATCACACATGACCTACCAATGCGAGACTGAAGTATTAAGAAAATTCATGATAGTAATGTGTCATGTGTTGTAGGCTCAAATTCGTTTAGCTTTTCGCAGGGTAGGATAGGAAACATGGCCTGCATACATTTCTTCTTTTTGTGTGCACTGTCTAGTTTGTATTGTCGACTAGTAATTTGTGTAGGCACGGTTCCGACTAGTTGTTTACATTGATGAACCCTGGTTAAATGATGGCATCCCAATGGATATCGGCTACCATGACCTATACACTGGCTCCGTTGTTTTCTGCAATTTTGCCAATCGTTTCTTGTTTTAGTACAGTCCCAGAGACTCCCGAACAATGCAGCCAACGTTTGTGAGAGGGACGCATCAGCGCTGCCTGCTCCTAAAATTTGCTTTTCGTAGAAAATAATCAGTCCTTCATTTTCTCACCAGCATTCAAACGAGTTCATACTGATTTACTGTTCGTTTTACCTTCTAGCTAACCTTGAAAAATCATTTGAAACATTTGAACCAATTAGCAATTAAAAAAAAAAAAAGTGTTCTTGTAAATCATTTAACTTAAGATGTACACGGTAGGAAGAGAGGTGCTGGAGATCAGAATTATTGAGTACATTTAAACGTAGTTTAGTTTTCTTTGGATGACCAGGTAAAGAGAATTTGGGGAGAATGTCGAGCTGTGGCTGTGATGAGCATTTCTAACATAAATGTACCATAGACTAATTGAGTCCTCCTCCCGTTGGCATTCGAATTCAAGACCGCTTAGGTGAACATAAATGCATTCATTAGTGAGAAACTCTAGTAGTGTTTCTTGTTAACATTATTGAGCTTCAGCCTGTGTAGTCTAAAGTGGAACGTTCTTCGTTGAAATATCTTCGAAGAAGGAAATGAGATTATACATCTGATTCACCTGGTAGAAGGTTGTGGAAATTTTCAATGTCACAGTGACCCGTAGCATTTCAGTATATTGAGACTTCTACATTGCAAGTCTTCGAGTACTGATGTTAATAGCTATTTCATTATACGTCCAGACATTTTATTATTAGTCCTAGTAGAATACTAATACTTGAAATAAAAAATATTTAACAGTTGACCTTAATACAAGTAAGCCATTTCGTAACAAGCTATGAAAGATAAATTATAATAGGTAAGTAAGTTGAGTGCAACTAAAGCTAATCAAGATTAAAAAAATAAATAAATAAACTCACACTTCTAAACAAAATTGATATAGTCGAAAGTTAGTTGAAAAATCTATTTCCATCACTTGGATCAAGATGTGAAATTGAAGAGAGATTGCATCTCAAAACGTGAATCTGGAATTAGGGCAGTAGTTTGTTAGTACGAAGGCTGCCATTATTTACCTTCTATAATGTTCTTAAATCTACAAGATTCCTACTTACATTTGGTGCGTTCCCATTGAAGACTTCCATATTCACCAAATTAATAATTCTTAGTCTCAAATTTGGTAGAATGTTAAGAATATTTGAACTCATGTTAGCATAATTTTATATCGTTTCTTTACTCTTTTGAAAATTTTATTTTAATAGGTTCCAAATATTCTGTTACGAGATTATATACTTACGCTATTTTATTCAAAATTAAGTGCTTCATATTTTTACGATAATTGTGTGATCTGTTTAAAACTGAAACTGTTTTAGGGCAGGGGAAATTCACGTATTGTATATTTTATTAATTAGTGTGTGTGTGTTTTTTTTTAATTGTTTCTCTGTTTTTACCACTAGCAAGCTCATAAGTCTGTAATAGGTAAAGCCCTCAGTATTCCTTCCAATGTGTTTGAGCTCCCTCGTGGCTAAGCGGTTACTGTACGCGCCTTTGGAGTGGGAGACCAGAGTTCAATTCCCGGCGGGAGCTCATGTGGTTCAGATCCCACTTTACACTGTAGGTGTACGTCTCATAGCCGCGCTGCTGAACGGGACGCTAAACTCACAAATCAAATAAAATCCTTCCCATGTGTCATAAACTAAGTCATAGAAATATCGGTGCAGAACTATATAAATCCTTCGGTACTCATAAATGTGCTAATAGCAGGACTGACGAAACTATAATCAGAATTTATTTAAAATGTATAGCTTCTTAAATATGTCAATGCTTAAAATATTTATCTTATTTTTTCAAAATGTTTCGCAGTTAAACTCAAAAAGTAAAACTAAATCTTCTAAATTCTATTAAAATGATCCGCAGAATCCATTCTAATATAATAAGGACAACTCTCATTTCCACTTTCAGTCATCATCATGTGTGGACATTTTAGGGTAAGTTTTGAACTGGAATGTAAGATCATGTGACAAATAAAAGTAACGGTGAACGTTCTTTATTGAGAAGAACGCTAACATTTTGTCGATGCTGGCTTTTCTCCCAGCCTTAGCTATTTTGAGATCCACGTGAAGGGAGCAGGATGTACGCTATGAGAAGCACCAACCACACTTGGCCGTCAGCATTTCTCTTCTATCCACAAACTCATTGACTTTTCCTACACAATGTAAACGAAACTATCGTTGTATACCCACTCGCCGCTTAAGAGGTTTAATGGAATAAAAATCAGTTTTGAAGTGCAACTGTCAAATATGAATTCAGCAGTTTCCTAGTTTTGATGTATTTCATGGATTCTGTGCGGGATATTGGATGAACACCTCAATGTGAGGGAGCTTAATGATATTAACTGAACTACGCAGCATGTTTTCACATTTCTTAGAATATTGCCAAAGAAAATAATAAATTCAGTTGAAATTATCATTTTGAATAAACGCTAACTTTACACTTGTGCATGTATTTTTCGCATTAAAGCCTTGGAATTCTGTTTGTTTCACCAAACTTCCGAGCGTTTTCACTCTTGCATTTTTATCTGTTACTCCAGCATGTAAGTTCTGGTCCATTTGCATAACATAGCTGGACGAGATTACTAAGCCAGTAGAAGACAACCTCCAACACTTTCGTATAAAGCGGAAAAATTTTACTGTAGCCAATTTTCAAAATTAACTTCAAAACGAAACTCAAATATTTAACATGTTCATTGTTTTTTTTTAACCAAATATACATTGAATTGCATAATTAAATATTTTTTTACGTTAATACCATTATCATAAGATAGTCTGATGTTCGTGTAGGTTACTTTACAAATTGAAATGGAACAATTTTAGAACATTGTGTTGCAACTCTTCTCCCGTCGTAGTTGAGGTAGGTACTTTGGCCTTTCATTCTCTGTTTTAGATCTACAAGTTTTTGTTCGTACCAGATTTACGTTAACACTTAAATGACTGACTGAGTTTCGATTACTTTTGATCAGTTCTACGCCTGCCAGTGAATGAGCCAGTTACTGCGCTCGATTCAACTTGAACTGGTATTAGGATCCCCCCTCCATTTTTGTAGATATATGAACACAATGGATTTGCGATTGTCACCAGATCATTAATGTGCCATTATACGAGAAACTGGGTATTCAACCAGTGAATAAACGAAAACAAACAAATCTCATAGTCAGACATTTCAAGTGACTTATTTTAATGGATTTACGTAATCCCATCAGGTGATAGTACATTTAGTGTGTATACCCCGGTCTACTTCCAAAAGATCTGTCTTAATATCCAATGTAAAATAACCTTCCTGCTCTGAAAGTCAATATTTTCTTTTAAGAGAAGAAAGAAGTAACCTGCTTTTTTTCAAGGTTGACACTGTTTCAAAATTTTTGAAACTAAAGGAACATATGTAGTTGCTCTTAACTTTGCATGTAGAATGAACCTCAGTTATGTAGTTTAACGGTTAGAATTAAGAAATTGTAGTATCTAGAACCTAACCTATTAGATGAATGTGGAAGTTGCGCAGTTTTTATTTGTTTCAAGGTTACTGAAAACATTAGGAATAATTTGTATTATGAACCACTTTATCTATTATTGTCGTCGCGGTAATCAAGAAAGGTTTTCGTAATTATCTTTTTCAGTACTTCCCAGAAAGATATTAACTTGCTAAGAACTTCGTCCGCCAAATTGCCTCCTCCTAATGCTTAATGTATTGAAAATTACTTTATTGTTAGCAGGAAATCAATAACGTATTGTTCACGATAGATTCGCCAATCTTGTTTCTTCCACGGTTTTTTAGTGTTTTCTACGTTCGATGCTGTACGAAAATTGGGTTCATGATTAATAATGTTGTATGCCTACAGTTTATCTTAAATTTCTTTGTTTTACTTTTTACGTTATTAATTATTTGCAACAATCAATGAAAAAATTGCTAAATTACTGCGGAAAGAATTTGCCGAAGCCCGAGTTTCGGGCTGGCCAGGTATCAATATAGAGAATATATTTAACTGATTGGATTGTGGCAAATCATTGATTTTATGCATCATTATTTATGGCTTCTTTAACCTACTGTCTGCTATTTCTTACTTAAATTAACCTTTTAATGATATCATTATGCTGAGTCAACACCGAGAATGTTCTGTACGTATCAGTAAACCCAAGATCAATTGTATGAAGGACATACAAACATCACATTAAAGATAAAAATCGTTGAGTTCATTCTAGGTTTCGTATTGTTTGGATGGACTGAAATCATTTAATTGTTAAACGAAAACAGAATGAATGTACGATGTTTATTGCAGTGAAGGTGGATACGTATACGTTCTTTTCCTGCTGACGGGGTAGCCACATCTGGCCAGTTTTTTGTTCATACACTAGCTGACATGTCCTTCGCACAAGAAAAAGTAGTGTTTTGAAAAGTATTTGAACCCCTCTCCCCCTTAAATGATATTTATTTCAATGAAAGTGTAATGACAGACATCCGTATGTCACCCCTTCTCACCCCCCATGCTGATAGGGGCTGAACACAAAATAACGTATGTGGCGCACGTGAAGACGTAGGTTACATGCGTAAATCTTGTAGTTTTTGGACTTAACATAAGACTATAGGTAACATCCAGCATCAAACGTATAACTGAAAACGTATGTTTCATAATACTTTCTGTATAAGCATTCCATCTATACGTACTTTTGGTATGAAACAAAAAAATGTATATAGGCAGTCGAGATCTTATACAGTTGGACTATATAACATATACCGTAGCTGACGTATGTAACATACGTATACCTTATGTAATATACGGAAGACTGTTAGATGTCAGACATCCTGCAGCAGCATGATGTAAGCGGGCAAAAGACAGTACGAATGTAGCATATGGATAACGTATGCTCCATACAGATTTATGTAGTAAACTTATGAATTCCGTATATTTGTATAATATACCGCTGTCCGGATAATGGATTTTTCTCAGTAAATTTGCTCGTAAAATGGCAATGGAATTGCCACTGTTCAATCTCAGCGGCCTCGGAAACTGTGGTTTGGACACTAATATCGGTCGTTCTCGATTATTTTTACGTCGCCCCTTATGAGCCGTCACTTCTATGGTGAAAATTGTTAATGTAATAATATCATAAGATCCGTGGGATGCCTAAGGCCTGGCATGTATGCCTATATACCATGATTAATCACACACAAACTCACATTCGTAAATATATATATAATATAGAGAAGGTGACCATGACTGCTCAGTCCGTCGCATTTGCTACAGTTGGACAAACATTTCGTTTGAATTTTGTGTTCATATAGGACCATATACACTTTTGCTAGAGTTACAAACTGTGTAATTCAACCAATTTAAAGAACGAACAAAACAAAATATTGTCCTCCTAAAATTTATATTAATCATTAGCAGGGCTTGAAAAATCCACTCGCCAGTGGCGAGTAGTTTCTTACATTTGGCGAGTTAAGTCCGATCAATCAAAAACGTGAATTCATGAATAAATAGCAGATGTCACTCTTTTTTATTTGTAAGAGACATGCTAATAAACAAATAAAAATATATTGATATGTTGTGTCGCAAAGTAATTTTTATGTGTATAAGCACTGTGATTGTAAAATGGTCTGGCTAGTAGATTTTTTGCCTGGCGAATACTTATAGGTAACATTTTTCGAACCCTGATCATAGGAATTCTGTTCTGCTTTGAAAACCACATAATCTCGATATTTATAAACGTTGTTCAATTTACATATGAATAACGATGTAATGTAGTTTTTATGAACACTCGTAAGGGGTTAAAATGGAATTACAAGTAAGTAGATCTCTTGAAACAATTGTACGTAAATAAATCAGTAACTCATGCACAAATAGATATGATAGTCATTTTATTCTAAGTAGAAGATGAAACTTCTCTGAAATACTACTACATGCTGGGTTTAGACTGGCTGTTCCAGCTCTAGTAAAAGACATTTCCATCTGCATTTTGCATGGAGAATCCTTCAGTTGAAGAGCATAAAAAGAGTCGAGGATGCTCCTCGGAACTGTACACGTGGATAAGCGAAAGTACGTCTGGCTTCAAATCACTTGGAATTACCTTGTGTCACGTTTTGTTTTAACCTCAGCAATTCGTTTGGCAAAGAATAGTCACGAAGGCGGAAGGGGAATCCTCACAACTTCGCAGTGTTTTCGCAGTCCTTGTGTGAGAAAATGGGTCGATTAAATGGAATGATGGGCAAATGTATGGAATGGGATAGAAAGCGCTGTCAGATCGTGTGTCTTGGCAGTGAGCCTACGTAGAAACAAATGTTCTCTTCAGTAATGAAATCAATCTATCCATAGCAATCCCTCCTTACTACATTTCTCATAATAAATCAACTCGACAACCTTTAGGATAAAGTATGTCAATTCTTTTAAATTACAGTATTTATGCGTCCAAATTTTTTGATTGACAATTTCTTCTGTCCGTATACTAGGCGTTTGCTCACTGGCATCATTTCAAGTTTAGCTAGGGGGAGGGTGAATCCCTTAAAACAGTGATCGGCAAACGTTTTTAGGAAGGGGCCAAAGGAAAAAGAAAAAGATTATCCGGAGCAATATAATTTATTAAAAACAACAGTTATGTATTTTACAAAATTATTGTAGTACTAAGCCTTATTAAGAATTCAAGCATCTGGTTCAAAGTGGGATGCACAGAAATAAAATTCAATGTCTATCAATCTGATACAGCTCTTTCGAAGTAATCCTGTTCTTTTCATTCGTACTTCTCTGGGTTAAATTAAGAAAAAAAAAAGTAATACGTTCCTTTAGTCAGTCACTTTTCACTATTACTAAAGCTCTCTCTCTGATACCTGTCATTACCGGTCATTTTTATGTTTCTCCCCTTCTCCCATGTTGCGTGGGTGAATTTGGATTTAAACGGCATCGGAAGTGTCACTGGTCATCACAGCGACCCCGGAAACTATGGATTCGGCACTGATGTTGGTCATTTTCGATCATTTTTAAATGTCTCTGCCCCTTTCCTAAGTTGCACCGTCAAAGTGAGATGATAAAAACCATCCCAGTTCCGAACCTCATCTACCTAGGTATGTTGAAAATTTGATCGAGTTCGGCCGGGTAGTTCAAGAGTTATTAAGTTTATTTATTTTATATCTCACCTCCTCCCCCTTCTTAAGTTCTACCATCAAAGTGAATAGATAAAAACCATTCCTGGCCCGAACCTCATCTATGTTGAAAATTTGATCGAAATCGGTCGGGTGGTTCAAGAGATTAAGACACAAAGATAGTCATTTTTAGTTTTATAATATAGATTAGAAGTCACGTTGCGGACCGGATAGAATCTTTCAAGGACCATATCTGGATCGGGAGCCGTAGTTTGTCCATCGCTGCCTTAGAACAACCATGTTACGATAAAATCCAAAATGACAGTTTCACTGCCGAAGAGACGGCGTAGCCATTTACACAGAATGAAAGAGGGAAACCAATTTTTAATATTGAATTTTCAACGTTAAAATATTATTTTTGTAGATAATCTCAAACATTAATTCTTGTAGTAAAAAAGAGAGAAAATTCTTTAATATCGTATATGCATCGTGAAATTAATGTCCCGATTTCAGTTAATAATTGTGCAAAATGTAATGAATTGTCACTGTTGAAATTTTTGCTTTGGAAGACCTCACTGTCAAGTTCATGTTTTGCTGCGTTCTGTCGGCAGGCAGCGTAATATAGATAAGGAAAAAAAATCCATTAGTGAATGTGTGTCTGATTTTCATGCAAATAGGTTTTGGGATATTCCGACATTTTCGTACAAAAGTTATAATTGATTCATCCTCTGGCAGATCAATCTGAAAATAATAGATAGATTCCCAGTTTCAGGAGACTGGCTGCGTTTGAAATTGACTATCGACATATTGTCAATCGGCAGTAGAAGAAATAGTGAAGCTTCAAATTATATAGAACGTCTCAATTAACACATGATATTTTAATTATGTACTCTGATGAGAGGGGGAGGGGGCATTGAAAATTTCATAGTTGTTACATTGATTTATTACTCTTAGTAGCTATAAATCGCTACACGAATAAGCATTCATTATTATTGAAGAAAAAGCATTGTCCTACAGGCAAGAGAGGGAAAATAAAATAAAATACTTCGGTTTAACGTTTGACAACTATTCCCTTTAGGCTAATGGTAAGGCAAGTGAATGATGATGAAATAATTGGTGGAATGAGAAAGTGGAAGGAAACAGAAGTACCCCGAGAAAACCCACTGACACGATGTTGTTCACCACAAACTTACTTCGCCGGAGATGAACCAGGGACCCCGTGCACCAGAGTTAAGCGCTCTACCACTGAGCCACCATACCCTTTTGGAGTAGGATTCTTCAGGAACAAGATTTGATGTGCCACTGCAGAGATTGAGCCACAATTGTGTGAAAATACTGAAATAAAAACAGAATGTGTCAGGAGAATCGTGGTGGCATTTGTAGTAACATACAGGCTACAATTACGCCTGTATGTTACTACAAATTGTACATTTTGGCACTTTTCAAATAAAGTTTGTGTTTTATTCAACAGTTAATCTTTGTGGACAAATGTTAGTACAGTTTATCAAATATTTCATGATTATTTTTCGACTTCGCGAATGTCATTGCAAATTATTGGAGAATACACAACAGAAACTAACTTGACCTTGCTGTTCTATCACTGAATGCAACTGCGTTTCTCTCTCTCTTTCTCTCTCTCTCTCTCTCTCTCTCTCTTTCTCTCTCTCTCTCTCTCTCTCTCTCTCTCTTTCTCTCTTTCTCTTTCTCTGAAAAAGGACAACTTACAAACAGTTAAATGCTTTATATTATGTAGCTAATAACTTTCTGAACAACTTTGTATATAAGGAATAGACAAGTGCAACAACATAATTTCCTATTGGTCGAATCCAATCAGCGAAAAAAGAACTTACAGGTCAAGGATGACTCAGAGTAGAATATCACACCTGTTTCTAATCGACAAGTTACCACACATGGTAATCGTCGAGGCACTTGTGCGTCACGTTGCACTCAACAAGAATTAACCCGGAAGACAGCGTGGATTAGCATGGCCAGAGCAAGGTTAGGAGTATGCTAATTTGTAAATGACCACACACGTCTCCAGTATTAAGTAATTTTATGGTTATCTGTTTCATTTTAGTCATTTGTCTATAAATCAGGACATATGTGTGGCATTTGATTATTACAACTTGAGCTTGTTGTTCAAGAATCGGAAGAAGGGAGATTTCTGGGCTTTAGGCATCTATGGCCATGTTAGCCCATCACGTATGAGGGATGACGTCTCTCGGCGATCACTTTATCCGAGGAAAGGGAAGGGAAAAGGATTGGGGAAGGAAGGAAGCGGCCTGAGACCTGTATATTAGGTACCATCTCGGCATTTGCCTTGTGTGAATGAGGGAAACCTCACTCGGATAACAAGCCTGAAAAAGCTTTTACATATTTTCGACCGAGTGTCTCCACTAGGAATCGAACCTTGTCAGTTTTAGTATGATGACCGATATCTTAGAATCGAGTTTGAGACCACTTTATTATACAACATTCACGTGAACTTTTGGAATATTAACCCTCTCAAGCATGAATTATGAAAAAGTTTATATATATATATATATATATATATATATATATATATATATATATATATATATATATATATTTTGTTGGATATTCTGATCAAGCAGATTCCTTAAAATAGAAAGTTCCGAAGAAGAAAATTCCACTTTGAATTGGATAAGGAAGGATCTCTTAAATATGTGTCCTCATATGAGGCCAGTATGCATGAGAGGGTTAAATGATTTTACTTCTTTTCTTCATATTTTCATAAAGGTTAGCTATGAGACAAGAGTTAAGACTGTCTCATTTGAAAGAACATGGCATGTAAATGATGTTTCGTCTCGTATCTCGTTACGAAAATTCTCTTTTTTCTCATTTCGTGGGCAACCAGACTCTGTATATATATATATATAGGGGAATAGGAGCTTCAAATTCAGGAAACTTGGCTTTCAGCGAGAACACTGTAACTGCATTTTCTTCACTACTGTGTCAATTGAATTCGCAGATGGTTTTCAAGACATATGTCGGTCAATTGATTCCTTAACTTTGATTCCACATTCTTCATTTTGGAAAACATCTGCTCCCCATAAATATGAGTACTTGTAAGTAGTACCGAACAGTAATGCAAAAAAAAAAAAAAAAAAAAAAAAGAGTATGACTGTGTAAAAGAAAAAAAAAAGAAAAAGAAAGAAAGAAAAAGTTCTGTTTTTCCTGTTAAAGTTTCCTTTGAGTTCGGTATTACAATGCAATTCAATAAGTTCCATTTACCTGCTTCTTGGAGCATCTTTGATATCTACTATGAAAGGGCTGAATAATGTTTGAAACATGTTGATATGTAACCGGAGATTTAGAAATTTTGTGGCAAATAACGCTGGGACAGCTTCAGCATATTTTTCATTTGTTGAACCGTCTGTGACAGCGCTGGAAAACACGAAATATCACCATTTCTAAGCCGATTCTCCCACAAGCTAGTTTGGATTCAGAAGTTTCCACCTGATGATAGACATGGGTTACTAAATTGTCCCTACCTTGGAGTTTGATATTCAAATCGTTATGGTGTATTTACGAATTTGTGTAAAGTAGAGCATGTCACCGTATCCTACCTCCATATCACTAAAAAGGGTTTGAAATTGCCATAGAAATGTAATTTTGGCATAAATATTCCTGGTGCATAATACAGTAATAGGATACAATCTGTTTGTTTCTAATGAAATCTCGTTCGAAATTACTCCTTGTAAATGTGAGCTGCTGGCCTAGTAGTTTCTTCTTCAAATCTGCAAATATGTCGGCGAAATTCTACTTGGCTTTCTGGAAGTAGGGACGCGTGTTTCATTTCGTAATGTCTCTTCAAATTCTGTTTGTTCCTAGAAAACAACGATTAATCACAAATTAAACACACAGGCTTATCATTCATGTTTACAAAAAAAAAAAAAGTGTTAGTCATTTTAAAAAACTAATTAACACGCGCTACTGCGCAGTGCTCCCACGTCTTACTCGTATCAATTTCATTTAATGGTTTAGTTTCCCTAATTATTAATTCATTGTTTTATTACGTGTTTCAGCGGGCCACAAGATTTAAGCCGGCGGGCTGCGTGTTGAATAACGCAGGTTTATACATATAACATATTTGAATATATAAAAGAGAACGTACAAAATCCTTTGTTCCCTCATCACGCTAATACGGCTGAACCAATTTCTTTTATTTTTGGGGGGTTAGTAGGATTTGGACCCTAGATGGTTTTTATCATATCACTTTAATTTTTAATTACCAGTGTCTTGAGATAATTGACCATTCAAGTGTCCATAACGTACAAATCCTTTGTTATTAGTTCATCATAGGTAAAAATAAACGTATTTATATGCAACCCGCATGACCGTGTCACTCGGCGGGTTAACATAAATGACAGGCGATATACAGCGGAAAATAGCTTGAATCTTCTGTTTAAAATTTTTTAATTGATTTGCTTATTTTTACAGACACTTTTACAATATGCCAGCACCGGGATGACCGCAGCGAAGCGGGGCGGGTTAACATAAATGACAGGCGATATAATGTTAAGATTTACTGCAATCTTCTATGGTTTTTATCATATCACTTGAAAGCGAAAAAGTAAAAATTATCTAAGTAACAAAGTTTATTGCGTTCCGGGGTGACCGCAGCGAAGCGGGGTGAACGCTGCTAGTCTTATATATAAAAGAGAACGCACAAATCCTTTGTTCCCTCATCACGCTAATACGGCTGAACCAATTTCGTTTATTTTTGGGGGGTTATTAGGATTTGGACCCTAGATGGTTTTTATCATATCACTTTAATTTTTAATTACCAGTGTCTTGAGATAATTGACCATTCAAGTGTCCATAACGTACAAATCCTTTGTTAGTTCATCATAGGTAAAAATAAACGTATTTATATGCAACCCGCATGACCGTGTCACTCGGCGGGTTAACATAAATGACAGGCGATATAATGTTAACATTTACTGCAATCTACTATGGTTTTTATCATATCACTTGAAAGCGAAAACTTCCGGGATGACCGCAGCGAAGCGGGGCGGGTTAACATAAATGACAGGCGATATAATGTTAAGATTTACTGCAATCTTCTATGGTTTTTATCATATCACTTGAAAGCGAAAAAGTAAAAATTATCTAAGTAACAAAGTTTATTGCGTTCCGGGGTGACCGCAGCGAAGCGGGGTGAACGCTGCTAGTATAACATATTTGAACAAAAATTAATAGTTAATCTTGCAACGCCTGAGAAAATTTTAACCTTAAATAAGCTGCATCCAGAAATTCAACAAAGTAAGGTGGGTTGCATATAACAAAGGGATTGAGAATAGTGTTTTAGCGAGATTTTCAAAATGGATTCAAACTGTTTGGTGATGAATATTTAGGTCATTGGCGATGCCACAGCTGTTTCCAAGCAGGTTTTGCATAGCTTTTCATTGCTGTTTTTTCATTGTATTTTTTATTGCTGCATAGTTGTTTCCAAGCAGGTCATAGCATAGCCTGCCAGAATATCATTTATTACTTTTTCTGTGATTGGTGCCCATTGTGAGGAGCATTTTGGTCATTGACATTTCCAGAACGAAAGAGGATGGACTACTTTGTTGTTATTGCTTTTGATAACGTATCTGCTCATAAACAGTACAAATTTCTTCACGGACCTTTGCAGCAACTATACCATTATATAAATCAAATTGTAATATGCAGTTCTATTTTGCGGAAAGTTCATTCATCTTAATGGCTCAATACATTACGTTTGGTTGTAAGAATTCTAACATATTCTGCATATATACTAGCCTCAACTGTCAGCTGTCAAATGACGTTAGACCACACCTACTGCAGATCATATATCCAACTATTTCGGATACTGACTTTATCTCATGCGCAAAAGATTAACTACTTTTTAGACTACGTGATATTTTGATGCGATTTTCCTCTAATGTAATAACTGATTCCCAAGAAAGGTTTTAGGTATGGTTTTAAAAATCACTAATGTTGACAGTTAATTATTATGCATTTCTTCATCCTGGTTTCGTAGGGAAACTTTTCTTATATAAGGAGTTGGTGTCCAACCTTCAGTTTGAGTATCTGACTAGACTACTGAGGTAACGAATAAATTAAGAAAAACTTCTGAAAAAAACAGTATTAACCGACCTCAACGAAAAAGGTAAAAAGTAGAAAATAAAATGTTAAAAAGCTCTTAATAAATAATAATAATAATAATAATAATAAAGCGCTTAAAAGCAGAAATTAATTTATTACTATTACTTATAAAACAATCTCTGAAGTCGTGCCAAACCAAACATTAATGCCTCGCAAAATGATTATCGAAATAATTTTATATTTGGCAATAGATATATAGATATAGATAGTAATCAATTATTTCCTGCCTTTTAGTGTTTTATTTGAAATCGGTTCACATTTCGTGAAAAACAGTTGGAACATTTCAACTTGAATACAAAAAAAAAAAAAAAAAACTAACAGTACGTTTCGCCTTCTCTGATTATGACACATATTCACGTAAAAATATTGAATCTGAAAAGAAAGAAAAAATCTGAGATAGGAGAGAAAAAGGCAAATCGGTGGGCACAATGGATTTTCCAGTTCGAACGAATTGTTTGTAGAGCTATTAGGGTAATGTTAAACGACAAAAATGTTTCAGTGAAAATGTAATAGTGATAGCAATAACTTTGGAAAATGTAATAGAGGAACAAAATTATTATTTAGAATTTATGCTAAACTGAATCTTCCGTTTGTAATGTTTTTTGTAGCTAGGTACAATCTATGTAGAATGTTACGCGGAACAAGTTTATTTTTCCTTATATAGTAAAATCTATCTTTAGCAGAATCGAACGGGACTCGTAGAAATTTTCGTTGAAGACAGGTTTCCCGTTAACGAAGGTAGGCCTATGCAAAAAATAAAAGTACGTGCATATAATGGACATACTGAAATAAAATGTTTCACGTACCTTAGTAAATTTACAGTACTTATTTCTACTGCGAATTAATACGTGCAAAATTTAGAATGAATAGAAATAAAATAGTGTACACAGTTTAACTTTTTTTTCTATAGTCAAGAAGGGATTTTTGTACACACAGCTGCTTGTCTGCTCAACTTTCTACAGAGACTTTAGCCTGAGAAACTGTGCTAAGCATTTGTCATTTTGACGTAAGGCAAATGTTACTGTTCTTGTAAACTTTCGACAGAATATTGATAAGTCTTTAGCCTGCGCTCTCCTTCCAACTCAATGCCTTATTTCTCTTCTTCCTCCACCTCCTCTTCTCCTTTCGGACTTCCCATATTCTTAATTAAAACATGTATATCCGTCGTGTCTGTTTTCAGTTTGCACATCACTGTCTGTTTTGCTAAATATATATAACTTCGTACAAGATGACTAAAAGTTTTCAAAATGCTGCAATCCGAAACTTGAAATTTTTCGTTAAGAGGCTTATTTTGATTTCCGTTGTCCGCGTAATACAGTTTCCGTTTACTGAAGGGAATTTAGCACGATTTTTGCCAGTAAATTCATTGGACCTTGAAATAACACAAGTTTCTGTTTAATAAAGGATTCATTAAAGATAGGTTTTACTATATGTACATTTATTGAGGCCGTTAAAATAAGAGCGGAATAAGGTGGAAATACTATACCCAAGTTTCCTATTACAAATTTATGGACACGGTATAACAAAAGGAAGAACAAGTTCTGTAAGTAATGAAATTTTACTATCGTTAAAATATCATATTCAGAGTAGCCGATTTTAGCTTGAATTTTGTACATTCAACTTTATTAGGTTCCAATGTATTTCCCAAACAGAGAACAAGTGATGTAAACGATATTCTGTAACAAAAGAAAAACGTATTTGTATCTGGTTCTTGGTTTATGATTTTTTTTTCTTGTCTGTCAGTTTGAGTTTAGGCATACGGTAAAACTTTCAGGCACTTTGTAAGATGGTTAGGCAACCAACATAACATTTACGTTATGTTGAGTCACATAACTTACATTTTCTTGTTTTGCGCTATAGCCCGTTGTGGGCTAGGGCATCCTTAACAACGCCTCGCCATTGGATTCTGTCCCTAACTCTCCCCTAATACCCATTACATGCAAGCCTTTTCCAACGTCTTCTAACCATCTTCTCCTGGGTCGTCCTCTCATTCTCTTTCTTCTGATTATATTTTGGTTGATCATCTGATTTGGGATCCTCACATTATTCATTCGTATGATGCCCTATCCACCTGATTTTGTGTAACTTTGCTACGCGTACTATGTTTTCATTGTTGATTAGCTGGTCTATTTTGTGATTGTATCTTTGTCTATATGAGTTATCATCGTTCTTAATTAGCCCGAAAATTCTTCTTAAAATTTTCCTTTCAAATATTAACACTTGCTCTGCAGATCTGCATGTGAATTTCCACGTTTCGCACCTATAAGTCACCACCGGTCTTATTAGAGTTTTGTACATTCTCACTTTTTTTTCACTAGATAGTACTTGCTTCTGAATAGTTTTTCATATTCGTTAACATTTGATGCCAGCCTGTATTCTGTCTCTTATAGTCTTCATTACATCAAGGTCACTCGTTATTAAGTATCCTAAATAGTTGAACTGTTTGCCACTCTCAGAACTATAATTATTTATTTTTAGTTCTTGTTCATTGGGGCATTTTTCTGTACGGGAAATTCTCATATATTTAGTTTTTTCTTCATTAATTTGGATTCGGGATAGTTGATCCAACTGCACATGTTTGTTTTAGACTTCGTACGGTTCGGAATATTATCCTTGTGTCATCAGCATATGCTAGTAATTGCGCTGATTTATGTAAAATATTACCCTGTCCCAGTGGTGCCCCCCCTTATGTTCATGACGCACCCCCCCCAATTGTCTATCCGTAGGTGTTCTTCCATGAAAAAATCTTCTTTTCGATTAATTTTTACACTCCCTCAAACATTTTTATATAGATTTTTAACCCCCCCAAATATTTCAATGACGCAGTTTGCGTCATAGCCCCCCCTCTGTGGGCACCCCTGCCCTGTCCTATTATTTGTCTAACAATGTCCTGAAGTACTAGGTTGAAAATTAATGCAGACAACGCATCTCCGTGCCTTACTCCTGTTTTAATTCCAAATTTTGTCGACATTTCTTAGATTAATAGCCTTGCTGTTTTTCTATTCAGTGTGAGTTTTATTAGTCTTACTATCTCTCTTGATAATTTACATTTCCTGGCCACCAATTAAATGCCAGTTCGAAAATCAATAATGATAGCTAGTGTCTGTTTGAACATACAGCTCAGGCACTTTAACTGTAGAATATACTGCAGGAAAACAAGATGGTACTTGTCTTTGTCATACCTATAGTCTTTGACTTCATATAGATGTATAAGAACGTAACGAGTTTCGATCCAAACGACCCCGCCGTTCTTTGCCTGTACCTTTTTGCTTTGATGCCAAAGCTACGTAAGAACAACACACTTCCGTTTCCCCCGGCCTTTTTCCAAATGAACGGGCTAAAGAAAGAAAGAATCCGTAAAACATACATTAAAAATACAAAGCTTTCTGCTTTCATCCAGCAGAATGAATATAGGAAATTGGCCTATCTTCTCCACTCGAGGGAAAACGATGCTACACACACTCACTAACGTTCTGATAGTTCTTTGTCGGGTAATCTGGTCCATTTAACAGAGAAGGACATAAGAAGAGATTCTACTTTTTTTTTATTCTTTCATACGTAAAACATGTGTGTGGTGGATTTCTTTTTAAAGGTGATACGAACAAAGCTTGTTAGGCGATATTGTTAAATAATGTGAAAAGCCTAGCATCTTGGATAATATTTGAAGCTCTTAAAAAGTCTTAGGCATTGGAAATTTAAAGTATTATAGTTGAATGTCTCTGGTAATTTGCACAGTGTGATTATTCCAGCAATGAAAAAGTCAGATGAATTGGTTGTTTTGATTGCTTGTTATGCAAATAATAGAATGCTGTAAGAGGCTACCTTTTTCTGAATATTTTGAATGTTTGAAAGTTATAACCTAAATACACATTTAATAATCTGATGGGCCTACTTAAGGGAAGAGATGAAACCATGATAAGCAATTACAAAAAAATGTGCCCATACTCTCAGCTTGCTATATGGTAACATGTATTCAAAAATTACACCAAACAATTTCGGAAAATGAATCCTTACACGAAAACCTGAATATATTTCAGGTGTTCTAAAAATGGCACCCACAGACCACTATTCTACAGGTCAAAATAAAGCGAAATTGTATATGATGGTATGCACTCCGCGGCCTCGTTCAGCCGCTATGGGGGAATCAAAATTTCACAGTGTGGTAACGTCGCAGATTAACGTAGAACCATTATCTGTACTCTACGAATACAAGCAGTTGAATCGATTGCTACACTAATAAGTGATGTTAGTGTCAGTCAATATCGACTTTAGGTGCCATCTGGAAAGAATCTATGTAATTATTTGATAGATTGTTAGAAAATAATATTGCTTTATTTTGACTTGTAGAATAATGTTCTGTTGTCCTTGGGCGATATTTTTAGAACCCCAGTTATATATATATATATATATATATATATATATATATATATATATATATATATATATATATATATATATAGTATGGCGCTAAATTCGTTGGACAAAAGCAGAGGAGTGATTCCTGAGAGTAAAACAAACAAAAAAGTTCCAATAAACATGGGGCGAAAACCCCATCGTTTACGTGTTATAGCCTGCCAAAATCATGAAAAAATGAATTCTAAAGGTCCATAGCTCCAAAATTACGGGGCCTACTGTAGTTGGGTCAAGACTTCACTTAGGAACTAGTATGCGCTCTATCCAAAAATACATGTTTTAGACTCCTAAGGTACTCACGCAACAATTTTTATGGAGGTAGTTGGAGAGTACTTTATATCATAGTCAAACTCCCTCTATAAAAATTAATGTCGAAGCACCTCAGGATTCTGAAACAGGCATTTTTGGATAGGGCACATACTAGTTCCTAAGTGAAGTCTTGACCTAACCAAGCTAGGTCTCATAGTTTTGACCTATGAACCTTTAAAATTCATTTTTTCATGATTTCGGCAGCCTGTAACACGTTTTCGCCCTATGTTTATTGGAACTTTCTTGTTTGTTTTACTCTCAGGAATCACTCCTCTGCTTTTGTGCAACGAATTTAGTGCGGATATCATTAAGGGAGGGGCTGAACCATATTTTGCCGTTTTATCCAGTGTAAAGCAGGATTGAAGCCCATTTTATCCAGTGTACGTATATCTGAGCGTCAAGGGGGGGGGGTCCGTGAGTGCATCATAGGATGTGGAATTGTGGAACATAGGCAGCAACAGGGTTAGCCTCGAAATATAAAAGAAAGTCGTGAGATATTCGTACAAACGAAAAATGATAGATGAGAAACTGAAAACTGGAATACTTTGAATATTCACTATGATTTTTAAAGATTTTAGGTACATTAAAAGAACCTAGGCTGAAAATAATCACCATGATTTTTTGCTCGACCTTTATCCAGCATTTCGTTCAGTTATGACTTTTTTCTTTCCTTTTTTTTTTTTTAATTTTACTCCAAAATGATGCATTCTTGCGCCCATGTTGGTCTATATACATTCATATTTTCGTGTTAGGATTTATTTCCCAGTTGTTTTCATATCGTTTCCCTACACCCTGTGTATATATAAAATAATTGGAGAAGTTAATACGTGGGTCGTTCAATATATAAGTTTCCCTAAGCTATAAAATATTTATTTTTTAAGATACATTTGTAAACTATACACAAATGTGTAGGTGAGTCCTTCCTCACTCCTCCATATAACTTCCATTGAGGTTTAGGTATTTGTCTCATTGTTGCGGCAATTTATCCAAACCCTTTGCACAATAGCAGGGCTATTTACCACTCTTCACACATTACGCTTCACTTCATCATCTGTTTCGAATTGTTCACCTTGCAATGCAGACATCAACCCCGAAAAGAGATTGTAGTAACTCTGTGCTAAATTGAGGCTGTATGGAAAGTGGGGCTGCCGTTTCTTTTTTTTTTTTTTTTTTTTTTTTTTTTTTTTTTTTCGTGCTGAGAAAAGTGGGAGTTATCATCAAGAAAAGCCAGGTCGCTTATGTCGAATTGCGTTTTTTCTGAAGAAGAGTTCAAGTTTGACATAAGTGACCTGGCCTCCTGACAGTTGGTGGTAAAGAAGTGAAGCAGAATGTGAGGAGAATGCTAAATAGCCAGAGCCCTGATTTCTTACAAAAGGTTTGGACAAATTGGTGCAACGGTGGGACAAATGTCTGACTCTCAATAGGGATTGTGTGGAGAAGTGAGAAAGGACCCATCTACACATTTGTGTATAGTTTACAAATGTATGTTAAAAAGTAATCTTTTTACAACTTAGGGAAACTTATATATTGAACGACCCACGTAGATCTTCGGATGAAACAGATTAGTGTTCAGTCAGATACTGAACATCATAAATACTTTAGAGAGATCGTAAGGAAAATTATGAAGTTGGTGAGTGCATAGTAAGATATGGGTTAGAAGAAATCTGATTCTTTCTGAATTCCTTAACAATCTGAAGCAAGGACGTGCCTATCTGCATTACTTGAGAATTTTGCTTTAAAATAGATGATTTAAAGACAGCAGCAGAAGACTAGTTTTGAGTGATCTCAATCACGTGCTTGTACTTGGTATATGCTGACAATCAGGGACGTACGCAGGGGGGGACCTGGGGGTCCGGACCCCCCCGAAATTTCGACTTTTTAAAAATTTAGCCTAATTTTAGGGGCAATTTTAGGAATTTTAATATAAAATACCTTCATATTTAGTTTGGACCCCCCCGAAATAAATTCCTGGGTACGCTACTGCTGACAATTATGATTTTTAAAGAGATACCAGTAGTATCGCCCATCAAAAGAGACGAGAAATTAGATTCTCTCTTCCCGTAATTTTTTGTGGAACTCTTGTTTCGTCTCAGTTCTCGAAGGATTCTTTCCAGTCTCGTTACGTTTTGTAAATTTATGTACACAATTTATGCCTTGATTTATTTCCCCTTAATTTCATCTCAAAGTTACCAGAATCCTTCCGCATAACGAGAAGCTTACGAAGGGTGTGATATAACAACATTAGTACATCATCTATCACTAGTACATCTATCATCTATAAGGTTAATCTTTTCATTATGTTCGTACAATCACTTTACCCATCTTTAGTTTTTATACTATGAATCATGTAACACTGAATCAGTGTTTGATTGATTGATTGATTTTTAGTTTATCGTCCCTTTCAGCAGCGAGGCTATATGAGACGTGGACCTACTGATTAACGTGGAATCCGAACCACATGAGCTCCCGCCGGAAATCGAACCCGGATCTCCCACGCCAAAGGCTGAATCAGTGTTTGAGACTTGGGTGGACTAGTATTGCCCACGAAACTCGAGAAATATCTCATCTCGAAAACCAGACGAGGATTGTCATATTTCTATTATTGTCTCGAATTTGAAAATGTATTTCTTGTCTCATTTTCGGTCCGCTGAACAACACTAGATACAAGTATTAGTTCAGTGCAAGAAAACGTGGATATATTTCTGGCAGTACGTAAATAAATCAATCTGGAATTGAGACAAAATACATGCTGACAAAGTGAAATCCATATTCATCTAATCAATAGAAGTATTGTAATAATAGTCAACGCTACAATATTAGTAGCGATAACGGGGGGGGGGGATGCCCGAAACTGTAACATTTGTATCATTCGATTGGTCTCATTCAGTTGAACGAAGTGATGTAAGTGCAAATCCTAATGCGTAGATTTTGAGAAATCATCATCATCATAGATATTCTGCCATTATTGGATGATCACTTGCCGCAACGGAGATGTACATTCTACCTGTAATGGATGCAAATACAAATCTAGGAGTAATTTTAACAAATACGATTGGTGGTAGTGACGGAATTAAAACATAGTTTAATAACTTTTAATGTCGTCTGGGCTGCTATAGATACAAAAATTTAATCTCTTAACCCAGTAAATGAACCCGGACTGCGATGTTCGGAAACAAATCTTGAGAAAAAATTACGTGCGTGGTTAAACATACGCAATCAGCAGAAAGGAGAAGGTTAAATAGTGGGAAATTCCGCAAATGATTAAATTTATGTTGCAAGTAATTAAATCAAAACATACTAAGATGGGCAACACATGTGGTTGAATGTGTAGGATATATATATATATATATATATATATATATATATATATATATATATATATATATATATATATATATATATATATATATGCGAGGAATACCTGAAGTGTTGGTTGGAAAGGCAGTGGAGACAAAGATCTGTGGGTATGCCAAAGGGAGAATAATTTAAAGCAAAATCAGAGGGGGCTGAGTACATTAATAACCTTCACTGGATTAGGTTGGCACGTGGTAAGTTCCAATTGTAGGATTTTTCTACTGTGTTCAACTTGAGTCAAATTGTATAGTTAATGGCTATAATTTCAGACATTCCAAGTACAATTATCTCCATTTGACCTTTCATAATAAACTTAAAAAAAAAAAAAAGCTAAAATAAAAGTCAAAGCCAAAATTTGGAGAACTTTTTAGAATGACGGTAAGATTATCATGACTTATTTACTAGCAGTGAAAAAATCGTACAGCTAGTTTAAAATACCTTCAGAATTCCACGGTGTTAAGTAATTCAGATTTTAAATTTGCATTTTGTACTACAGTTATTCTTAAAAAAAAAAAAAAAAATACGAAGTACAGCACGTATTCAGTGATGAAATACTGTTGTCATGTTTATTTTTTAACGGACTTGCATTTCTCAATTTTTCCAGTCTCACTTCTAACACTGCTAGTACCCCATAGCATTTTCAGATTTCTTTATTGTGATATATTGACGTTTTGAGTTTTACGTCTCATAATTCTGCCTTTCAATTCAAAGAAGATAACGAGAAGTGAATTGTGATAATACAATGAGTGGTAAAAGGACAATACATAATATTCCAGCCGAGAGTGGGAATTGAATCGCAATAAACGGGTTATTATATCGTAACTTACTGCTTTAGTCCGCTCTTCTATACCAACCGACTAGCTGTCTATAGTTTGTATCGATACATGTATTTATTTCTTAAAGTGATTTTACAATAATGTACCATTTAGAACTTATAATAATGTACTATTTTTGTGTCTACTTGTAGGAACAGGCTCATGATGCTAAGCAGCCCGCTGCCTCTCCAGAAGACACGGAAGATCTATCTCCGTTACCAGCGCAGCAGCAGCCAGTTCGGCGTCGCGGAGGAATATCGGCCGAGCCTGTTACTGAAGAAGATGCGACTAGCTATGTCAAGAAGGTGAGTCATCTTGTTCTTAGGTCAGGTGAAAATAGGAACATACAGGAGAGAACGACAAAGGACTGTAAAACCACCGAGTAACTGAGGTGACCTGTACTTATACTACAGTAGAAGATGTGATAATAAATTCTACCCTTCTCAAGAACAAAATTTCTGTTACCATACTCTAGTATTTACAAGCCGAAACTCACTCTATGGCTCGTACGAGAACCCAGAGGTTCAATGCCGCGTTCACAAAAGCTCTCCATTTACTTATGTTCTTAGTCAACTGAATCGTGTTTCAGCGAGGTCCACCTTAATATTGTTCTCTGTTCTGTGCCTAAGTCTTCCTAATGGTCTTTTTCCGATTTTATGAAGTTGCCACCATTCCTCATTCTCGCCACCATTCTCAAATACTTCCAGTCTGCGTTCTTCTCTCAAAGTAAGCGACTATGTTTCGTAACCAGACAACACAATAGACATAATTATCGATGTTTTAAGTTTCAAATTCTTCGACAGAATTCGTGAAGACAAAAGAGTTTGGATTGAATAATGACACGAATTCCTTGTTTTCAGTTGACATTTAATTTCTTTATCGATATGGTTGTGGTCTGTTGAGTTGATCCTAGATATTGAAAGTATCCACTTTGTCGAAAATATTATTTGATATTTTAAGTATCCATAATTTGCAGTATTAAATTCACGACGAACTTCCATGTACTTTGTTTTTTCTCTGCGGCCACGTCGAAACTCATGTTTTTGCAGGCTTTGCAAGGATCCATACATCCACATGTTTTCACTGTAAACTCATGTCTTTGCGATCATAAACAAACAGTGGCAGACGACAGAAGGAAACTGCACCTTTCAGGAAGAAACGAAGAGGACGCGGAAAGCCACGAAGAAATCTGACAACCCCTTCACAGGTCTTCCCTCCAAAGGACGGCTATAAAAGCGAACGACGGGACCAAGAACTTCACACCAAGCAGGGTCTCAACCCGCGAGAAGAAGTAGTAGTAGTAGTAGTAGTTATCAGTGCCAGTGCTGATCGCTCACCTACAAAACCTTCTTCCAAGGCCGCCATAGGCTACAGAGTACTAACCTCTAACATCATTCCCGAGACAGCCGTGAATTATGAAGTGTAAACCTATGCCGTCTGAGGCCACTATGGGCTAAGACAAAATCCTACCCAAAAAGAGCATTGTGTAATAAAAGGAATTACGAGGATGGGTTGACAAGTTCTCAGCCTCGCCAAAAAAACAAGTAGATAGGAAGCGAAGCTCGTTGTTTTTATTCAACATATTCCCCTTGTAGTGCAATGCACTTTTCACATCGCTGCTGCAGTGCTTGCAGGCCAGACAAATAGAAGTCGGATGAATGCTGTGCAAACCAGACCTCTGTTTGAGATGAGACGTCATGGGCGCCATTGAAATGAGTTGCCTTTAAAAATATTTTCAATTTAGGAAAGAGAGAAAAGTCTGATAGAGCCAAATCAGGCCAATAAGGTGGATGTTCCTGTATTTGAAACCATAGGTTCTCCAATTTTTGCAATATCAGACATGCCTTGTGTGAGGGCGCATTGTCTTGGAGGAAGATTACCCCTTTTGACAGCTTTCCACGTCTCTTCTCCTGTAGTGCTGCTTCCAGTTTGTCTAGAAGAGATGTATAATAAGTTGCATTGCTAATTTCACCCGATTTCAGATAATCCAGCAATAGAATTCCTTCACAATCCCAGAAGATCGTAGCAAGGACCTTAGCAGAGGACCGCTGAGCCCCAGCCTTCTTCGCTACTCCACTGTGGCGCTATTCCGCCGATTGCTGTTTCGTCGTGGCTTCGTAGAAATATAACCAGGTTTTGTCCACTGTTACCAGCCACTGCAAAAATTGGCGTTATCCGCTTGAAATTGGGACAGAACTGCCTTACTTGCCTCCACCCGTTCAAAGCTTTCGGAATCCATTTTGCCGCGATCTTCCTAATACCTAAGTCTTCATGGATAACTTTCCACACCTGTTCATGACTAATGCCCAATGTGTCCTCTGTTTGAGCTGGATTCGGCGATTGTCGAGTATCATCCGGTGAATGGTGTCAATCATCTCGGGAGAGGACACTGTAATTGGTCTTCCACACCTTGGATCATCGTTCAGGCCAAACTGCCCACGTTTGAAGTTCGCTGTCCATTTTTTCACCGTGGAATACGATGGTGCATTGTCCCCCAATGTCGTGACAAGGTCGTTGTGGATCTCCTTCGGAGAAAGTCTCTTTAGGAAGAGATACTTGATGAATGCACGATGTTCAAATTTACTAATTTCTGGGACGTGGGCTGACATCTTCACTTTGGACCTAAAAAAAAAATTAAAATTGGTTTAGTCAAACCAAATTTTGCACAGTAGCTTCACAAATTATAAGCCTCATAAACGTATATAACTTTTATATCTAGCTTTGTTTGAACCTGGGTAGGCTGAGAACTTACCAACCTACCCTTGTATTCCTATCTTACACTGAGAACATTTTAGAACATTTAAAGACTTAGAGAAAACTAATAGTAACTTTGTCCAAAAACTTACGGAAGATATTTTTATAATAAAAGGGTTGTACGTTATTGATTCTACCTATAGAGTATTGCAATGTTGTCCTCATAAATATAAATTATAACAGGCTAAAAATATTGCTGAACAGCTGCAAATTAAAACACTGTTACAGTGGAACCTTTGAATAACGGACACAAATGGGACACAATCATTCGTCTCTAAATGAGAGGTGTCCGTTACATCGAGGTAACATAAATTTGGATTACTCACAGCTCATGCAGCAATTGCATGCAGTATACGATAAGAACGAGTTCATTGGTTATAAGTATATACAGAGTAATATCGAAATATTGAGCTCCCTCTTGGCTATATGAATAGTGTACGCGCGTTTGGCATGGGAAACCCGGATTCGATTCCCGGCGGCAGCTCATGTGGTTCGGATTGCACGTTAAAGTGTAGGGCCACGTCTCATATAGCCTCGCTACTGAACGGGACACTAAACTCAACTCAAACCAATTCAAAATCGAAATACTGTACTTAAGTGTTCGACTCAAAACAAATTCCTCATTGAAATTTTATTCGGAAGCAAATTACATTTGTTCTTTTATCTTTGAAGTTACAAAGCAATATGGAAACTTAAAGGGAAAGAGGAGAGAATTTGTCAAGCGATATATGACTAGCGACATGCGATGAGGAAGAAGCGGTATATGACAATAGCGACATGCAACATTTGCGATTATGTGAGAACAGAGATAGTCGTGATTACTTTCTTATCTTATAAATTTGTGTGTAATTTTGGATTATTTTTTTTTTATATCGAAGCTAAAAATTACCCGAAGACTGTTGTGAGAAAACTACCCATATAAGGGTAATATGAGTACTTTATTCATAACTAAGAAACTAACATTACATTTTTTCGTGTTGCGCTTACAAAATCGAATGTTTGCATCTTAAAGTCATCAGTGAATAATACCGTCAAACAGTTGGCAACGCATGTAAGATAAGAGCTACAGTAAGCAATTTACCAGTGGCGAAGCGTAAACCCATATTTAGGGTAGGCCCGATGTAAACTAATAACACAAATAACATTTAATGTATCATAAAATATTTAAAATTACACTCGGAATTCTGCTCTTCTTAAAAAAACACCAAAACTATTTATTCTAAAGAACTTTATTTGCTGTATTTCTAACACTGTTTAGAGAGTAGTTTTTGTTGTGTAACAACAAAGAATTAATACATAAGCAAAAGTATACGGAAAGTAGTCTATTATTATTATTATTATTATTATTATTATTATTATTATTATTATTATTATTATTATTATTAAACAAATATTTACATGAGGAAAACACGCAATATGTATTAACGGAATATTCCCATTTAGCTATACTACAATAATTTTTAAGTGAGTTCATGCTTTCTTCTGTCTGGGATTTGCAGAGGGAGATGAGGGGAATTTTCTTTACCTCCATATTTGAAAATGGAGAGAGAGGAAAAGAAAGTACATTCTATGAAATGGAAAACTCAACTAAAATTACACTCAAATATAATTATTTTATCTTGTACGGTAGCGTTTGTAAATTTATACATATGTTTAATGTATCAGACTTATAGTCTATATGATATTATGGACCAGGCCCCACGTTAAAAAAAAAAAAAAAAAAAAAAGCTACTCGGAATAACTCCTAAGAGTGCATACCTAAATTAAACAAGTTAACACTAATAGAAATACATAATTCTACATAGAAACTTCTTACTGTGTTCAAGAAATCATCTTATAACATGTTAGCATTGAAAGATACTTTTAACGTTAAAACTAAACTCCCAGAGGCTAGCCTTCGCACCTTCCCAACAATGCGCGCAATCCCAGGCGAAAATAGCTTCACTTCCTGAGTAACATAGCCCGTAAACCTGTCTAGCGAGCTGCTGAGGCTCAGACAGAAGGGACTCCGAATGTTTCCAACCTACTATTTTGTTACCGAAAGAAACCAAGATGTTGAAGTATTGACTTTATTTTATAACATACCAAAGAGAAAGAAAATATACAGTAGAAAACAGGGTAGGCCCGGCCTCATGGCCATATAGTACGCTTCGCCACTGTAATTTACACAAGTTTGTACTATTCATGCTAACTTCGAGAGCAGCAAGGATTAAATGAATTTGTTTCCGGTACGAATAACGTGGATGAAGGCTTGTATTCATAGTATTCATCAACTGTGAAACTGCTGTTAATGGAAGGTTAAAAGAATACTTCAATTGTTCTGTACAAGAGTGGCTGGAAAACGAATATATTCGTAGATAAATGGAATAAATAGACCTGCTACCAGCGAAGACATAGTACCATTATTGCGGTAGAAGCATAAAATAATAAGATAAATAAACTGCTCTGTAGATCCCATCCAAAGGCTCAAGGCTTGTTTCTAGTTATTTTTCATTGCAAGGTTCTTATATAGGACAGGAATTTATATGTCATTTGTAAGCTATGCTTTGAACCAAGGAACAAAACTTAGGTTAAAGGACGCTTTGCAGAATGAAACCTATTCAGTTGTCACCTCAGTTTCATCTGTTTTACAAAGTCCTGTATTTATTTTTAGTTTAACGTCCTGCGTTATTCTTCGAGGCTGAGAGAACCAGTAATGACGATAGTGAATGGAAGAGTGGAATAAAGAAAATGGAAGGAAACAGAATCCCGAGAAATCACGCGTACACGGCGTTTGTCTACCACAAAGCCCACATTATACGAGATGAGACCGAACCGAGGATCCCACATACCGGAGGTGAGCGATCTCACTGACTCAGCTCGACTCCTTCTTCAAGATTGTGTATTCGTTGCAAGATTCGTTACAAATACATAAAACTTAGAAGACTAAAAAGACACTTGACCATTACTTTTATATACGAAATAAATTTTACTTTTGTACAAATTTCATACTTTATTGTAGAAATGACAAAAGAGAATTTACTTTGAAAATGATCGCTTTGTTTAGAATGTTACTAGTCTCTTATACGGCATTGTTGAGCAGTGCCATAAATTTTGGTTAAATATTCTCCCTTTTATTTGTGTTGGATTTATAGATACTTATTTTCACACAAGTCACCAATCATTGAGACGCTACTACACAATAATACTTTTTAAAAAAAATAAAAAACTGGTAAGAAAAGCTGTTGATGGAAACACTTCTTAAGCGTAATGATGTGAGTTTCTGTATGCTGGATAAGTGTTGGTTCACACCTTGACCCACCGTATAGTACCGCTGCTTCGCTGGCCTCCATGGTCAGCATCTTGCTTTTCACTGTCCTTCGGCAGCAGACAGTGGCTGTCTGGTGAACTAGCCTACAAGCAGCGTGGCATGTGTGAAAGCATACCCAATATCTGCTTAATTGGATGCCACAACGTGTAGGGGTTCTGTTCCCACCACATGCAGGTTTCACGATATATTGATTTATCAAGTTTAGAAGTGTTGTGCAGTTCTGAAATTGTAATAGTCACGTAGCGAATGTGAGATATAGACTTAATTCCACTTAAATGTGTAGTCACGTAACGAATGTGGAGTATAGACTTAATTCTACTTAAATGTGTGTTTCTTGGTTGGATTGAAGTTTAGCGTCCCTGTCAGCAGTGAGCCTACATGAGACAGTGACATGCAGCTTAACGTGGAATCCGAATTACATAAGCTCTCACTGGGAACCGAACCCTGGTCTTCCGCGTCACATCTTTCTTAGTATTGTAATATTTCACAAATAGTGACATATTTGTTACTGACAAGGGAACATCTTACATTGATAGTAGCATTGCCCAATCAAACAATGCGTAATCGATAGAGGAGTGAAGAAAAGTGAGAAATCCAGATTTTTACAAGCCGACACCCAGAAACACAGGAGATACAGAGGAAAGACGAATCTTGAATCATGTGGAGATAGCAATGCAAAAGATACACTGAACACAACAGTATAGTAAGCAAACATTGTAACCACAGACATGCTCAATAACATCATATGTAATAGTGTTGCCAACTAAGCACAAAATGAAGTTTTGTAAGTGGCACGGAACAAATTATAACATCTAGCAAATCTAACTATGAGTAGAACCATACCTGTGACATCTTGATGTGAACATTTGAGGATAGGCCTATATCAATTCCTATATGAATCTTGGATGTAGAAGGGTCATACAGTACACGATTCAAACTAGTTAAAACCAAAATATGAGACCACAAACAATAATATAATCACTGAAGTACGAAAATAGGGACGAAGCACAGTGTCGAAACAGGTTTGCCCAAGTGGAAAATCAGAATAGTATCAAACACAACACACAACAAAACTGAAATGAAGGATGCGCTTGGATTGACAATTGATTAGAAGGCTTCTGCATATAATATTGTATCACCTCACACATTATTGATAGTCAGTTTTGCAGTGTTGCTGTTGATAAAGCGCTTCGCAGTATGTTGGTCCCTACGAGGAGAGGGTAGCTTGAGAACTTCATTTTGTATTCAGTTGGCAACACTGCATTACATAAGATGTTATTGAACATGTCTGTGGGTACAATGTTTGCTTACTATAATGTTGTGTAAATGCCATTTTGATTACGTGAATCATTTTGGAGTTCTGTGTTAGTGTATCTTTTGCATTGCTATTTTCACATGATTTTAGATCCTTCTTTCCTCTGTATCTCGTGTGTTTCTGGGTGTCGGTCCGTAAAACTTTGGATTTATCAATTTTCTTCACTCTTCTATCGATTGCGCATTGTTTGATTGGACAACGCTACTTGTTCCCTTGTGAATGTATTGACAGTTTAAGGACAAACCTTTCTCGTTAAGTCAAGTCATTGTAATAATATTCATAATAAGGGTTCAGATTTCTGTAACCTAAAACTTTTTTAAAATATACATACATTTATTTCCTAAAAATGGCAAAATACGACACGATGACCCACAAAAAATAAATATTTAACAGAAATGCCTAAAATAACTCAGAAGTCGATAAAATTATTTTGTCGTCATAACAGCACAATGTTGATCCTATAAAGAGAAAACGGGAACAAAAGTAATATTTATTTTAGCGTAAAAACTAAACTGTGCTGATACTTGCAAGTTAAAAATATATAGAGTACCTAAAAGCTTGTACTATACTGTACCATGTTTAATACGGTATGGTACAATTTTCATATACAGTGGATGTATGCATGTGTGTATGTATGTTCCAGCATAACTCTGGAACACTTGGACAGTTTCAAGCAAACTTGGTGCACGTATGACTTAAAGTCTGAAAAAAAAAAATCTGTGGTGGTAAGACCCCTAGAGATAGGGTGGGTGGGGATGACATGTAAAAGTAATCAGAAACGACCTATATTACTGTCAGATACGTAGTTTTCGGGATCGTTCAAATGTATATTGATACTCCCATTGTGTTACGTCCAAGTTAAACTTTAACATGAGGGCGATAAATTGTGAAAAGTAAAATGTCCCAAATCACTGAAATTAATACCGAATCCCTAGTTTTCGTCGCTAAGTTGATAAGGAACAGACCCGACGGCAGTTAAGACCAAATTTAGTCAAACAGAATGATAAGCGGACGGATGTTCTGGAGTTTTCGAAAATTCCTCTTTTAAGGAGGAAAGGTGGCAATTTCTATGATTACTTTTGTCATATTGAAATCGGTGTTGCCTGTTGTTTGTGATCGCTTTACAGATAAATAATTGAAACGTTTGAAATGGATTTTAGAACATAGTATCTACCTCATAGTAAGCTTGCCATTTATCATACCAATGTGATTAAAGGATGCATCTTAAAGGAATGGAGGGGTAACAAAATATAGTATCTAATGGGTTTTTAACTTCAAATGTTTCATTAAAATGCGTATCCAGAGGGAGGGAAGTGAATTAAAATATTTTCTCCGTGTAAAGAAAGGGGATTTTAGCTACTATACAATTAAGAAACTGGACTTCAAATATCACTGCAGGGGAAGAGAAAAGAAGAAACACACACAGAGACAGACCAGGTGTTAAGGTGACGATCTCTCTTTTCAAAGTGGGTGATACGACGCCAGGTCAAGAACCGTTATCCTTCACACTGTACAGTATTCCTTCAAGTCCCAAATATTTCTTTTTTTAAAAAATCCAAATAATCTCGATATCAATGCTGGCAAACATATTCCTGAGCAGTGATGAAACTTCCCTGAAACATGTTGATTGTACAACGTCTCTCATACCTGTGAACTCCGCCAACTACAGTTGAAATGTGGCTCGTCTCGAAGACGCATGGATTGTCATATCACAGGATGATATCCAAGGGTTCACTCTCTGAATGCGTCCTCTTATTGCAGCCGTTCACTTTGGGACCCAAATGTAACCTAAGGTTAAACATGGCTAAAATATGTGTTTATATTAGCAATAAAACCCGTATTTTCGTTTCTACAAGAGTCGGAAATGCATTGATATTTACTAGCAGAATACCATTTTTCGCATGGAAAGAATAGCTCTACTTTTCATTTTGGACATAAAGGGGGTGAATTTGGATTTAAACTGCATCGGAAGTGTCACTGTTCGTCTCAGCGACCCCGAAAACTATGGATTCAACCATTTTTCGATCATTTTTAAATGTCTCCCTTCCCGAAGTTACACCGTCAAAATGAAATAATAAAAACCATCCCAGGCCCGAACCCCATCTATTTGGCAAATTTGATTGAGATCACTCTCGTGGTTCGAAAGTTAAGTTTTATTTATTTTCATATACCTCCCCCTCCCCTCCTCTACATTGTAACGTCAAAGTGAAATTATAACATCATACCCAGGCCTAACCCTCATCTATGTTGAAAATTTGATCGAGGTCGGTCGTGTGGTTCAAGAGTTAGTAAGTCACAGTGACTTTCATTGTTATATATAAGGTGTTCTACGAATGGCACCCACGAACCACAAAACACTATTCTACAGGCCAAAATAAATCGAAAATGTTGTATGATGATATGCCCCCTGGGGCCCCCTTCAGCCGCTATGGAGAATCAAATTTCATAATGTGGCAACGTCGCAGATTAACGTGGAGCGATTGGCATTACTCGACGAATGCAACAAGCAGTTGTATCGATTGCTACACTAAGTGATGCTAGCGTCAATCATTATCGACTTTAGCTGCCATTCAGAAAGAATCAATATAACTATTTGATAGATTGGTAGATTTAATCTATGGTCCTTTACTTACGACGTAGACACATAGTGTAATTTGTGTCTCAAGACAAGGACTCGAAATGACAGGTAAGAAGATACAGGATAAAATATGACTTTCATAGAAATCGGAGCTTTACTGATAATAGTTGTAGTATGTATGTTACTGTTACTCAGACAATTATTCTTTGATACTATGAGAGAACACATGCATGTAAATAGGAAATGTTTCATTAAATGTTTGCTCCAAAGAAGAAATAAGTTATGAGATGAGATTCCAGATTCCGCTTCTACGTTTTTCTCTGTAATGTTAGTGTATAGTGTAAGTGAAGTGAAATCTGGAATTTCATAGTTGCAACTTCATCTCGTTGTCTTCTTACGGCATTTCTGTTTCTGTCGTATCATTGACGAACAGCGACGTATTTCTTCCCTCCCCCCCCCCCCGCCTCTCTCTCTCTGTCAAAAATGTATTACAATAAGTTCTGCTGCTCTGTCGCGATGGAAATAGTTAATTGTAAAACTCAAGTAATTCACATAGATTCATGATCTTGAAGCTCCTGAGGATCGCTAGATATTCCTGTGAATCTATTTCTTCAAACGTGAGGAATACAATTCATTGCGAGGAATTTTGCGTGTAAAGAGTGAATTTTTCTACTAACTTCGTATACATATAGTATAACACTAGTTTCCATCATCATTATTTTTCAATGTATGTGATGGTATAGAAAATAGGGTGTAGCTGTATATATCTCAAGATAGAAATTGAGCAACATTAACTTTGTATTGATAGCGTCTGTTGTGTAAGCCAGGTTTTCTATATTGCGGTCTTTTGTTTTAGGTGGTTCCAAAGGACTACAAAACCATGGCAGCCTTATCGAAGGCCATTGCCAAGAACGTATTGTTCTCCCACTTGGATGAAAACGAGCGATCTGACATTTTTGATGCCATGTTCCCAGTCAATTTTCTCCCAGGAGAGACTATTATTCAACAGGGTGACGAGGGAGATAATTTCTATGTAATAGACCAAGGAGAAGTAGAGGTAAATATATTCATTTAGTTATTAAAAATATTTTTTTTTTTTTAACTTTAGATTGTACACATTTATTTAGTAAGAGAACTTCTAATACAAGGTGTGACAGTTTAATTCCTGAAGTGCGTCTGTAGGTAACAAATTTCCGACTTTATACTATTGACTCTAATTCCTTTACAAGTCTCCTTTTACATCTGTACATTCAATTGCAGGTGTTGTTGCGACCTGAATTCGAAATGTTTTTAGTTAACGTATACATGCATTTAAACTTAAACGTTTGTAAAACGTTTTCCCTTATGCATAATAAAAGATAAACAGTTAAATGTTTTCATTGATTAAATCTTTATTAGGAGGAACTAGTGTTTAATCAGTTCTGAAAAAACACCTGGAGCTTCATTAACGCATATTTGTGTTGTGTTGTGATGTGCAAATTTTGCGAAAAATGATACGGATACGAAAGATCGAACCCGGGACTATGTGCATCAAAGGCTCACGCGCTAGACACTAGACTAGCGATGAGGGCTTGTAGAAGTTCGAACCTAACGTGCAAATTAGATTTTCCGTAGATTACATACAACTTTATCTTTAGATCCCCTTAGTTCATTTACCCTTTGATGTTTGCCGCTCAGATTTCGTATTTTTAGTAATCTCGGTTAATACTGAACTTCATGAATATATAAACCATGTCTAGATGCCCGATTATTGGGTGAGAAGATTTACTTGTAAATCTTAAGCTGAGATCTGCTTAAACCTATAAATTAAACATGCTGTCGGGTTACAGCAACAGTGGGAGAATTTTGAGAAGGAAACATAAGATAGTTGCAATAACGTAATTACAAACTGGGTGTCTTTTTGAGGAAGAAGTGTTTTGTTTATTTAATAATTCCTTATTTGGGGTAGAATCTAGAAAGTGAATATCTTATTTTTAAAATCCAAGAACCAGGATTAATTTTGGTTCTTAATTGAATTCGTATTTTTATTCTGTTAAAATACTTTGTTACATTTTATTAAAGCTTCAATAAATTATTCTATAGGTTACGTTTGAATTGATTAAGAATATAAAACATTTATGAATTGTGTTATTTTATAAATAAAGCAAGTCGTATTACGGGGTCATGCATTGATTTTGCTTGAAATATAATCAAACTACAGATTTTGCGTTCTGGATGGGTGACTCTTTGTCTTAATATGAAGAGAAATCAAATTGGTATTTATTAGGATCACGCAGAGGAGACTTATAATATTGTAATGTCACGTCCGTTATTCCATACAATAACTCTTGAACGAAAGCGATTTTTAATTGTTTTTTTAACAGAGCGGTTATCTCACCTGAGTTAACAATTATCTTCATTAACGGTGACTTCATCGGTGGCTATCCATATACCATTTTCTGCTGTTGAAATAAAGGTTGTAGAAGTTACACATTGCGCCGTTAGGTGGCAGCAAACACCCTTGAACAGTTAGCAATTACCGGATGAAATTCAAGCGCCTAGTGCGTGATCCTTTTTACTGTGCGTACGCGCCTTTGGCGTGGGAGACCCGGGTTCGATTCCCGGCGGGAGCTCATGTGGTTCGGATTCCACGTTAATCAGTAGGTCCACGTCTCATATAGCCTCGCTGCTGAAAGGGACGCTAAACTAAAATCCACTCCACTCCTTTTTACTGTGTACCAGAATTTATTTATATACTTATTCTTTGAGTTTTACGTCATCCAGTCCTGCCCTTTAGGCTAAAGGAACTATGAGATGGGGCAATGCATACGCCCATTCTCTGGGTGAAACTGGAACCCGCGACAGACAGATCTTGCAATTGTTAGCCAAATGTTTTAGATAGTTCGACCATTCCAGCCGGTAGAAATTAAAATATGATGGCTCATATTATTAAAACAGATGATGTAAACCAGGATATGCTATGTAGGCACTGGTGATCATTCCTAAATAATTACGGAATGTTGGTCGTTATACGTGGCCCACCAAACTAAGACGTTAACGTTTTGAACAGGCAGCTCTTCTTTCACAGATTCCTTATGATTATAACATACGAACAGGAGACCATGTATCTATGACTCTGTTCTCTGCTCAAAACTCTTAAAGTATTTTTGGAACATTGCCTGAAATAACATGCCAGAGAAGAGACCAAGCATATCCGAATGAACCAGAATACTGCAAGAAGGTCATTAAAATAGTGATTGGTTTCGCAATTCGTTCTTTCTCGTTAATTCTGAAATTTTTGCGTGACTTACGACTAGTAAAATTCAAAATTGTCACGTACATCATTTTTTTTTAGTTAATCCCTAACCTCGTTGGTGAAGAAATATTGGAAGTATTTTATTTTATTCCTTGAACGAATCTAAAGCAGAAAGTAGTTTGATCATGTTTGTTTGTCGAAAAAAAAAGTTATCTTTTTTGTATGTAACACTGAAATCCGTCAGACTGTGAGCTATAGCTATTCATGTCTCTATCACAAAATTTTCGACAAACTTTAAAAAAAAATAGAATATAATAAATTATATTCAGGCTCGTATCTTAAAACAAAATAAGTAATGTATAGGGTAATTAACTTAATAAACAGGTTTATAACTCAGGATCTCATCTACATATGAAATCATAACACATGAGTTACCTCTATGAAAAGTTTATTTAGAAAAAGTTGATAATTTTATGAAATATCTTTCTTTAAAAGTGCATGATATATACCTGTTGAGTCTTATCTTCTCTAATTCCTTAATATTTATCTAGTTTTAGTAAACTTCATAAAGCTAAGATTTCTCTAATTATGTGTCTGTGGCAGACAGAAGGGTTAGCCCTCACTAAAAGCGTCCTCTGTCAACCTTAACTTATAAAGGGCATTGACTCACTCCATCAAAAGCCCTGGCCTACGACCCTATTTCGTGTACTCCCTTAAATAGGAGATGCACTAGAAGGATATCTATCTAAATACTTATTATATGGATAGGTAGGTAAGGAGAAATGAGTTCGCCTTATAGTAGCGAAAGATCCTTAAATAGATCTGGCAGGTAAAGGTTAGATAAGAACTATACTCCCTGAATTAGGAAATGTGATTTAAAAAAAAATAATAATCTAAAAACTCTATCAGTAGCCTCTTACGAGTCCACTTCGAGGGATCGAACCCAGGAATCTGTGTTCAGAGTATTCATAAAAACCTATTGTGTCCTGCAAGAGGAACAAAATTACTTTATAACCGACCAAAGCCGTATACAGCTTCAGTTTTGAACACGTACTCAAAAATTCTAATATCAGGGAATTGTTAATCTAAATGCCATATCCACCTAAATATGGAATGTAGCATTTCAAGGATCAAATCCTGTCCCTATTCTACAGGGCCTAATTCCCTAGCAAAAATCTGTTTCTTGAATTAGTATAAGAATTATTTTTCTATATCCCTTCTTCTCACAGGACCTCATTTTAGTCCAAGAAAGAAGTCCCTTAAATTGAAAACCTGCTAGAAGGTAGAACCTAATATAGCTCATGCCTTTTGCCCTATTTAAGACTCGGAGAACCTAACGAGTCAAAGCAAGACCTCCGTAATACTCCCCCTTCATTTACTTGAAGACCTAATATTCTCTTACGGGGAGAAAAAAGTTTCCACTCAGCTTACCGAGCCGAGTCTGTCCTATAAATTACATTTTGGAGACTGTTCGAAGTCTCCTCCAAGACTGACGGTCAACTGACCCTTCCCTGTAAAATCTTCCGTATATATAGGAAAGCTATCATATCATAAGCTATGTAGAAAAAACGAGTGCTAGGGAGGAGGGTTCTCCCACCAACAAGAAACTTTCTCTGAATGCTTTGAAACTGACTGTTATTCCCTGAAACAGAGTTGCTATCTAACTATTCTTTTTACTAGAGGTATTTTTATGTAATAGCTGAAAATAGAAATAATATAAATATACATAGTAAATACAACAATTACATTTACATACAATTAATAATAACAATAATTAATCACCCAATGACCAGATCTGGATTTCTTAACCTAATAATAATAATAACTTAAAATATATAAATCAATACCAATATACAGATATAAAACAATATATAAATTTAAAAACATTATTTAAACATAAAAACCAGCAAGTGATCCAAAAGTGTCACTTGCATGTTCACGAAACTTACATCAGTGATATTAAAATCAATCGTTCATTATTTTTTCTTCCTTTCTACAACTGTTTTCCTTGTTTCATATAGCATTCGAATTTATTAGAACCAGCAAGTTTCTTATCACCTAATTATTTCGTAAAAGGAAACATACAGTATATTCATGTAAACAAAATAAACTACTTATAATGTTTTCGATCTAAAAAATCTGTTCAGACAGCATAGAAAGCAAAAAGGGGGCAGATTTCTAATAATCCCTCTAATCCGTTTACACACTTTAGTTTGTCATGTTAACTTTTACATCACACATTAATTCTCAATATTTTACTTCATTTAAAATTATATGTTTCCGTTTCTATTTGATCAGCAATCGTACAGATTGAACTGAAGGAAATATGAGAATTGTCGCTTCCTAATCAGGAGATCCTGAGTTTGAATTCCGCTGTCGACATTCTTATTTAGTCCTTTCGTGTGATTGTCAAATTGGTACCTTTAAATATTGACCTTAGCTCACTTCCATCCCGTTCGTGAAGTTCTGTTACTAGTCTCACTTTTACTGTTCCTCGGGATCACTTCATTCTTAATTCTGTCCTTCCACGTCACTCCACACATCCACCATAGCATCTTCATCTCCGCAATGTGCAATTTTGTTCCCCTCTTCTTCGTCGTCCAACGTTCCGTTCCATTTCTATGGCAGGTCCCACTACTATTTTGTGAACTTTTTCTTTAAGGCATATTGGTATCTTACAGTCACACAACACACTTGCCATTCGTTCCTTTTTGACCAGCCGCTGCTAATTCTGCTGTTTGCATCTTCCTCTATTCCTGAATTTGCCTGTAGTATTGATCTGAAGTATTTGAATTTCATTATCATTATCGCCTCTTCTTTGTCCAGTCATATTCTTGTACTTTCGCTTAAATTTCGCTGAAAGAACAATGTAAATATTCTGTCTTGATTTTACTAATTCTGAGCCATTTTCTCTCCAATGCTCCTCTTCAGGTATCCAGTTTCTATTGGAGTATTTTCTTGGTCTCACCAACACGATGTCGTCTGCGAATAACATATTCCACGATGCTAACTCTTGGATATCCTTTGTAATGCTCGTCCATCACAACTTCGAAGAGATAGAATCAAGACTGGATCCCTCATAAAGTCCCATTTTTACTGTGAACTCTTGTGTTATTTCACTCGCGCTCCTCACTCTTGTTCTACACCCCTAGCGCAGCTTCAGAAGTCTGTCACTAGTAATCAAGAATTGTGTCAGGAGTTCTCATCTTTTCTGGATCAGTACCGAATCTACACTGTCTTCTACACTGAAGATTTGAAGCATGCTGACTCTGTTGGTTGTGCCTTCGTCATGGCTGATCATGACGCTGGTTTCAAGCTCATCCAAACTCTACAATGTTTATGGCTGAATTAGTAGCTATTTTGCAGAATCTGCAATATATTCGTCGACACCACCTTCGACCTATTCTCCTCTGCTCTGATTCCAGCAGTGCTTCATGTATCTTACTGACGTCTCGACTTTGCACCTACTTGTTCAGCAATTTCTACTTTCCTGCCACTCCTTACGTATGGGAGCTGTGATGTACAATTTTCTTGGGTGCCTGGCCATGTTGGTATCCCAGGAAACAAGCGTGCTGACCGTGCTACCAAGGAAGCTACCCTTAACAGGACCTGACTATGTTACCGATCCCCAGCTCAGATCTTCGTCCTGTCGTCGACTGTCACCTCCTTCAACGCTGGCAGACAGACTGAAACGAGCATTTGCATAATAAACTGCACGCTGTCAAGCCTCGGCTTGGGATTTGGACCATGAGTTCTCATCCTTCACGGCTAGAAGAACGAAGCTTAGCACGCTTGTGTATTGGGCATAGCCATCTGACCCATAACTATCTGTTACATAGGCATAATCCTCCTTCCTGCACCCTTTGTGGTGCATTACTTACTATCTGCCATCTTCTCGTGGTCTTCCTCTTGTTCCTGAGCGAGCCCACCTTGAACTACTAACTAATATGCCTACTTTGCTTGGAGACGATGCCCAGATGATCCTCAAAGTTTTCTCCTTTCCTCATCATGCTGAAGTCCTGCCTGCTTTGTGAGCGCATTCCTCATCTTTCTTTTAATTAATTTATTTCTCATTTTATCTAGTGCTTCTCGGTGTTCTCATGGTGGTTTTAGGCACATCATAACATTTCCTTCCTTTTATTTATTTTATTTTCTTTCCTGCACAGTCATATCCAGTACTAATTACGGGCTGTCCAACATGTGTTCTCCTATTTCTGAGATGCACCGTCAGAGAAGATAACATATCTTTGCGTATTGACCAGTCCTTGTGTGTGTGTATTGAATTTGCACATTTCTTAAATTCTATGACATTTAACTCCTAAGTGAACTGACACCTTTTATTCTGCTGTAGACTGCGCTTTTCATTTATTCATTGCATTCTCTAGGTCGATAAAGACCATATGAAGGCCCTTCTTGTATTCTCTGTACTTTTCCAAGCATTCTAAGTGCGAATGTTACATCCGTTATCAACCGTCCTGCCATGAAACTAAATTGGTTCTCTGTTATTTGGGTTTCTTCCCTCAATCTTATTCTATCACTCACTCCCAGAGCTTCATTACATTGCACAGAAGTTTCATTTCCCCCAGTTTCCGCAATCTGGCATATATCCTTTGTTTTTGAAAACCAGCATAACGTAGCTGTTTCTCCACTCTTTTGGTATATTTCCTGTTCCTATTAAAAAGTCGATGACCCCACTCCTTCTTTACCTGGGTCTTACCATGCTTCTATATGGATATTATCCAGTCCTAGGGCTTTACAACTTTTCGTCTTGTATAAGCGTTAATTGAAGTGGTTGTTGTTAATTAGTTTAAACTTCCGAGAAAATAATAATATTGTGTACAATCAAAATATAATTATAAGTTATTGTTTATCATTATTATAAAATTCTTATAGAAAAATTCGCTTTCCATAGGTATTTGTGAACAATGAGCTTGTGACTACAATTAGTGAAGGTGGCAGCTTTGGTGAGCTGGCCCTCATCTATGGAACCCCACGAGCTGCAACCGTTCGTGCCAAGACAGATGTTAAACTGTGGGGGATCGACAGAGACTCTTACCGTCGCATTTTGATGGGATCTACAATCAGGAAAAGGAAAATGTATGAAGAATTCCTTTCTCGGGTCTCCATTCTTGGTAAGTGATGTTCACGTGTGTCACTTCTACAACTATAATTGCTTTAATTGTTATTGCACTACTTTTTTCGATCTTCTTCCCCTATGTGAGCAAAATGTTGTTATAAATTTTCACCCACCTGCTGATCCAGTTTTATTTATTTATTTATTTATTTATTCATTTATTTTTAAAGCATGGTTATATTATGGTAATACCAAGGATGTTATAAATATAGGATCTGCCCATATGTATCTTCGTCCTATTAAATCGATGAAGCCAAAAAACAACCGAGCATAGACACGTCTGATTGGCTACTCTCGTTTCCGCCATCGTCTGATTGGCTGCTTTCGTTTCCGCCATGATTGTTGGCTCAAAATATTGCGATCCTGTTGGGCGGAGTGGGCAGAGTAAGGGTGACGTATGGCTTCAAGATTTTGTTGTAAGGGCAGATCTTCTATTTTTAAAAGATCCTTTGGTAATACAGTATTTCTTCGGTTTCGATCTAAACTCTACTCTTATGTTCAAAGTACATTGTAGGGAACATTAGCTTCAATGCCATTGTGTAAGGCTGTGAGTATTTTGATATTTCGATGTTTTATCGTTGTTGAATTTTGTATGCAAATCCAGATATTGTACAATTCTACCCTTGTGCTCCTGGTAAAAGAATCTCTATTCTTTGATTTTGAAGGATAATGTATAGAAAGATCACGACTTACAAAACTTCATGTGAATAACGAATTAGTAACTATAAGAGATCAAGAAGGCAGTCTGTTTGCATACTCATTTTTGATTATTAAATAATGATTCATTTCATTTGTTTATATATGCATAATTAAATGCGGGAGAAAAAATCTCCCAATTTGAGAAGACCATAGCTTTGGATGGGGAGCGTATCGTTGGATTAATTTGAACTTGAACGGCATTGAAAGTCTCAGTGTTCATTTCAGTGACCCCGAAAACTTTATTTCGGACAATAGTATCGGTAATTTTTGATTGTTTTTACATGTTACCCTCTGTGCCGATGTGATAACCAAGTTATGCCATAGTCCATTCATGTACCAGAAATCACCAAATTCGGTGCAGTGATCTAGGAAGAGGTGCCGTCAAACATTCTCGCATGTTATTTTTATTTCTATAAAGCCCTCCCCTCCCTCTTTCAAAACCAAAATTTTCAAAAACGCTGGGACATGTTCCCCCTTGTTTTTATTAAAGAGATTATGTACAGAGTTTCATATTCTTAACTTCACGGACTCGTGAGATACTCAATTTTCCGCTTAAATTATGATCCCCCCCCCCCCTCGCTTCTTAAGATATCCATTTTAAGGTTGGTTTATAGGGACAAGTTTTGTCGATAGATGGCAGTACAATCTTCGTATCTCTTCCATGTATTTTTTACCTTTCACGGAAATTTACAATTTCTTTTACAAAGTTCAACGTAGAGACTTCAAATTTTTAGAGAAGGAACTTCATAACCTGTTAAAGGGAACAACCCGTGCCGATTTTTCATTTAGAATTTTCTTCATTGTTGAAATGGATATCCAAACCTTTAACAGTGGAACTGTTTCAACAATGAAGAAAATTCTAAATAGAAAATCGGCATGGATTGTTCCCTTTAATATGTTATGAAGTTCCTTCTCTAAAAATTTGAAGTCTCTACGTTGAAATTTGTAAAAGAAATTGTAAATTTTCGTGAAAGGTAAAAAATACATGGGTGAGATACGAAGACTGTAGAGACATCTATCGGCAAAACTTGTCCCTTTACACTAACCTTAACCAAAGTAACATAACAAAAACCCAATTTGAGGTAGTTAATATATCAAAAAATTCATTTCAAACATTTAAGCCGTTTTTCCATGATTTCACCACACACAGTATGGCTTTCTTTTTATGCTAATAGATATTATTATTATTATTATTATTATTATTATTATTATTATTATTATTATTATTATTATTATTATTATTATTATTTAAATATCGCTCCAATATTAGTGTATGTTTGAGGAGAAAACCCAGGATATTTGCAGTTTTGAACAATTTTTGGGGAACAGATGTTGTAAATCTGGGATGTGTGGGAGTCTTACTTTTGAAAGAGGTCAGAAGAATTAGAACATCGACTAACTTTTCTTCCCTTAGTTTAAAACGATAAAAGTTTTTTTTTAATATATATATATATATATATATATATATATATATATATATACACATACATACCAATCTGACTTCCCTGAAGAGAGACCACTGTACGACAGATTTCTGGTATATATAGACTATAGTTAGGAAAAGAAAACTGTATTTTGTTCTGTTTCCATTTCGAATGTTGTGTTGAGACAACTATGTAAAAATAGTCATCATCAAGGATTGCAGTTTTTTCCTCTAGCTTCTATAAAATTTCGGGCTATTCAAAAAAAATCACTGATTGCATTTTCTAATATGTCAATTAAATAGTATATATAAAATTAAGAGAACAAAGTTTTAATCATCCTGGATCTTCTGGGTCTTCGTTTAAGGGTTATTGCCTCCGAGAAGCTGTTTCTTAAGATTATTGAAGAAGTATGTTTCTAAAACTTTTCAGTGTGTCCATGTTAATTAAACTGCAAATCCACAAAACCATAAATATCGAATCCATTGTAATAGAAATTTTTACCTTGTGATTCTCTGGTGGTTTTCTGTCAGAAAGTGGGGAATCTACTCATTAGTCAGTTGTATGGAACAAAATGCAATATCTACTTCTGTTATTGAATTGACATGCAATTGTTTCCGCATTTGCGAGAAAATGTTTGGAATCATGACCTCTAAACAAAACCCTAATAGATCACGTATTGATTTGAACTTTTTTCGTTGATATTCGCGTAGTAAAAATCCCGTACGCGTCAGTGGTGTGTGCATTTTAGCAATATCTTAAACGCTATAAGCCGAAGAAGTATCTTCGTCTTGAGCGGAAGTGATCAAATACAGAGTAACTCTGTATGTGTTAAGTGACTGTGAAAATAGAAAACATATACAATTGTGTTCGAATGTTATACTAGTAATGCGAGAATCAGAACTCTTTTAAAACTTTCCCGATTAACGTGTTTTTTGTCTGGAGTACTAAATGAGAATGTAAGTCTCAAACAAATATAGAGGCTGCTTGAACAATGACGATGGTGCTTTTTACTGTTTATTAATAAACTTCTTTGAAACAGTAATCAAGAAGTTTCTGCAACAATGAAACAGTATGTAAAACACCTTTTAATATTCCATATAAATGTAGTGGAGGAAGGTTTAACTATTCATACATTTTATAAAAAAAAAAGAAAAAGAAAAGAAAAAAAAACCTATGAAGAAAATCCCAGTTTAATTTCAAATGATTGTTTAGACTTGTGGTTAAGATTAGATATTTAATTCCTTATTTTTGTTGTAGAAAATCTGGATAAATGGGAGCGACTGACTGTAGCGGATGCCCTGGAGCCCGTATCATTTGAAGACAAAGAGATAATCGTTCGGCAGGGTGAACCAGGAGATGACTTCTATATCATAGTGGAAGGAACAGCCCAGGTGCTGCAGTACAGATCCGAAGGAGAGGAACCAGTAGAAGTTGGACAGTTGGGGTCATCAGACTATTTCGGTGAGGAAAATTCAAATGTTTTTGGTCAGTAATAGCATTATGTATCACAGAGTATGTTGAGGTTTTCGATCAAAATAATTTTGCTTTGAGTAGTATTGGAGGCCGAGAAGAATGCAAGTTTGAAGTTTAAATAGAATAAGCAGCTCATGTAACTTTGAATTGAGCATTATATTGAAAAGATTTGTGTAGAATGAGAAATCAGATAGAATCATGAGAAAGAGTTCGAAAAGAAACAAAAACTGTATCTTCAACCTAACGTACTGTTCACTCTGTGTGCTTAACGATGGACAGTCAATTTTCCCCTTATCTTACTTTTATTTAATTACTTTATAAATTCCACTTCTTGAAATCTCCCTCTAACTTTATTATTCGCACAACTTACATACTTAATTCTTTTAAATTTGGTCTTACTATTACTCATCGAATTGTTTTTACAACTAGAGTCTTTCTATTTCAAATGTGTCCTCGGAAAATATTGAAACATGCTTTGCACCCCCTCCGCCCCCCTCTTACAGAGGAAACATTCCTTTTGCGTAGGGGAAAGAAGTGAATGACCTTGGCTGTGTTGCAGATTTGTCATTCAGTCAAGTGTTTTATTCAGGCACCTTAGGAGGGGAAAATCCCCCCAAAGTGGTAGAATTCCCCCCAAAAAATTTTTGAAGATATAAGTATTGCCATATATATCTTTCTGGTTTCAAATTTAACGTGCAGTTTATATTTTTTCAATTTGCGAGTTTTCAGTTGATGTCCTTTTCATATTTCGCAAAAAGTTATTTTTTTTTCTTGGTACCATTTTTCTATTTTCCACTTGTCATTTCTAAAAACGCTTGCTGAAATTTCCCTCAAAATTCGCATTTATCTGAAAACAATATGGATCAGCACGATGCAACAACAGAAAAATCAATGTGTTGATCAGGTTTTAATGTGTATTTGTGGTTTTTAAGGTGTATTGCTTGGAGTGTTATATTTCTTCATAATAGAGTTATTTGAAGTATCCGAAATTTAATCAACTAGAACGTTGATGATAATAATGTTGTGTTTATAGAAGAAAAAAAATTACACGTGACTTTTGACACTAGACAATAGTAGTGCTCTTTTTCAGTATGTAGTATATATTATAAAGATAGACCACTTTCAAAAAGTTCTGATAGTACTTTCATAACGAAAGGTTTCACAAACTGGAATAAAAGTACAGGTAAAAATCCAAAAGATAATAAACTTTTAAAACATGAACAAAGCGAATCTCATAGAAAATATCTTAATTGTGATTGCGAGGCGAAAAGAATGGTGGAAGAATATACTTCTGTATATTCGATGTTACACGTACAATCAGAAAAACAGAAAGAAGAAAATTTTCAAATGTTAAGTGACTTTATAAATCTAGCATATTTTATGTTCAAGAACGAAATTCCCCATACAACGAAGTATGAACCTTAATCTTGCTGCACAGTTGATTCATACTATCCAAATAGCAAAGTTTATCGCCCATTCGTCGGAAAACGCAGCATACAGAAGTGCCACAACAGTCGTTGAATTTTCAAAAGCATCGAATGAGTGGTTGTCAAATAAAATATTAGAATATATGAGGGCAAGTCCTGTTCTAAGTGTGATGGCCGATTAGTCTACGAGAGATCCTTGAACAAAAGGTAAGAATAAAAACAACAATTGCGCATATTCTAACAGTAGGTCGAGAGCCAAAAGGGGCAATGCCTTCGGTTAGAAAAGCGTTAGGCTGAGTCACACATTTTTTTAATTAATAAAAATATACTTGATTGTTGCTCGTTATTGAAATATATCACTATAGCTCACTCTTCAAATGTCGCAATCGTCACATTCGGCAGCCATTGTGCACTATTTTTTGCTTCCCGCCAAATAATTAAGCCTCATATGACAAAAATTCAAACGCGACTTGTAAATTGTTATCAGTAACACAGCTTACTAATCTAAGATTCGGAAATTTTGGCGGGCTAAATATTCTTATATATGGAGTAGCTTTCTATTTCAATAGTTAAAAATTAATGTGTAACAATGAAGAACAAAGATACAGATAGTTCTCTGAAAGTATATAGACGGTTTCTTTGCACACAGTATATAAAGGTATGGGTTGCATAAGATACATGGCTAGTTTTCATATTTTTAATGGCCTCCTCTTAGAACTTAAGATCCCCCCCCCCCCAAACCGAGGGGATTCGATAAAACACTGATTCAGTCGTTTGTTGTTGGCGAGTAAAGATCATAGGCTACTTAGAATGGCTGACAAGATAGTGCACAGCGAAGCCCGTGAAATAATTTAATGTGGCAACGATGTCTGCATCTAACTTTGAAGGATCTCAGCCACAGCAACTCTTTCGAGGGAGGTATGGTAAAACACATCAACAGCAGCGTCAGCAAGAGCACACTTGGAATAGAGGGTCTAACGATGTAAAATAGAAAAGGAAAACTATGCAGTAACATAATCTCTGGTTACTTCTGGCATGGGTCTAGTACCTCCATAATACGGTCCTTTTTAAAGCGAAAAATTTATGTATTATTTCGGGATAGAACCCTCTCTTTTACTGTCATGTATTTTTTTCCTTTGTTTTTTCAGCTTTTTAGCAATCTTTTTATAACAGAAAGGAATTATTTTCAGTATTTAGCGCCAAAATATTTTCTGCAGTTTGAAAATAAATCTGCGATAGATTACATCAAACAGAAAATCCCTTCCCCTCATAAAATATCTTGTCGTAAGTGACTTGATGAGCCACCACACTGAACAGTTGCAGTCTGAATGTATAGATTGTTTTCTGGTAGAAACCCGTAGGAAACCTTGAACGGATAAAAACAATCGTGGAGAACAGTCGTATAGCCAAGAATTCAATGCGGAACTTCTTCCGTTCCCTGACAGATTCACTCCTCTTTCTGTGTTTCTTGAGGCTTGCATCTTCACCTTCAGAGATAAAGAGTCCACTTATGTACCAAAAATCAGCAAAGCGGTGCAGCGATCTAGACGTTAATGAAAAATACATTGCTACATGTATTTTTATTTATATGGATAAAAATATTAACAATTGTAAAAGCAGAAATATTAGATGGGAATATGCAATGTTAATATCATATGTTTACTAAAACTGTCATTGTTACTGTTGATACGCAGTTTGTGAAGTGCCCGCGGGTTTTCGTAAGGTTCTCCCATACTCTCATTCTACCAATTATTTTTGTAATCACTGAACGTCCGTCTTTTTTAGCTTTTAGGACAAAAACATGGAATGTTAAACGAAGTTTCATTTCTTAAGTGTATGTGAGTATGTATTTCGATGTTTTATTAGTCGCCAGGAGTTTCAAAACAGCGACTTCAAAAATGTTATATTATATTATACGTATATTAATTGTTAAGTTTGATTCCTTCCACATAACTTGAACTGTTGTTTTTGTGTTTTGCAGGTGAAATTGCACTTTTATTAGACAGAGCAAGAGCAGCTACCGTTGTTGCCAAAGGGCCTCTCAAATGTGTGAAATTGGATCGAGCTAGGTATGTATGGAAGATTTTTTTAAATAATACTGAGCAATGTATCAAATTGTTATTAGATATAAGAATTTTTGAATGATCACTGTACCTGTATATAAATATGTGGCTTTCTTTATATAGCTATAGAAAAGCTATAGAAAATTTAATTCACTTTTCTGAACGTCAGAAAATTTCTTTTGTGGATATCTTAATCATACCAATGATTCAGAAGTTCAATTACATCGACCCAATGACATATTTCTCTAGTCTTTTGCAGTAGAAATGTATTTTATCAGGTATAAAATTCGTTTGGCTTATAACTTTTTTAATTACGTGCTTATTTATTGGAACTTACCATATCTTTGACACAATATTCCACGTATAATTATTATACAATGCCATTCTTCTCTAAACGGTCATTTACGTAGTATGTAATGTTTTAATTATACTCACACTTGCTTATATCAACGATCTTGTCTCTATATCAACAACTATGGACAATGAACCAACAGAAGTTTAAAGCTACGGTCGATATGTACTGTATTTAAATTCACTACACCGCTTTCCTTTTAAAGACAAAAGATAAGCAGTACGTCAGTATAGAAGAATAAATAACAATCAATCACTACCATAATTAGTGCCTAATATCGGTCATTGTTATTGATTTCTTTTCTTCTTACGATTTCCAGTACCACAGAATACTCTTCCAGTTATATGACCCTGCTCTTTCACAGAATCAGTTACATTCCTTCCAACGTAGACTTTCTTTTTCTTTTTTCCTTCCTTGTTTACTCTTTGTCAGATCCTCCAAATTGAAACTATTTTCTTCATCGTCAGCAGGCAGAAGCCATGTTATGAAGTAAGGTAATTTATCTGACGCTTTACCAAGTTCCATACATATATTTTTCTATCACGTTCTTGATAATAAGAAGAGGAGGATAATTTCCCAACTCGTTCCAACATTTTTCCACTTACCTAGTTTGGTAATTAAACCGTTGACCAAAATATTCAAATCCATATATTTTCCGTTTGTCATATCTGTCTGTTCTTTAACTTCCTAAACTAAATAAATCATTTTAGTATCAAGCATACTACGAATCTTATCTATAGCTGAACCATTTTCCCTAAGACATTTCTCTTAATCATCAAATCTTTTTCAACCACACCAATTGTCAAAATTCTCCACATCTATGGCAATCAAATCATCCATATCACCTGTCCTCTGCTCTGTTCCTGTCTCAGTTCTCGTACTGTTTTTAACTAGTTTCTCTTCCCTGGTATATGTAGATATCAACATTTAAACAAAATGATCATATTTTCAAATGCAGCATCTAGCTTTAATGGCTGGACAGGTTTCCTTGGATTGATGGTTGTTACACAAACTGCACCGGTCCAGATTCTAAGACGGTCAGGTTGTGTAACGGTTATCTTCTCAGTCTGTTTTTTTCCTCTTTATGGAACTTTTAGTTTAATATATTCGACTCACGAAAGATCTTGGACTTACGATCTACAGCTCAAATTGATTTGATATTTATCGTTTTATTTAGTAAAGATTTGATTTTGTGAGCAAACATGTTCTTGCTCTACCTTTTTCAATGTCCACAATGATATAATCTATCAAAATTTCTAGTAAATTCCAGAGGCAATGTGGTTAGCGTGTTTCAGTTCCAAAAACAAGATTTAAATAATAGGTCATAATGTTGTTTTGAGTAGATAGAACTTATTTCGTTCAATCCTATAGTTTATCATCATCAAAGATATTCTCGCACGCAGCTGAGAAGTTTCCATGCTCCACGGTCTTTCGCTAACCTCTTTGCGTACGATTTCTCTGTTTTGATATCGTTCATTAATTATAGTCTCCTTCGTTCTCCCGCTCTCTTTCCTGCCACCATACCCTCTAGCACGTCCTTCATGATACAGTTTCTTCTTACCAAACGTTTCAACCAGTTTCTCGTTCTCTTCTAAGTAATACGTAAAATTTTTCTCCCCCTTCCCCCCAATATTTCTAACATCCTCTCATTCATTTTACGCTCTATCCAACTAATTCTCTCCATCCTTCTCCACATCCACATTTCGAAACCTTCCAGTCGTTTTTCATCATATTTCTGAATGTCCATGTTTCCGACCTATACAGTACAATACTCCACACGAAGTCTTTTATGAACCGTTTTCTCAATTTCCTTATTCAAGGTCCCACAGAATAGCTTTTTGTTCCTCCTAAAGGGTTCTTTCTCCATTCTTACCCTTGCTTTTATTTCACCTTCATATCATCACTAATAATACTACCCAAGTATCGAAAACTAGACAGGGGCCGCGGTGGCTCAGTGGTAGAGCGTTCACCTCTGGAGCATGGGGTCCCGGGTTCAAACCCTGCTCCCGCCAAGTGAACTTTGTGGTAGACAAACACCGTGTGCGTGGGTTTTCTCGGGGTTCTCCCGCTTCCTCCCACTTTCTTCATTCCACCATTTCATTCATTTCTCATAATCACCGTCTCCTTTAGCCTAATCGGCATAATCGTGGGACGTAAAACTCAAAGATTTCATTTCATTTTCGAAAACTAGACACTTGTTCTATTTTCTCCCCTCCTCCCTCCTACTTCTATATTTTACACCGACCACATTGTTCTAATCACCATGATTTTTGTCTTCCTCACATTTTATTTTCATCCCTATTTCTCACATCTCTTCCTCAAATTTTCTAACATCTTATTGATTTTTCTCTTCAAATTCCGCAACAAGCACCATATTGCAAATGATTTATCAAGAGCTGATGTACTATTTCGAAACCTAATTTTGGGCTGCCTGAATTCTTCAGATCGTCATAAACTTGGCTGTGTGTCCAACATTGAAATAAGTACTCTCAACATTGTTCGCAGCACAAAAATAATCATAACGTACAAAGTATAAAGTAATAGATCATTTTTCTGATTCAAAAGTTCAAAGTATTTGATTGATATATCTTGCGTTCGGGAAGATTCGTGGCCTCTGTTGTAAAACTCCTTTAGTGGACTCAACTTAATCATGCCGTAAGTTCAGTCACATGAGACCAATGACGTAAATATCTCCAATATTTTGTTAGAACTCACCACTATCGTCGACACAACAAATTCTGATTATTACACGCTGTCAGCATACTTTTCTTATTCTACGATACTATTAACGTACACTGAAAAAAAAAGGTACAAAGATGATACATGTATGCCAATCGATTGATAATGAGTTGAACAATCGAGAAAATAGAGAAAAAGCCAATTAATTTGTAAACTTAAAAATTGATGCTGTACGAGAACTATGGCACTTATTCAGGTGAAATTGATACCATACTGAAATAGTAAGTTCTTCATTAGATATTAGCAGTGGCGTATTTACGATTTTTTTTGGGGGGGGGCTTTGCTAACTTTCGGGGTGGCTTTGCCTGAAAACGTGAAATTTCTGCAAGATATTTCATATACTTTACTATAGTAAGTAAGATTTCGCGGGGGGGGGGGGGGGGGGCTTAAGCCCGAAATCTTACTGGCAATTTTGATGTTTCCTTTGAATGTGTCGATGAACAACGCTTGGCAGTTGCATAAATTGGCCAAACTATCTTCTATGGTTTACTCATCAAGTTTGCTTGACATATTTAGAAAAATACTCGCAGCGACTCAGTATGGGAAGACCTCCAAGAAGTGTAAGATCAGTTGAAAGCAGAGTGACATTACAAGTACGTTACAGTGGTCTCCATCATGAAATAGTAAGAAACACTAAACAATCCAGGTGTGCTCAGTGGAGATAGAACGCAAGAATGCAGTGTTCTAAGTGTAAAGTTGGTCTCCATATCGACTGTTCACTCTTATTTCATACGAAGTAGGTACTGCCCACTGTAAAATGTAAATCTGGTACAAAATATTCGAAAATATGCTTCATTTATAAAAATAAAATCGAAAATACATATTCAAATTTCATAATACAATTCTTTGATCTTCCTCTTAAAATCAAGTGTACATCTGACACGGAATTATTAACCATCTCCTTGAACCCAAGTGTGCAAAACTCGGAAATTTCTTTCTCAGACTTCACCACTCCATTCAAATCCACTGCTCCCAATTGAGAACATTTCATTCTCACATTTCACTACCCCATTCGAACCCGCCGTTCCCAATTGGAAACAGGCAATTGCGCGCGCATAAAAAGCATGTGCACGCCAAAATCCTCAAAATATATTAAATGAGATCAGAATCAATGTTTTGAAAGAATTACGAAATTTTGAAACAAAAAAATAAACTGGGTTTAAAAAGTTAGTTACTGAATTCTCCATGTCTTTATCTGTGGGTGTGTCTGTTATTTGCGAATTTTTTAATCAAATTCGATAGAGCATCAAAAATTATCTGAGAAAGTGATGGAATTTTTCGCCTCACTCTTACCGTTTCCGAGATATTGACCAAAGTTCCGATTTTGGGAGATTTAGGGAGCCATATCTCGGGAACCATAAGTCATATAGAGATGATATTGGTGTTGATCAATACGTAAGATGATGAACATTTTGGTACCAAATAGTAACCGGTGGCTACTTGCCAACTGACCACCGTTCCTTCCCCAGATATTGGCCAAAAAAGTTCGGATTTCGGGAGATTTAAGGAGTCATATCTCAGGAGGTGATCTTCGTAAAACAACATATCATAGAACGTTTGAACAGAACTCTTAAACAAAACATGTGGAAAAAATGTAGTGCTAAAGTAAATTATAAATTGATAGATATGTTACAAGAATTCTTTAATGAGTATAATAATAAAGTACATAGAACAATTGGTATAATGCCTCTGGTGTAAATTCTCTATGTGAAACTCGAAGAAGAACTAACTTTCGTGGCCCTTCAAAATATGTTGTTTGTTGTCGATAATAATTGATAGTATTTAATTCGAATAATTAAAATAATTATTATCGCGATTGATGAAGTTCAATAAGCACTATGGAATTTATAATTCCGAAATTATTCATTGTTTTTGGAAATCAACCGAAATATGTTAGTAAGCTGTATTACTTCCCTTCAGAGCATTAAATAATAATAATAATAATAATAATAATAATAATAATAATAATAATAAATTCTGAAACAACAGTGTAATATTCTTTATAATTTTATTTTTTTGTTTTTCAGGTTTGAGCGAGTCTTGGGCCCATGTGCAGACATTTTGAAGAGGAATATTGAGCAGTATAATAGCTTCGTTTCACTTTCAGTGTAAAATGGATATTAGGAAAAATAAAAATAGCCAATTGAGGTGAAAAGAACACCTTTGTAACCTCATCAATTAATTGAGACTGTCTAGTTTCCTCTGCCGAAGGCAATTTAGTTTTAGCTTTGAGTTTCTCGTTGATTAACGTTCTGTGAGTTTGCTTTGATAAGAAATGAGAGAGAGATCTGTGTTCTTGTATTATTATTGTTATTACAATTATTTACTTTACTAAGTGATGTCATATAATTGATAATTAAAATGCTATATACACATGCATATAAATAAATTAATATTATATATCGATATAATAATGTACATTTTTCCTTTTGCTTTCAATGTATGTAATTTTATGTACAGTAAAGAAAAATAGAAGCTAAAAATTTGCCTTCCGTAAAATATAAAAGTTTGTTTGACTAGTACAAACAAGAAAAGTTGATGCCAATATTTCCTTTATTATGGATATTGTTATCATTATTTTGTAAGTCAAAAATTTTAAGAACAACAATAATATTGTTAAATTTATAAAGAGGAAAACGAGATATTCAGTTGATTATCTTCTTCGTATTAATTGTTACCTTTCTTTTCAGTGTCTTGGTAAGTAACACTGCTTGTTTGTTCCCCAAAACAACATGTAATACAATGTTGCAAGTCAATATTAACGTGAACTGTCAATATTAAAGTGTTGTTATCTTGCCTAGCCAATCAAACAACTGTTGTTTTTGATGAACAGATGTGAAGCACAAACTAATAGGTGTGGCTCAACTTTTTGTTTTAAAATAGGTTACTTTGTACATTATGTATACATGAAATTTGGATCTTTTGAGCTATTTTCGATCCTTTGATCATTTCTAAGTAAAAAGCTTTTGTTTTCGGAAGAGTAAATAGTTTATTCATAGCATGCTTTCCGTTTGTTTGAGGTATTCGTTTGGCTTTCGATATGAGATCTTTCAGTTTCTGTTAAAAGAAAACGTCGGACGAATTGTTGAGCTGGAAAAATTTTATTGTCAGTTTATTTGTATGTCATTCAGAATATTTTTTTCTGGTTTACCTTAAGACATTATTGATTTGATTTGTAAAAAGTATAATTAATGTCTGTAATTTTCTTTAAAAAAAAGTGCTATTCATCATTATTTCTGCTTTTGAACTTCTTAACTATTTTACTGTGCTGTTCATGAGTTCATTTTAGTTAGGTTTTGCAGCACAGTATGTAAAAAGTAAGTTAAGAATATTGGATTTACATTAGAAGATTTTGAATTTCTGAAAATAATACTTGATTCTCCTGAGAATTTTAAAGATAGTTACTTATAAATTGAGCTCTGATTCCGTTTTAATTACTAATAAATATAATTTTTGATTCCTATTTCTTTGTTGAATCAATGAAGACTCATACTTACGTTTTCTGTTTATTAATAGCAATTCAGAAATAAAGGGTCTATATGTTCAGATTAAATTTTTAGTTTACAATTTTTCTTATAGATACTATATACACAGTGGCGTATTTACGATTTTCTTTCGGGGGGGGCTTTGCTAACTTTCGGGGAGGGCTTTGCCTGAAAATGTGAAAATTCTGCAAGACATTTCATATACTTTACTATAGTAAGTAAGATTTCGGGGGGGGGCTTAAGCCCGGAAGCCCCCCCCCCCTAAATACGCCACTGTATATACATAATTTGCTAGTAGTTAAGACAGTATGTCATGTGTATTTTAAGTATAACTGCTTTATTATATGCTATGAATAAACACAAAAAACGGCAATTGATAATATAGTTTTTTTATATTTAGCATTCTGTAACTAATTAGCGAGTTCCCACATTATACCGTAATATAAATATAGAAGATAATAATATATTGATTTAACTAATAATATTTTTTGGGCTGTAATGTAATATGAGGAAAGAAATACGTGACTAAAAGATAAAAATGCCTTGTGTAAGTACACGTTCATTACTTAGATGAACAAGAAACCTGAAAAAAAATAAATAAAACTGATCTTATTGCAGAAAGAATAAGTAATATAAGGTCTTCTGCAAATACTGTATATCATAGAAGACTGCATCCGATAACTTTTCGACATAATGTTTCTTATAAGAAGAGGGGGGAAACAGAGCCCGCTGGTAGGGCAATCTTTTTATGTACTAAGATTTAAATTTATACTAATAATATTTATCTTTAGTATTTCGTTACCAATAAACACTTATTTAGCCTGATATAACAACATTTCAATTTATTTTTTAGTAAAGATAAGATATTACAATAGATAAAATCAATCTTATATACCTAACTGCTCCCACCTGCCTGGTTTTATATTACGTAGGTAAATTGTCAAGTAAGAAGGTAGCACATATGTACGGTGCTGAATTGTGTGTGTTGATGTTAGTTTCATTGCAGATGTGGGGTTTAAAAATTCCAATTAATGTATTTAAACAGAAAGATTTATATATATACAGATGAGTAATTTTATGTAGTGTAGATTTTGCAACTGAAACAGGGAAGAAAAAATTTCTTACTAATAACCAATGGCTTTTTAGGCGTAGAGATGTTACACACATACCTATTGGTTTATATAAATACAGTATGAGTATACAATCTAGAGAATGTGTATTATGTTAAGGAAAAAGTAACCTGAGATTATTAGAAACCATTGTTATTTGTTAGTGTAGAAACAAATGGACGAAATTTATTTTTTTTGTTGAAAAATTTATTGTATGTTGTGCTACCCGAAAATATAAGCATTATTTTCGTTTTCCTATTCTCGTGAAGAGAATTATTGTGTTTTAGTGTTTTTCAATAAAAACTCAAGTACACTTCCAATATAATTTGTTTTTGTTTCTTTTCCTATATTTGCATTATTCAATGTTACGGTTTTCAATGTTGGTAAGTTTCAAATATATATATATATATATATATATATATATACACTGCTCCACAAAACTTAAGCAACCCGAGAGAACATGGTAAAAGTAACGTGTGGGGCCCATTCAACACTGGTTAGTGGCATGCACATACACAGAGACACACAAGCAAGGCGAGCACCCACTCTATCGCATAAGCAGCATCGTTGCGAGCGCGGTGAACAACTTATGCCATGAGGCGTACACCACAGCCCAGTAGTGTCCGAGGCTCCAAGCATTGAGTTAGTGGTTCTTGTGTGGGGTACACACCTTGCAATGGCTGGTAGACGACATTTGAGTGACTTTGACCGCGGACGAATAATTGGGCGGTTGGAATTGGGCCGATCGCAAGTGGAAGTGGCGCAGGACTTCAACGTGAACAAAAGTGTTGTGTCGAGGCTGTGGAATCGCTTCCAAAATGGAGGTGAAGTCAGTAGACGTCATGGAGGAGGCCGTCCGAAGAAGACGTCGGCCGTCGAGGACCGATTTCTCACAATTTCTGTCAAACTTAACCGTCAAGCTTCATGCTATCAACTGGCCAATGAGTTGTTTCAGGCTACAGGACAACGCGTGAGTCGTGAAACTGTTCGTCGGCGGCTCAATAGAGCAGGACTGTATGCAAGAAGGCCTGCGCTGTGTGTGCCATTGAAACTGGAGCACAAACGTGCGCGTTACACATGGTGTCAGGAACATGTTGCATGGGGAGAACACCAGTGGGCGTGTGTCATGTTCTCCAATGAGTCGAGATTCAGCCTGTCGTTAGATTCTGGTCGGACTTTAGAGTGGAGAGAGCCAGGAGGACGCGATCATCCAAACTTCATTGCTAAACGGCCGTCCTATGACGGTGGTTCCATTATGGTGTGGAGTGGAATTATACTGAATGGGAAAACGGACCTCCATATTGTGCAACATGGCACTTTGACAGCACAACGGTACCGGGATGAAATTCTCAATACATATGTGTGCAGTTTCCGCGGAGCATCTGGCCCAGACTTCCTGTTCATGGATGACAATGCCCACCCACACCGTGCACATCTTGTGTCCGAGTATCTGGAGAGCGAAGACATTACGCGTATTGAATGGCCTGCATATTCGCCGGACTTGAATCCCATCGAGCATGTGTGGGATGCTCTTGGGCGGCGAATAGAGCAGCGCAATCTACCAGCACGCACTCTCCCTGACCTGCAAAGAGCTCTCCTCGAGGAGTGGCGCAAGACTTGATAAACACTCTGATTTGCAGCATGGAGGCCAGATGTCGTGCCTGTATAGCTATTTGTGGTGGTCACACGCTATATTGACTGCCTATGCCCTCGCACAATCCAGCTTCACCTGTTGTGGTATCGTTGTGCTGAACTTTTTGCTCACCCTGTACATCCTAACTGTATTGTTCGTCTTCACTTGTGTTGCATTGTGCATCTGGACCGCCTGTTTGTTCATTATACTTGGTCCAGTGATCGTGTCGTTTTATTTTCTGCCACTTTCTTCGAGTTGCTTAAGTTTTGTGGAGCAGTGTATATATATATATATATATATATATATATATATATATATATATATATATATATATATATATATATATATATATATATATATATATATATATATATGTGTGTGTGTGTGTGTGTGTGTGTGAAGGGTAAGGGGAAAATGGAGGAATGTCACAAAACTGCATTTTCGAATAACAGCGTTTTAATATTGAAAACTGCGTCCCAATGAATAGGGTTAGTCAAATCTTATGCCCCTTTTTACATGGACATTTCTGCATTTACGTATACATGGCACATAAGTCAAATAGTACCAAGAGTCACCAACAGATAGGACAAAGCACCCTTTAAAACGCACACATGGACATTCCTTTTTTCACCTTACCCTCCATGTATATATTCCATTCTTTGAAATTAAGCGTTTCGAATATTAGTATTTTTCAGATTTGTGGTTAGGACATTTTTTCGTCTGGAAGATCTATTTTCTGTTCCCGTGGTCCCATACGAGTTCGTGTGGTCTCGTGGTCTTGATTTTAAAAGGATCATTAAACCCCAAAGAACCCCTTATGTTATTTCATTAATACATCTACAAATACACACATTAACTGAGACACTCTTCAACCCACTAAGTTTTAGGCACAAATGTACTCACAGAAGGAATGAAATTTGTAGGTGTGTGAAATTAGCATTATATTACCTTGATCTGAACTTCAGCATTATATTACCTTGATCTGAACTTCGTGGTTTTTGAGGAAGTATATTTTGAGAATGAAAGCACATGTGTGGGGAACGTTTCTCATTAAGACAATGTACTGTTCATCCTTCCTCCCATTTATTCCGGGCAAATTTCTGAAATACGGTGTCAAAGTACTATTGTTGGCATTAAACTTTAAGGATTCTGCGATATTATGATTCTACAAAACGCGCAATAGTATATATTTTTCGCATATATATATATATATATATATATATATATATATATATATATATATATATATATATATATACACAGGGTGGTAGGTAACTCTACCGACAAACTTTGGGAGGCGATTCCTTATACGAAATGAAAGAAAAAAGTGTTAATGAACATGGGCCGGAAAATGACTCATTTCAGAGTTATGATCCATTGAAAATTCGAAAAATCATTTTTCAAAACCCCCTAACTTAGAAACTATAGGGCCTATCCCAAGCGATTTAAGGAATTATACAGGAACTGGTATACGCTCTATCTAAATATCCATGTTTCAGAATTCACCGGTACCAGCGAAACGAACGCACCATTAGTACTTAAAGGAGTATCCCTATACTTCAACTTCCTTTTCACAGTTCCTTTCACCGATAACGGAAGATGGTAAAACATGGATATTTAGGTAGATAACATACTAGTATATATATAGTATATGGTACATATATATAATTATTATTAAATTGCAGCTTTCTTTCATTTAATACTTCCATTCCGACTAAAATATAATATACTTGTCTGTGTTTGCTTGCTTTAACGAGAAGTTTTGACAATTCATATATGTTTGTTTTCACATTAAAAGTTGTAATATTCTGCATTAGGTCATAAATTCATTCATAATGTCCAATATATTGAATGTTTAGCAAATCCTAAAACTTTTACACTGATGAAAGCAGCAAAACAAAATGAAAAACAAACAAATGGAAAAAATTTGAATAAACATAAAATGGTAACATTAAATAAAAACATAATGGAATAAATATATTCTTACAGTAGGAATATTTCTTCTAGTTCTTTGCCTTTGGGTATGGTACTGTGTATTGAGGCGACATTGCCTCTTAGAACTGCCATATATATATATATATATGATTCTGAAACATGTAGTTTTTGATAGCGCACATATTGGTTCCTAAATGAAGTCGACTCGACTAGGTAGGTCCCATAGTTTTGGAGCTATGAACCTTTGAAGTTTTTTATTTTTATTTTTTCGGCAGCTATAACTCCGAAAGGAAGCATTTGTACACCCAAGTTGGTCTATACTTTTTGTCTTATCTTGGTGTCAGGAATCATCTCCCAAATGTTGTCGATGTGATTTTGAAGCAATATATATATATATATATATATATATATATATATATAGTTATTTATTTTCGAAGTTGTAAAACCTCTTCGTGAGTCATCCTAAATAGAAAACAGTGATGGTCAGTTTAGAGTGCTGCGGGTCAGGACAAAATAAAATTCATACTTAGAGGGTAAACAAATTAAAAATAAATATAGAACGATGGACATTTAAGAAATATTTATATTCTATTCTGTAAATCTTTGTTCCATTCTACGAATCCATCTTTTTATTTCACACGTCTAGACTAGTGTAATTTGGTAAGCCTAAGCCAGGAACACTTGAAAGTAACTGATTTTTTTTTAATGGACTTTGTACGAACGGCCTTACTTTGCAGAATGCCTGGTGGTGACAAAAAATTTTAAAAATATATATATATTTCCACATTTAAAAGTCAGTCTCTGATCAGGTAGCTCATATTATGGTGCCAGATACACTTTTCCTGTTACGCAAAGAGTTAGATATGGATCTTATCACATTTATATTCGCGGACCGTCATTTGATGATCAGTTTTAAATAATCAATATTGTCAACGATCTTCCTTTATAGAATAGTGTTCTTGCACCTAAAGTAACCCAGGACCATGCTTATTAAATTCGTTCTGTTTGATTCTTGTGCTAAGAACTGCTTTGTCATATACAGTAGTATAATTCCATCACATTAAAATTTTTCAGTGAAATTAGAACGAATTGTAGGCAAGTTCCTACCGTAACGTATTGTTAAACTCCAAAGTAGTATAATAAAAGCGAATATGATTAGTGTAACAATGATTGCACAGAGGATTGCTTCAATTCTGTTGAAATCTCTCAAACATTGTTCTAGTAAAACAATTCACTGTTAAAGTTTTATAGTTTTTATTTCATAAAATAAAAATGTGAACTGTGTGAATACAAAACTTGAAAATACATACAATTGGAATAACAGCTCATTTCATTATTCTCTTTCCAAATTCTGGTAACTTGATTTCTTTGGATCATAATACTGAGACCACAATCATACTTCGCTCCGTTCCATTCATTATAAATGGCATCTATACGATAATACATTAATAGTATGAATCAGAAACTAATATTTTGCTGCCATTTACGGTAAATTCGACGGAGTAAAGCATGAATTTGTATGTAGCATGAGCGTTTAGGAACAATACACAATCAGTTTGACACCACTTACAAATATAAAAGAATCCACTACACAAAATATCAGTATGATGTTGAAACCATGTCCGCTTGACTACGAAACCTTACATTTGTACACTAAGTCACTTGAAATGAAATAATTAGCTTTAGTTTCCCGTGCTTGTGAACTATATAGGTAGGTTTAAATGTGTCCAACATGTTTTATCACAAATTATTTCTTTATGTTGTTTCCAGTTGCGGAGAGAGAAATTTTAAAGATCCTTCCCAAGTCTTACAAATTCTTCAACGAAGAAATCCATATCTTCCTTCTCAACGCCAGAATTCTGGAGAACTAGTCGGAAGAAATTAGGATAGTCTCGTAGCGGTTGATATGTAACCATCATAGACCCCTCTTTCATCATACGTTCCTTGATCTTTGGTGCCACCTATGCAATAGAGGACATAACATTAGACATTCAAAACTTTACAATATGATTAGCGATGAAACGAAAAAAAAAAAAAAAAAAAAAACGATATATCTCGTTTAGCTCAACAAAATTATATGAGAGAAAATGAAGGAAACCTTTGTTAACCTAAACATTGATGCTATACCAGGGTGTCTATCGGTCACGAAAGTCACGAATATCACGAAAAAGTCACGAAATAAGAAAACGGTCATGAAAGTCACGAAAAAGTCACGAAATTTAGCGTTTGGGTCGCTTTTTTTTTATTTTTTTTTTTAGCTGTGCAAATGCAAGTACAGATTGGAAATTTTGTTCTATAAAACGTCAAAATTAACCACCAAAATTGTCTATGATCGGCTTTAGACGCTACCAAATCGTAAGCAAAGTACGTTTCTATCGCATGGATGAAAATTCGGCCTAATTCGCACCCGAATTCGCTATTGGAAACGTTAGGAAATTTTATGATTTGGTAAAGAAAAGGTCACGAAAAAGTCACAAAATTTCATTTTGGAATTTTAGTAGACACCCTGTATACGATAACTACTACAATTAAAATGAAACTGATATTTAAAAATGCCCTCATCAAGCCTTCTATTATGACACTACCAACACTACAGTATGCTTATGAGATATTGCCAAAAATTACTTTACTTTCTGCTTAACTATGTACAATATTGTCCAAAGATAAGACATACACGAATCAAAAGATCACGTCAAGCTGAACAAAATGCCTGAGGGTCAAGTCTCATGCGTAGTTTTCGAGAAAAAATAATTATTATGGCATTAAGAAGTACATCGTTTATTGTCAGTCTGATTTAGTCGATATTTTTTATTCTGCTGGAATATTATTTTTTAACTGTATTTACGTTTTGACTGTATAAGAAAAATATAGCACATCGTATGCCTGTTCTTTGATTTCCCCTAACAGTAGCATATATACTACTTGTGGAGGGGAGTGCAGGTGCATTACACACACTAAATTTTTGACGAAGGAGTACTGTATATTATTTCTGTTGACGCACTACTTTATAGATAGATAGATATAGATAGATAGATATTCGCAATATAAAGAATGGCAAAGACTAATTTTTAGATACTAAAGCACATTAGGATAGTTTCAAGGCTTATTTGGTCAATCTATAATGTAGGATGATATTATTTCATTGTAAGCTTTGCTCAATAGTTTTACAAGGTGTGATCAAAAAGTATAGTGAATGTAATAGCACAGTGCCGTATCCATCTAGTAAGCCCAGTAGCCTTAAACCTTTTTCACAGTCAGTCGAGTTTGAATGAGTTGTGATATATTAGTTGGCTTCCAGAGTCAGAAGAGTGAGGAAGTGTTAAGAGTGTCTTGTCACACGCCAACATTAAGTTTTGTTCTAAGCTGCAAAAAAAAAGTGCCAAAGAAGCTCACGAAATGTCAAAACCAGTGTATGGCGATGAAGCGGTGGCATTCAAGGCTATTTACAAGTGGTATGAGTGATTGAAAAGCGGCAAGGAGTCGGTTGAAAACGAACAACGATCGAGACGTTTTTCGACGTCAAATACAAATTCTTCAAACAGGTCAGGCGAATGACTATTCGAGAGCTTTCCGAAGAACACTCTCGTATGGGTCCGCGAAAGAATCTTAACCGCCGACTAAATAAGCAAATAGCTTCTTCCTTCACCACGAAAACGCGCCGTACCACACATTGCTTTTCGTTCGCGAGTTTTTGGCCAAATAAAAAGTATTCCTATCTGTCCACATTCGCTATGCTCTTCAGATAGAGCACCATGCGATTTCTGGCTCTTCCCAAAAAATAAATAAATAAATAAATAAAATTGTGCTAAAATGAAAACGTTTTGGCACCATTCCTGACATTGAGAGGGCCACGACAGAGTACCTGAACGCTCTTCCAATAGAAGCCTTTAAGAAACGCTCCCGGTCATTGATTCAACGTTGTGATAAATGTATTGCTAGGTAAGGTCAGTACTACTTCAAAGGAGATTAAATCAAATTTCATGTAAGCTTATTACTTTGTTTCTTATAAAATTATTCAGCGTATTTTTGATCATACCTCCTACATAAAGTGTTCAGGACATCTCTTTACATTATAAATTGGTGTTTCACCAAGTCATAGAAACTCTTCAGTTCAATTTCTCTCCGGTTTGGGTTGGGATATAAGAAATAAGTTAGAGCTAACGAGAATAAGATGACATACCGGAGGTTGAATTAGACTATCTGTCTACTGTGTGTATATTGTGATCGTATTAACTATCTCTATCCGGAACAACTAATGAAATTTCGATAAATATGCATCCGAGATTTTAAATAAGTAATACTAGTGTGGTACAGTTTATTTATTAAACTCTAGCACTAGCTAAAATCTATTTTCCTCTTCAATGTTTATCCTTTAAAATTTCCTTCTGTATCTATCTATGCTCCGTTTATCGTATAAACTTACCTTATGTAATTTTTCCTTAAAATCTTCATGAGATTTCTTTCCTTGTAGTGACTCTGGAATATACCAGAAACAAACATTGGTGCATTCTGGTTGAGGAAGAACTAATTGAAAATCATGTCGCTTCTTGATCTGCTCGGTGAAGTATACGGCATTATCAAACACTTTGTCGATGTGTTTCTCCAACCCTGACGTGCCCTGAAATACAATATTAAAAATAAAACACTTCAACGAAATTTACACTGAATAAACTATAGATAAAATACAGTGTCAGCATTAAATTTCATATAAATTATAATTCAGAAAAAATATAGAAAAGAAAGTCACCATACAAAGATATTGATTGCTTCACAATTGAAATTGGTGGTAATCTTCGTAGTAAATATCAATATATTATCCGCAGAGATGCATTTTGATTGTGACACTCACTTGTGCAGACTCCCATTACTTTTTGTCTGAACTAGCGGGAGGTCATTATAATTTCAAAAACGTATGTTAAAGTACTTCCATTAAAATTACACTTTTCATTCGGAACTGCCCAATGTAGCCGGCGGCCGGTATGAGTACACTGCACCACATTTCCATTACCTTGGCGTATACAGGAGTTGATATGGTTAAAATCATCCTCCAACTTACTTTGTTCTTCAAGTTTCTCTAGGTAGCCGTTTGACTAAGTTTGGATGACATCTGAACCCTCTTTGAACGATAGTAGAATGACAAGAGTATACACATATGCCAGCGATTATTTATTTATTTTTGTTGTTGTTGTTGTTGCGTCGCAAATTGCTAAACAAATTTAAATTTACTTAGGAATTTGTAAGTTTTGTATCGCATTTTCGGCAGGCAGGAAAATATTATTATACTGTTTTATGTGGATAGCAAACAGTAAAAATTAACATTTTTTTATACATCACGAACAAAAACTACACATGATAATGACAAAGAAAAAGTAATGTCAATTGTATTTATTCTTAATTTGCTAACTTTGTTCTTCAGATTGTTTAAGTTGGTAGCTGATTTCGAATGCAGCTATATCAAGTTTTCTACTAAATGATGACTTCGTAATGCTGCCACGAAACGGAGAATTAGTATTATGCGGACTACAACGTGAACTTTCATTTTTACGATAAAGGCACACAAATGCTTGTTTTCTGACTGATATTGCAGCCAAATGCTACTCTGGCCCAGTTTGTTTTCCTACTTCTCTAAAATTTCTAAACCAAAAACTAATTGTCGTCATCCATTTTCAATGGAAGCAAGAGAGCTTAGCAAAAATAGTATTTCTGGACAACTACATACGTTGTTTATGAAGTCTTACCAAAGCTTGAAATAACTATAAAAAGGTAGAAAATCTTATCCGGTGTTCCACAGTTATACCGGTTAGGCTAAAGGAGACGGTAATGATGAGAAATGAATGCAATGGTGGAATGAATAAAATGGGAGGAAACGGGAGAACCCCGAGAAAACCCACGCACATGGTGTTTGTCTACCACAAAGTCAACTTAGCGCGAACTGGGATCGAACCAAGTACCCCACGCACCAGATGCTAACGCTCCATCACTGAGCCACCGCAGCTCCCTATGATAAGATAGAAGGGCAGAAAAGAGGGCATTGCTAAAGTAATGTGCTTTTACTAGTGATCTTGTTTCCGACATGTAAGATGGAGGTCTTACATTTCGAAATCTCATTAAGTTGCTTTATTGCCAGACAGATGCAATATAATGTCAAAATACACAAGGTATCCTTGTCAATTTTATGACCAGTCTCCAGTAATATGGTGTGTATGTATTACTGACAGGAAACGGACATGAACGTGTCATGCGGACATCCGAATCAAACCAATACACCCTTTCCCCTCATACCTGTTCTATCAATAAAAACTTGGTATATTTCTTATCCCCTATAGTATTTTTCGAGATACATAGATTGTATGCTTTTACGCGGGCCCACTCCAGAAAGGTGCAAAGTTGATGAGAGGGATTTCTGGAGGAAACTTTCCTGACATCCTCCCAATTTTCCCTGTTCAAGTATGTTATGGGTCTCCAATACATAGCACCTCTGGAAAGCTTGTTTCATGCTACAGAGAATGAACTATAAACCATGACTTTCCAATGAACAGAGTTGATACAATACCTATTTCACTGTGAGTCTATGATTTTCTTTATACTAACAGGGTTAGCCCCCAGGGACTTACTCCGTTGTTCATGGCACCTAAAGCCTGTGACAAACATCTTGGCATTTCAGCTAAACGAATAAAACGCAAGCTCTGACGCGACGTTGCCAAGTGGTAAAGGGGTGTGGCTATGGCTAAGCAGACAAACTACAGCGCGATCAGGTGGCAGGGGATAGACGTGAATGTGTACAAAATAAACGTGGCAATACCGCTAGCCTCTCATTTGCTAGCAGCATTTAAAGGGAACTTGGAGCGCCACCTTCAAATGCCAAGATGTTTGTCACGCCGTTTAATTTGTTTGTGCATGAACATATCTTTGTTATGTTTATTGAATTCACTAAGTTTGATTCGAATGTCCATTCCTTGTGAGAACCTAAAATATACCTAAAGAGGAAAAGGTGGGTTTTCGAGCAAGGGGATATTTATCATTGAACGTTTACCAGTATATGTGATCGGTAGAGAACTGTTCTGAAGGAAAGATTTTTTTTTTTTCAAAAGTATCTTACTTTGATAATAAATTATGATCTATACTCTAGTTTTCACATTAAAGTTACCTTTGCTTTCCACATGAACCAGAACTTGGCAACGTCTGCTCTTCGACCACACTGGACATGTTTGTCTCCAGTGTCGTATTTGGTGTTGTAAAATTTATCTTTTTGAAAAAGATATTGAGCTGCAGCTGAATGAGTCTCTGTTAAGATGTCTGGATGTCGAACCAAGAACGTTGAACACTGTTGAGGAGCTGCCAGAAGTTTGTGTGGATTCCATGTTACAGAGTCAGCCCTTAAAATGAAAAAATAAAGCTTTGTAAGAACTTCAAACATATATTTATATACAGGGTGGCCAAAAAAATAGATATACACCCCTGCATTGATCAAGTATATAATTAGAGATTGGATGTGAGGCAAAATGCTTATTTCTTAATAGTTCAGATGTGATACAAAAGAACTCGCTACATTCGTTTGGAAGGCCTACGCTTACACTTCAACAATATTTATTTTATCTATTTCGCTCTACTGCAGGCCTATATTCCCTAAAATACACATATTTCTAATTTCTATAAAACTTCCTAGAAACTACGCATGGGAAAAAACGTGATGAAGTTATTGCGGCTAATACAAGTAGCTTGGTGGATAAGAGAATAAAGTTTAAAATGTTCCAATACACATGTTCTTTGCTTATTTCTTAAGTATGCTCCGGAGTGTATTGTATCATCAAAGACAATATTATCAATTGACGACTTGGAAAAAATCATCGTTATTATGTGGAATTTCATTAATGATTCCTTGTGACGGAGTAGATTACTCATTCACCTAATTATCTACAAATGTATCTGCTCATTCTAAACTGAACAATATTTTTTTCTTTAGACTGTTGCTTAATAGTTATGTAAATCTTTGAACTGTTATGTGAAGTGGTAAATGAGCCAGAACCTACCCTCGAGCAGAACATTCAGACTAAACAAACTTAAATAGATTAAAGGACAATAGTCTAACATCAGATATGAACCATACTTGACCCAATATGTATCTGGATGAAATACTGGCCAACTTGTATAGAGAGCACGAGCATTAATCAATTGGATATGTGGGAGAATGACGCGTGATAAACACAGATATTTTCCAGCAAGTGTTATGTTCTGAGGATATTTCTGAACTTTTATCTTGAATATAAGAAGATAAATAACATCACTACATAAGCCTGCACTTGAGTATATAATTTTTTCCCTAACTGTTTACAGAGTTTTTCAAAGCATTAATATAACAAGGGACTGTATTTGATCTTTACCAAAGTCTGCAAATTTAAAATATGTTATTGCTCAAGTTCAGACAGCCCAAATGTGTTCTTGAGTAATATTATGTAAATTATTGAAAATACTGATTATCCTATATTTAGGATAATTTACAAAACTAAAATGTTAAGTACAGTTGGAGAGTCTCCATCTTTTTTTTCTTTCTTTCTTTCTTGATGCAGAAGATGCTGATTCTGTTCCTGAGAGGAGTAAATGTGTGTCTGTACCCAGTTTAAGTGTTAGTTTTAAATCTCACGTAACCGTAATTCTGGATAGGGACATTAAGACTCGAAACAAAAACTCTGTAACATAATTGTGAATGTAAATGATGTGGTTGTAGTAGCATTTATCAGGAAAAAAAGTCTTAAAAGTATAATTCACGGTTAACAAAAATTCGATACCTCATGTCTTTGATAAATACTATATGTATTATACTATTAAAAATTTTACTTACTTTTCGATTCCCTTCAATAGATGTCTCCATCTTTTTGACATAAGGGCACCGCCTCCCCACGCAGCATCCACATGGAACCAAAGTTTGTATTTCGAACATATTTCTGCTATTTCTTCCAGAGGATCAAATGCACCTAATACTGTTGTTCCTGTTTTTATTTAAAAAATTTAAAAAAAGAATGTAAATAATAATGTTAAAGGCTTTTGGTGTGGAATTTTCATTTATATACAGTAGTTATATGCGATGGGCGTTTGAGTTAGTTCTTAGTTAAAAACAATTATGAGGAAATACAATAGAGCTCAGAATTTTATTTCTTAGAAAAGCAGCTTATTTGTTGTACTTATGACTACTAGAAAATACACTAAATTATACAAGAAAAAGTTGTGCCCTCATTTTCTGCTACCTCTTCTTGAATATACTTCTGTGAATTCTGTTTCAGTTCAGCATATGTTGATAATATCAGTAATTTCCTACGTGAAGTTGAAAATTAGTCATATTAATTTCTTGAAAACTATACTATTAATCCAATGAATGTGAAAGAATATTTATCATATCAAAGTTCTAAACAAAAGGAAAAAATGTTTTTTTAAAAAGTTTCAAAACTAACTTCAATATTTGTTATATATATGATAAGAGTGTAATTTTAATAATTTACAAAGATTATGAATGAAAGTTCAAATTGGGAAACTTCGTTCGAAAATTGTGTGTATATTAATTAATTAATAATAGTTAACTAATACAAATATTATGACAAACGAGTACCTTGAGAACCTATTCTACCAACATCTGGTAGTAGTAGATAGTAACGTCAGAAAAAGGTTGCCATTTTTTGATAGTTTCATCTGTCAGTTACATATTGAAAATTTATCTGAAGATCGCAAAGCTGGTTTTAAATGAAAGATTGGGTGTATCAGGTATATTAAATGTAAGAAACATGGGAATAATAAAAACGAATCAAAGTTCCACGAATATGTTACAGGAATATGATGTTGTTCATTGAAGAGAATTTTAAGTACAGATTTCTTCTAAATGGGGAAATCAAATTTCAAGTATTGCATAATTTCGTAACGATGATCTGGCAACATAAATTCTTGAAGTAATAATTTAAGTTGCCAAATGCGTATAATAATATGTATACGTATTTCATTGAAGGCTGTTTTTTTGTGAACTAGAGGATTTTAGTAGAACTGACCAAAGTGTTATGAACCTGAATATTATCCAAATTAACATCAACTATTATGTAATTAATTCTAATGTTATGGTAAGACCAATTCTAAAGTACCGAAAACTGGGTATACTTTGGGCAATGCTTCTTCATATTCAAAATTCCCATTCTAATATCTCCTAAGATTAGGGAGGTAATTTAATGACATTTCTCCTTGTTAAAAAGCAATCCTTTGGCTTTCTTTTGAAAGCAGTAAATGATCAGTGTGGCCAAGAATGATGATTATAGTTCCATTTTTTTTTTTATGTCATGCAAGAATTTTTAAGGTTGGGGTAACTTTGACCCATTTGTCAAAATCACTAATTAATACACGAAAATATTATTGTAACACTGTATTTAAGACACAGAAGAAAAGAACAGGGTATTATAAACACATTGGTGAAATTATCAATGTTTTTACTCTATTTCAATCGAACGAGAAATATCGTTCAATGATAATATTTGTATTCTACTTGGGTGAATACAAAACATCTATAAAAGAACGCTACAAATTTCTGAGTGCTTAACTTAAAATACCTATATTACAACCATAGGGGTGAAATCACTTTGTTCAATTTAGAGGCAAACTAATATATCGTTCAATGAAAATCTCTCTAACAAGGAACTCTTTGAGTGCTAGGTTACAAGTGCAATCTCTAGTAAGGCTCATTTGAAAGTGTTTTGTGAACAATGTTGACAGGAAAAATATTAGCTGCTAATGGTTCACCATGTGCATCAGGAGGGAGAGAGAAAATACGTGTCCGGGAGGTGCAGAGATCAACCTTCTATAAGATGTATGTATTACACTTCACAAAATGGACATCGTCGACATTCACGAAATGTTCAAAACAAACTACTACAAACAACTTACACTATGAATACCGAACAAAAACTGACGCGCCACATTGATCACAGACGTTCGCACTATCAAGATCGAAGGCGAACTCCTTGTGAGTTACAAACCGTTCAGGGTCCTTCAGCTAGGTATCCACTCCCAAAGAATGCATATAGAATCATATTGGTACAACTTTCTCTTCCTGTGGGCCAAAGTTGCTTTTAAAGGGTCAAAGTATACCCAGTTTACGGTATTCACTTTTAAGCTTGAATGGAGATAAAAGAGTAATATAACAGTGTCAAACATGGACATTTTTTTTTTAATCTGTGTATACTCCCTTAGAAAAATTGGTTAAATTGTAACATTGTACGAGTTTAAAATACTCATTTTATAGTTGTTTAAACAATTTCTAAGAAAAAGAAGAAAAGTTTATATCTCTGGGGGACAAGATGTAGTATGAGATAGATATGATAAGCCTATACATTAAAGTGGAGATACATAGTGATTGAAATTCACAAAGCGTAGTATGATAAGAAAAAGGCCCCCGGTGGTTAATGTTACTTTGGCAAAAATTATCAAATTTTAATGTTGAAATGTTTACTTCAGAAGAAAGAGGAAACTTGTATTTGTTATTGTATTGAAAGAACGTCGTATTGTCCATTTAAAAGGGAAGCACTTTCTTGTCTGTCTGCTTAATGTATACGATATATAAAACTCACCTGCTGTAGCCGAAACCATAAAAGGAGCTGCATCTTCTTCCAAAGCCCTCTGAATTTGTTTTTCCAAATCAAGAGGATCCATTTTTCCCAACGCGTCGCATTTCACGAGATAGACATTGTCACTCCCAATCCCTTCAAGAGCTGCCATTTTTTTAATTGAGTAGTGGGCATCCTCAGATGTAAAAAGTACCAATCGCTTCAACCCATGAAGACCTTTAGTCTGCAAATTAAATACACATAGACTTAATGGGATAAAACATATCAAAAGTGCAATTATCGCCTCCTATGCTTGTTTATTGCAGTATCTGATAAACTTCAACTTAATTAAGTTAATTATTATTTTGTTATACTTCACCAAATAAGACAATAATTTTTCGTAAATTCGTAACTTAAATGTCAAAACTCGAAATATCAAATAAGTTCATATTTTGATACCTTGATCTATCGATAGGATCTTTGGGCACCAATAGTTGAAAATGCTGATAAAAGGAAGTGCCAGCATCATAAATGTCGGGTGCTCGGCTGTAGAATGGGCCTCTGACAAAAATATTAGTTTTCTTTATTCAATTGTGATTTTTATTTCAGTTTGAAATTCCTGCTGAAAATCTGTCTGAGTTCCACGAAATCTATGGGTGGCTCCGTACGAAAACGCTATAGTCTTAAAAGCTTTTGAGTGTCAATATACGATGTTGGAAATGTAATGTTTGTAATCCTGGTTACTCTATTTAATTTTGAGGGAACTTAGTTTTTTTAAAAAAGTCTTCTATTACCTTTATATCTGGCATAAACCAATATCTTGCACAATTAATGCCATAGCCGTTGGCCATGGATCCTCCAGGACAGAAGATCCCATCTCCTTCAGGAAACCCAACGATCTTTCTCATTTCTTGAAGAATGGTTTCCTCCATCAACGTAAACACTGGAGCCACTTCGTATGTGTAAACGCTTGGATTCAAGGTATCCGTAAGCCATTGTCCCACAAGGCCATAGGGATCCAAACTGGAAAAAAAAAGAGAGAGAGAGAGAAAATTATTTAGAACAAAGATACGATAGTGTTCGAGTATTGCAATGAAGTGAAACTGATTAACAATGGCAAAATAATCTACTCCATACAGTCATTAAAATCAGTGATGGGTAAATATAATGAGCTGAGTACCAGGACAAAATATGAACCATACTTGGAAACTAAGCAAATTAAAAGTACGATTATGTTAATAAATATAAATATTAAAACAAAATGTTTAGTGCACAATAGAAATATAGGTGTTGGCACGGACGTGAGGGGTAGAAGTAGGAAGGGATGGGCATATGAAAACAATATAGAAGGACTGATACTAGTGTCAAATCAATAGTTTTCGGAGTCGCTGAAGTGAATAATGACACTCCTGATGGTGTAATTTAAGTCCAAGTTCATCCCCTGTACATATTCTAAAGGGTTCAAATACTTTTCGTAAAACTAGTCTTCCCGTGCGAAGAACGGGCATCTCAACTAGCTCTTCCATCTCTTTTTCGGGGCATCCAAAGCTCTTCTTCTACTGCATTCCCATCCACAAACATATGCAATCCTCTTGTATATGCCATGCAACCAACGCAACGTGTCTCGCCTATATTAGCCAGCTCGAGTTGAGTGAAACGTACTGAGGAATTTCATATTGTGTAATCTTCTTCATTCTGACAAACTAAGCTTTCAGTATTATTTGTTTTTAAATTCAGCAATTACAAGAGTCATCAAAAGGTCCGTTTAAAGTACTGTACTCTACAGGGCAGGCAGAAACATGGATGCTACGCAAAAACGAATAGACTTTGGAAATGTGAGAGTGGAGAAGAATGGAGAAAATTAGCTGAGTGAAACTGAAAACCTATGAGGAAAAGCAGGGAATAGTATGGAGGAAAAGAACAATGTATGTTTAAAAAAAGGAAGAAAAACTGGTTCGAGTATTGAAAATGAAATGAAATCTTTGAGTTTTACGTCCCACGGTTATGTCGGTTAGGCTAAAGGAGACGGTGATGATGAGTAATGAATGAAATGGTGGAATGAAGAAAGTGGGAGAAAACGGAAGAACCCCGAGGAAACCCACGCACACGGTGTTTGTCCACCACAAAGTTCACTTGACGGGGGCTGGGATCGAACCCGGGACCCCAAGCACCAGAGGTGAACGCTCTACCACTGAGCCATCGCGGCCCTCTGGCTCGAGATTGACTGAGAAGAACCTGTTTCTATGGGATTTGATAAAAGACACGCAAGAGGGAAGGGTCAAAAGAGGGTTGCAACTAATGAACATTATCAAATCGTATTGAGATTGCCTGAGAACTATGGTAGATGAAAAGTTTTGACTTTGCGACAAGTGTCACGTCGGAGAGGTACCGTGGCTAATAGAGCCCTCACTTCTCGTGAGATGGATCTCTGGTTCGATTTCAGGACATATGAATTTGTAGTAGACAACAACGTGATCGTGGGTTTTCTAGAGTTTTTCCCATTTTCTCCCACATTTTCATTCCACCAATTGTTTTGTAGTCATTCACTTTCATTAACAATCGTCTCTTTTAGCCTAAAACTTGAGGCGTTAAATAGTAAAACAGAGCCACGTCAGTAATAGTAACGTATCACACTATTTGTTTGCTAAAGCTGTTCATTTTATTTGTCAATCCTAATCTGACTTTTTTCTTCTTTATATTGCTTGTATATGTACTATTACTGATAACCTATAAAGTTTTATCAATGCTGATTTGACGCCAATTCTTGCAAACACTATGATGACGGGGTTTTATAGCGAAAATTTAGAATTTGCATGAATCATGGCTAGACATGACATGACATGACAATTGCAAAGCATTGAAGTACTATAAGAGTAATTTTATGCAGTGTACAGCTCAAGAAGAAGACTACAAGTTAATTCGCCATTTGTATCCGCCCAAGGGCGCCGATCCGGGGGGAGCCGGGGGGACCCGCCCCCCCAAAGATCATGTGGACCCCCAGATATTTTTATGAATATGTATTTTTATGCATTTTTTATTGTTGTATGTATTGTTATATGCAATTTTTATGAATACCCCCCTCCCTCAAAGTTGCAGAGAAATCGGCGCCCTTGTATCCGCCCTCTGTAAGTGTGGTGATTGTGTATAGCGGTATCAGCAGAAGATTCCAAGCGCTTGTTATAATATGTATAACTATAGCTGTAAAGAAATAATCCATGCAGAACGCGGATGTTGCATAAGGAAATGTCACATAAATATGCTGTGTAATAATAATAATAATAATAAATAATTTTCTTAGACTACTTTCTTAAAGAAATTCGATTTTTTGTACATCATGACTCATTTTACTTAGTGTAAAATATGACAAAGTTATTATTATTATTATTATTATTATTATTATTATTATTATTATTATTATTATTATTATTATTATTATTATTATTATTATTATTATTATTATTATTATTATTAAGATTGTATACGTAATATACGGATATCACGTAGTCATGTATGAAACTTATCTGTGAATTTCTCTGTATTAACTGTTTCCTCAATGTTCTTCGCCGTTGGAGGAAAACACTTTGAAACAAAGTGAATAATTCGCTCAACAAAATATTAATAAGCTCACCTTTTGGTGGAAGAAGTATTCTGTAGTTTAATATCTAAAATTATTATTATTGTCAAATAGAATGAATCATTTTCTGAATTATAATGAAACGGTAATGATAAATTTTAATCGAATTACCGCATTAAAAAAAGAAGAAGAAGAAAGACAGGAGTCTGTAGGTTTATAAGTTTTTGCAGAAACATCAGCATTTCAAACCATAATTATAACAGAACAGGAATTCGTTTAGTAAAATCTGACATCAGTAATAAAAAAATTGTATGTAAAATCTGCACTTGTCCATTTCTACTTTTATTAACCCTTTAATCGTTTCCGCCTTGATCACATACAAATAAAATATTTTACTCGCAATTATTTTTATTTGATCATTCATTTACAACTAGTATCATTAATTTTATTAAATATCTAGGTTTGCTTGAAATTAAGAAATTACCTGAATCTCTGGAGATTCAACCGCCATCTTTTATCATCATCCATCATTTTCATCAATTTTTACATTAAAATTACCATAGTGCAAAACAATTATTTATAATATAACAAAACTTAGTGATATACCGGGTGTATCAAAAGTTCCGGCCCATAGACCAAATCCGTTACGAAAGAATGTAAAGAGAAGAAAGTTGCTGGAAGTAGGTAGTTTTCAACCTATAATAGTGGCATTTATTTCAATGACTGGTGCAATTGGAAAAAATTCACCATTTTACATCTAAAACCATCTATTTCCAACAACTTTCCTCTCTTTGCATTTTTTTCCATATCTTTATTTATACTGGAGTTTTTGCCTTTGGCCCGGACTTTTGATACATCCGGTCTTGTAGATGACCGGGACATAGGTCTGCACCTAAAAGCATGAAAAACTTCAAATAAAGTTAAGAAAAATCTGAATCTTAGGTTTAGTACCATAGGTAGACGGTTCTCTTTAAAAACAAATAAGATTTCCAGATAATAAACCAATTTTACGTTTTAGGTAAGCCTATCTATTCATACAAGAACTATCATTAGAGTTTTGAATTAGAACTCAAATATGTGAAGAGAATATACTGTCCTTTAGTCATAAAGAGGAGAGGACGCACTCAGGTGCATCCACGTCTTTTTAATGAAGTGCTAAGCCACAACCCTCTCAACAACTGGAAGATGATATAAGTTGATTCATCTAACTGTATTATATACACAGAAAGGTTTTCCAATTATTATGTTTAAATCTAATATATTGTACGAGCAAAACTGCTCCTGAGTGAAAGTTGCATAAGAATTAGAAGCCATATTAATATGTACTATGTAGCTAAGCTTTACTATTATTATTATTAGTATTTCAAAGTGAGGCTTAAAATACCATAAATTTTATTAATATAAGAAGATGGTTATTCACACTCGTCGCCTGCATAGGAACCGTTACCCTCGAGGCTAACACACACACAAGAAAGGCTCTTATTCTAAAACCTGCAAAAAAGGATATTTTCCTTGTATCTGTATCATTAATAGGCTCTAAAAGAAAATATGACCGTTATAAAACATTTTGATATATGTAAAAATAATAGAAATAAACACAATCTAATGGTCACATTTATTATTATTATTATTATTATTATTATTATTATTATTATTATTATTATTATTATTATTATTATTATTATTATTATTATTATTATATCTTTGAAAGCCGAAAACAGAACAAACGAATTAAAAACAGGCTTATATTGTTGTATTTCATTATCTTTTTCACCTTTTAAACAGTAGCCTGTAAGTAGAAAATGATGGAGACACATATTCCATTAGGACCGTACCAATATTTTCCGTTATTCAGAATCTGAATGACATTCCATTTTGTCCTTGGAAAGGTTGCACCCAACGTTAATGTTATCACAAATTCCTTTATTAAAGCACAATTTCCTGTTAGAACAAGAATCTGTTTTAATAGATTTACGTATAGAAAACGAGTGTTGTTTTCTTATAAGAAGTATACATAGAAAACCGGATGACATTTGTAATTTTATTTATTTTTGAGTTTAACATTCCACAATTGAATCGATTTTTGTTAAAAGGGCGTATGTAACATTTTTCACAATTTTATTATTATTATTATTATTATTATTATTATTATTATTATTATTATTATTATTATTATTATTATTATTATTATTATTATTATTATTATTATTTTAAGAAATGAATGCTTTAGAGGTAGATGGAACAATTTGTGATAAACGGAAGTGTGTTTCTTGAAACTTGTTATAAATATAAGGCATTTTTCTTTTTGTCATAAATCAAACCGTCTAGTAACAAAACAGTTTTTGTCATTTCCAGACATTTTTTTATTGCACATACGCCCTTTTAACAGTAAGCTATTCAATTATGTACCGACGCTGATTATGATAAGGAACGAAATTATGGAATCAAAAGAGTGGGAGAATCGGGAGTACCTTAAAAAGTAACACGCAATGGTGTTTGTCTACCACAAGGCCCTCTTGATGCGAGTTGTGATCAAACCAGAGGCCCCAGACACCAGAGTTGAGCGCTTTACAACTGAGCAACCGCAACTCCCACATATGTATAGTATACGGTATTTAATCTTACAGTGTTGTGTACATATATCAAACTTCCTTTACACGTATTGGTGTTTCCCTCAAATATAACCACTAATTGCACTAATAATCGAAAAATGTAGAGAAATTTAGTCTATAAATAAATAGTTTAAAAAAATACTTAACAAAAATATATGATGTTTTTCTTAAAAATATATATACGAGTGATTATTTTCGTTTAACCTTCGACTTCTTAGTATGACTTTCTTTGCTCTAATGCTTTACGTGCTCATAGGCGTTACCAGAGCTTATTACGAAAGCATTTGAACCTAATAAAAAGCACACATTATGAACGAATAGCTATATATTTAATCTAATATTAGAACTCTGTGTATATATAGCTTGGCGTTCGACTCATTTCAGAAGAAAAAATGTTTACTCTAAAGACAATGCCAACAACCAGGTGAAAGTATAAATTGCTATTGCAGGAAATATTAATTTATTATGAATCGGATCCTTTGTTTGAATTAATATTTGAAGTCATAATTAAAATACTTCATTGCCCCTTTTTCAAGTATCATAGCCTATAATTTTGTTTGCAACTTTACTTTTGTTAGTTAATTGGCGAAAAATGTTTATCGAAATATTGACTTTCACTATGCTTATGTATTTACTATTGATTCATAATGCTGTCTGAGGTAATTGAAATTACTATACACAAATTTGTATACAATTTGACAAATATGAAGTTAAATTTGTTCTTCTCCTTATGTAGAATCATTCGGCAGCCCCTTCATAAAAGTCGATTCATAAGACAAATGTGTAATCCGGAAGGAAGGAAGAAGAAAGAGGGGAGGGGGTAATATTAGCAAACGATAGGAAGTTTAATGTCTGAAGGTCACAGCATTTTCTTCCTTTCCATTATTTTTTTTGAATTTAACACTAATAAAAACAAAAGCCACGTTTAAAGATAATCATAGCAAAAGTGACTATTGAAAAATCATGTCAGTGTCTGATAAAAATCACTTATAGAGGCTAATTACACATTATCAAGAACATTTCACGCTTTCCACTATTAACCGAAATGAAAGGAAATACAACTCACAAGGTTACTTATTGGGACTGGGACCTTCCAAAGCTAATCGTTAAACTTATAATCAGGTTGGTGCTTTTTCATCTTTACGATGTATTACAATGATCGCATGCACTATTACAGGAAGTAAAATTATTTTATATGTTCTTTCTCAATTTATAAGAAGGAATTAAGCTTATATCTATAAAATAAAAAAAGAAGACACAAATTAACACCGGAAAGGCCTTGGTTCGTAGTTTGAAGTTATCCGTTAGACAAATGGAAGTGCCTGAAATTAACAAAAATATTATGATTCAGTACGGTATATTAACTGCAATGCTACATTGTAGCGTAACAAATCATGAAACTTTATGATGTTTCTTCTTGTTTACACGATTTTTCAGAAACAAAATTAAATAACCATTAATTCTTGTTGTTATGATGTTACACAAAACACTATAACTGTTCCCAAATGTTTAGGTTAGTAATTCCTTAAAAATAGTTCATCGTGACATTTTTGTTAGCACCGGTTAAAGTTCCGCTATCAAGTCTGAAAGCATTACATTCTCAATTTTCTCACTTTCTCTTATGAAATTTCAAGCCCTGTTTGCAGCGTCTGGAAATAAAACCCACGCTCTTTTCTGTTGAAGCTTTACAAAGAATATTTTATCCTGTATTTCCTCAATACAATGGCATATACTTAACAAAACACATTTATAAAGTGAAATTGAGCAGTAATCTAAAACAAAAGTCTAATATAATCTTTCGAACATACATAAGTTGTTATTTCATGACAATATTGATGGTAGGACATGTACGCATAACAGTCATTTTAAGTTACAGGGTATGTGTGCAGTTCCAAAATTAACAGTGCTCGTTCCTGTCCAGTGTCTACACAGTTGTAATTTAAATCTTATAAAAATGTTCGTGTGTGTGTGTGTGTATCATCAGAGTTTCGCAAAGTAAGGAATATCCTACGACCATGGCCGCCCGAACGGGGGGGGGGGAGTGGCACTGCTCCCTGGCTCACGAAAATTTATAGCAAACCACGTATTTTAAATACCAGAAATACCAGATGTAATATAGCAATCATGGAAATGAACTCCCCTAGAAAATTATCTTCGGGCGCCCCTGCCTATAGCCATCAAATTTTGCACACATATAGATCTTCACCAGATTTGACCGCGCACAAGGTCGTTTCTCTTTTAATTTTCGATTCGAGGGGGATAGGAGGTCAAAATTTATGCAAAAATTATGTACAGAGAACCATACTTGCTGCTAGTAGGCAACTCAATAGTTTTTCCTGTGGTTCGGGTTGCACATCTTTAAACCTTTGAATAATAATAATAATAATAATAATAATAATAATAATAATAATAATAATAATAATAATAATAATAATAATAATAATAATATTTCATACATTTCTTTACTCTCAAAGATTTTGCATAAAAAGCATTCTTTCCGTGAGGATGGACACTTCTACTAGTATGAAATAAAATATTTAGTTTACTTAATAAAATATTTAGAAAATATTTAGTTTATTTAGTTTAGGCTAAATTACGAATGTCAAACGTTAATGATCAATCATGGACGAATCGTTGGAATAAAGATAGAGGAAACAAGGGAATCCATGGACATGATGTTATTCATCTCTAACTCATGCCCTGAGATCGAAGCAGGAATAAAGACTCCACAAATGAGTTCTCGTTTTCTCCTAAGCACACCCTGACAAAAAAAAAAGTCACGCCCTCTACAACTAACATTGCTTCGTTTCTATAATTACAGGTGCTGTCTTACTTGCAACAGTGACTGGATAAATGTTTATTACTACAGACCTATGGCTATTGGAGTTGATGGGAAAGAGAGTAGTCATTCGTGTCCAAGTAACTAATAAGAGTGCTTTTCGTCTGCGTGATTCCGGGTTCCAATCCCGATTGAGATTCCGGCTTCCGACACAAAGCTTAGTTGTGGCTAGAATTCCACTTGAAACTGTACGTCCTGTCCTACATAACCTCGGTCCTACATGTTAAATCTCAACCGACGATTACCATGAAAAAAGTTGATTTGATTTGAGTTTAGCGACACTTTCAGCAGCGAAGCTATATGAGACGTGAATCTACAACTTCACATGGCATCCGAATCACGTGAGCTACCACTAGGACATCGACAATAGAATGTAGCAGACTACAAACGTGTATTGTGTTCCGAAAAGTCGTGTTGTGAAAAAAGTTTCACCCTTCGTGTACGGATAATATGGCTAGAGCACTTGTTTCCAGTGAGAAACTTTGCAGGATCAATCTCCAGCAGAATTGCTGTACTTCGAATACTGGTTTGGACCACACTTCGTGATCTCGCTGTTTTATAAACATGTCGATAGTTTATTTACGTGCCTTACGAATTCATTATTATGTTTCGTTTGTTTTTATCCATGATCAGGCTTAAGAATACATATTTGTTTCCTCCGAACGCTGATAAACAACTTAAATAAATAAACGACAAAATTATATTGTTTACACAATCAGCTTACTACCCACTTTCCTAATTAAAAAATTGTCTTTGTAAAATAGTCTTTTATACCCTTACAGTAAAATAAAAGTGATAGAAAGAATGATTCTAATTACTAAGTTCTAGATGTTGTTACGTAGAACGTTCAATATAATTGATTCAGAGTAAGGGAAATGAAGAAATTAAATTTGACAACAGTATGACTTTTCAAAGGGGCAGGTATTTTTCCAGGATTTTTTAAAACTATATTGTAGCATTTTATTACAGAAAATATGAATTTCCAATCATATCTGTTTGACTTTATTGTATGAAAAGATTTTTAAAAATTGCATTTTTATTTACTTTTTCTTTACTTATTTATTTATTTATTGACAGTTTTTGTGTTATTCTTAATTTTTATGAGAAGACATATTATTTAATTTTGCTGTCAGATTAAGATAGAAGATGTCTTCTAAATTAATAAAATAATTATTATTTTGTGTGTGTACGTATGTGTTATGTTAAAACCTATTCAAGTAATATCATTTTGTGAACACCTTTGCAAAATACAGTTTATATATACACATTAAATTATTCTTTAATATAATTTAGATCAAATACTTCACAAGATTACAGAAATATTTATGCACGTTGATAAAGATGTTTTTAATTACCAATTAATTATGGCTAACAGAAATACATTTTTCTCCTATTAAAAATTGTCAGATAATAAAACGTTTTGAATTATTATTAGTATTATTGGAGTAGTATTAGTAGTAAAATGAGGTATTTGATTTAATGCCCCGCGAATATACCCTTTAGGCTAAAGGAAATAAATGGTTGATGAAAGTGCATGATTATCAAAGAATTGGTGAAATTAGAAAGTGTGAGAAAACCCACGATACGATTATATTCACCACAAAATCACTTCTCAAATAATCGAATCTAGGACCCCTTGCACAAGAGATGAGAGCATTGCACCACTGAACCACTGTGCCCCTTAATAGTAACAGTACTAGTAGTAGTTGTTGTTGTAATATATTAAGAGAACTTTGTGTGTATTAGTCCTGAGTTCGATTTGCTGTGGAGATTCTCACCTCGGACACAAACTCAAGTACAGCTTTGGATTCAACTTCAAACAGTATACCCTATCTTGCAAAATGTCTCACAGACATGGGCGCCCGAAGAGGAGGGCAGGGTGGGGCCGAGCCCCCCTCTGGCTCACGAAAATGCATACGTAATATAGCAAACCACGTATATTAAATACCCGTAATACCAGACGTAATATAGCAACCATAGAGATGGGTCCCTCCCTAGAAAATTTTCTTCGGGCGCCCCTGCTCACAGAGCTGACTTGGGTGGCGTGCCTCGTTTGGTAGAAAAGAGCGTTATAGTTAATCTAATTTAATCTAGATGTATTAAAAAGAAATCAGTTCCAAGACGAAGTGAATTCTAAATTAAGCTAACTTTTTGCCTCATGTACCAAGACATCTCTTGGTCTAATATTTGATTATATTTTTTAAATACAAACTCGATGTATTTACAAGTAGCCAAGAGATTATCAGTTATCTTCTAACTAACTGGTTCATATTACCTTTGCTATCTTAAAGAACTTAAACTAGAAAAGACAAATAACTTAACAAAATAACGTTTTTAAAAATAATAAAATGTGTTAACAGTTTCGCCAACTAATTGAACATATTGGATTCATCAAACACTGTAATCTAACTTCATGTTCAGTTAGTTGGCGAAACTGTTAACACATTTACTATTTTTAAGTAAACGTTGTTTTGTTCAATGATTTTTATTCTAGTTTAAATTGTCTTCTGTATTATAGTAGCCTGGTGTTTGATTTCCGAAGGAAAACTTGTCCTATTAATCTACAAGGCATAATGGTAGGACAAACTACTGAAGAAGAAAAAAGAGAGTGACAATAATTTCCTTTATACATACATAAAAGTTTGACTTGAAATTTATTGAATCATCATCACTCATTTAGTCTGACACATTGAAGCACTATATATATATATATATATATATATATATATATATATATATATATATATATATTAGACCTGTTCTAATGAAAAATAATGAAAATTTTAGATTCTCAAATTATAATGAAACTCATTCCTTAATTAAAATCTAGTGCGAAAATGAGAATTATTCGTTAATTTAAGGATTTCCGAAGATTTTGGATGCGATCTTAGCAATATAGTTAAATTATATTAACAATAATATTTAAAAAATAAATAAATAATCTATTATGAAATAATTCATGTTACTCCATAGCCTCATGGCTATAGAGTTTGCTTTCAATCCTCATGTCTGTAGTCAAATTTTGTTAAAGGTAAATTTTAGCTGAAAATCCGATTAGTAAGTATTTCGGATTCCACTTTCATCCCACTTCGATGTTGCATAAGAGTGTAAGAAATAAAATTACTATGCAATTTTGAAATAGTATTTGCAGAAGTGTTACGAATATGCCTCTCAACATCATAACAAGACAAGTTACAATATAGATACATCTGTTACTTAACAGTGAGCTTTTATTCTCTGTTCAGCAAATAAAAACTATCAATATATTATTATTAGCAACGAACAACACACGTATTTTCAACTCATAAAAAAACAGTTTTCTCCATTTTATCGAAAACCACGCACGAGAATCGATCCTAAAATATTTAATTTTGTTCAGTCCGTTGTCATCTATCGATTGGTGAGTCTTATCTCTGGACGATATTATAGTTGCACAAAAATTCAAGTTAGTCACAATTTTGGAATGGATCTCACTTGCCATAGTGTGTGTTGTCGTTTTGTTAGTGGCATAATGGAAACCACGATGAAAGTATGCTTCAAGATCAGTTACATATTAATAAGTTGGCATAGCTACCGTACACCGTCAATTTTTAGATTTACAAAAATTTGTCGAGTTTCTCGGAAACTGCGCATAAGAATTTACACTTACTCATACTATTTTATTAAGCATCACAAGACCTATCCATTAGCAATGAAGACTACAGGGGGAAAAGGAAGTAAGTGAAGAAATGGTCGAAAATGAACTAACAGCAGAATATCAAAGGCTTCGCAGTTTAGCCAAGACAGTCCCGGATTTACATAATTTCTTCAAATTGTTCAAAATTCCAAATGTCCCCATGCACGTGTCTTTGGAATGGGAGACCTGGGTTCGATTCTCGGCTCATGTGGTTCGGATTCCACGTTAAGCTGTAGGACCACGTCTCATACAGCCTCGCTGCTGAAAAGAAAGCTAAACTCAATATCAAATCAATTCGAAATCTCCCGATTTTTCGGGAAAAAAAGACGAAACAAAAGAACGAAAAGTAAGTTAATATAACTCGTACGATATATTTTAAACACCTTCATTAGTTATCGATACTCAATAGGAATAATTTATCCTCTGTCTCTCACTTTTAGTGAATGTTGCCCTATTACTTTATTATCTTAGTTCAGAAAAAAAAATACAAAACTATGACTATAATGTAAATCAGGGATGCAAATAAGCAACAAAATTTTACTCGTCCACATCCCACAATAGAAATCATTTACTTACCTTCAGTATGATATTAAATACTGGCCCGTACCGATGAATCACTCGCGTCGAGCGAGTGGTTATTTGCATCCCTGTTGTAAATGTTCATAGGGTGTCTCGGTAAAATGAGGAAGCCCGATATTTTCCTTACTTTTGGACATTTTGTTTTCATTAAACTTCAGAAATATTGTAGAATTTCCGATTAGGACTAACCTTAATTAGATAATTTACTTGTAAGAAAGGTAGAGGAAACAATTGGAACTTTGTCCTTAACACTTAATACGTACGTATAGGTTTATGACTAAAACGTTTTTCACTAACCTGGAAAATAGTTGGTTGATAAAATGTGGATGACCTGTCTTTACGCTATATTTTATGGTATCCTGTACGTATCCCAATAAAACTTCATGATTTTCCGGTTCCTCTCGAAGCTTTAGGTCCAAAATATTTTTCAATTCTTCAGGGTCCTTCCAGTTCACAACTTTAGAACTTCGGTTTGTGGACTGAAAAACACCACACTCTACTAAAATATCAGTAACTCGACACAAGAATTTTTCATGTTTTCGTCTATCAGGCAAACTTTGAAACCACAAACCACTGCCTTCCTGCCTTCCGTTGTCACTGTCAAACGAAGTTTGTTTACTAACACCATTGCTACAATGTCCATTTATCGTTGCACCATTTATACTTTTGTCCGTAAGTTTTGGTTCATTCTTTTCGGAATCGATGGGTCTTGTCCCAGAGCTCAGTGACAGCTCTTGTAAATCCGTTGCAGCACCCGGCATGATGGTTGCAAAACTGAGTGGTCTCTTCTTACGGTAAGGCTATTATAAATATAACCAAGGAAAAATTTCTTCTTTTTTCACTTCTTGCAATTTCTTGTTTGTATTGGTGGCTGCAGGGAGGAAAACACACGAGCCAATCTTACGTCAATCGTCAGTCATTCGTAAAAATGAAAGTAGTCCACTGAGAATGTACTTAAATAAACCCTTTGAATGGTCACGTGATGTATAGGAGGAAGTGATTTAGCGCGTCACACGTTTCTTGTTTGTATATTATTTCTTTTGTGTTTTAGCCTATTATTTTGTTAAGTATCAGTACACAGCATTCATATTTTAGTTTGTTGTGTAGAAGAAGCTGAATTTGAGATTTCCCCGATGATTCTGTGAATTATGCGCTGACAATAGATACTGTAGGAACATCGTCCCACGATGGCATATGCTCTTTGAAGACCTTTCGCTGCCCTTAATATGCCCTGAAGGTACGTGCACTTTTGCACACGTTGAGTTAATTATATATGTAATGTGTGAAGATTGAAAGGAGGTGTGTCTTCCTTTTTTTTTTTTCTCCTGAGGTAATCCCCGACGTCAGATCACCAGTTTTCCGCTGTTATGACGTCAGCAACCGTAATTTGTTCACTTTACTCTTTTTCTGCCTTGTTGACGGAAAGCCAAAAAAAACCCCCGAAATTTACTTTTAGGGTGCGAACATTGTGTTTTTCTTAAACAAATAGTCAAAAAAAAAAAAAAAAAAAAAAAAGCAGAAATGATTATTCTCAGAATTAATCAACCGAATGCTGACTTGCATTCTATTTGAGTAGCTGGATTTTCCTACCGAATTCTTACATGGGTTCGTCAGCCGTCTTTAAAAAAATCTCGAGTTGAATGAAATTAATAGACAATTTTCTATCCAAAATGTAAATTTTTGTAAATCAGAGAACAAAATAAAATGAAATAACGTTTCACACTAATGTTCTCTTTAGACTAACATAGACGGTCAACTGATGAAAATGAATGATTATGAAATAACTAGTAGAATCAACAATGTGGGAGGAAACAACAGAATCTCAAGAAAACCCTCGGCCACGAGAGAACCACAAGATATAATTTACCAGAATATAGAACATAGTTTAGAGCAGTGTTATTCAACCTTTCTTTTTCTCGTGTACCCCTAGACACAGTTTGCAGTTCAATTGTGTACCCCTGAAGCTGTTTAAAAGAAATTAAATCGAAATGAACTTATTAAACTTAATACACATGTTCTGTTGATTAAAAAGGGGACAACTGGAAAGACCCAACAAAAGTACAATCAGTGTGCCAATCAAAAGACTATTTTACAGGGGAATAACTTGCACATCCGAAAAAATTAACAGGGGGAATTTCAAAACATATGGGAGACATTCAGTTCTACTGAGGAGGATTTTCCCCTCATCCTCCCGGATAATTCGTACACTGAGAACAATGTTAAAAATTTAAAAAAAAACTAAAAGTAACTTTAGAACTAAGCTGTTAATGAGACGACTGAGCTTGTTTCCGGGACGTCAATTCCTTGATTCTTGGTCAAATCTTCGAGAGTGCGAGAATCAGGGCTGATTCTGGATTCAAGCCATTTCTGTGTTTCGTTTTTATTGATGTTAACGCAGAGAAACCGTTGGAAAGAAAAAAACTCTCCAATATGATAACTCGATAAACATTGGAAATATTCTTATTTTAAGATTATGTATCCCAGAAACATCTTCGCGTATTCCCAGGCGTACGCGTACCTTCGGTTGAATAGCATTGGTTTAGAGGCTATTTCTAAAGGGTACTTGCAATATGAGGCGAATGAAAAAATAGATAAACTATACTTTAAAAAATACAATGGTAAGAGAACAAATTTCTTGTGATTGATATCCGAATACATACCTTGGCTATTTTTAGACGTAGTCACCATGAACCTCTCTGACAATGCGCCATAAGCTTCCGTATACCTTCTGTATAAAAATCTACTGTCTGAGAGTGTGTAGCCAGTTGTTGCTGAAACGTTTCGATGCAAGCCACTTTTACAGGTGAAGAAAAAAAGAAATTGCTTGGTACAAAGTCGGGGCTGTAAGGGATATGATTGAATAATTCCCATCGAAATATTTGAATTGTTTCAACAATAGAGAAGCTGTATAGGGCGGGCGTTGTCATGTATCAGAAGAATTCCAGATCGTAGTAGCATTTCTCTCGGCCGATTTTGGATGGCACGTCGCAGATTATTCAGTGTTTGGCAATAGACATCTGTTGTAATTATTCGTCCATATTCCAAGAATTCAATAAGAATCACATCTTTCTAGTTCCAGGATATGGTTGCCATGATTTTGTGAACTGATGATGTTTGTTTGAATTTCTTTGCTTTAAGAGAACCAGAATGTTGCCATTACATTGACTGCTGCTTCGATTTCCCAGTAACGTACGCTATCCAGGTTTCATCTCTTGTCACTATGTGAGAAAGAGGTTATCCCCATCCTCTTCTCAGCGAGCCAAAAATCACATGCACCTGTCATTCTTTGCTCTTCATGAGCATCTGTCAGTATTTTTCGCACCCACCTCACACACAGTTTGTGATATTCCAGTTTATTAGTCACAATTCGATTTGCTATTTTTGCAAATGCTTCTGGAAACTCTTTGGCGAGTGCAGTTATTGTGAACCGGTGATTGGATTACAATTTCTTGTTAACCCGTTCCACCAGACAGTTCATCTGAACCTGAACACAAGGCCTTCCGCTACGCCCACTGTCATGAACATTTGAACGCTCTTTCCGAAACTCCCTGCACCATTGTCTGACCTTCCCTTCGCTCATTACTGTCAGTCCGTAAATGGCACGCAATTCCTGATGGATGTAACCTGGATTCTGCCCTTTGGCGTTCAGAAACTGTGTGACATATCTCACTTCACGTTTGGCGGGTTTTCGTATTACGGCGAAGGAAATCACTTTACTGTTGCAAGCGCAGAATACTAGGGCATGTTTCTTACCATGATCAACTTCCTTAGTGTTGCCAACTATAAGTAATATATATATCGGCCACTTTTTTACATGCGCCTCAAAAAAGATTTCTTTTTATAATTGTAATTTATGCATAATAAAATTATCACAAATAAGGTAACAGCCAGAGGTGGATAGCAGGGCGGAATCCCGAAATATTTAATGTAATTCGTAAAGATGGAAAATTACAAATAGATTACAATGAAAATAATCTGAAATTCGATTGTCACGGTTAAATTCACTGATAACGCCTTTTCTTAGAAACTAGAATTTGAAATTCTTATTAATGAGAAATGAAGGGAAGTGGAGGAGGTTATATACAGCGGAATTAGACACTACGCTGTTTTTTTTTTCTTATGAATGAGAATTACTTAATTTCGTTTCTAAGGAAAGATTGTCTCCGTTCACAAATAAACGGTTTCTCAAGTTATACAGGGTGGTCCGGAAGTGGGCGTAACCCCTCTTTAGTTTCAACAGTATAGTGTTAGTTATGGTAGAATGTCTGTACACAGTTATCTTGAAGTCTTAAGAGTCTGAAGAGTCATAAACATCGGTATGATCACCATCTACGTCGTAACAATTGAATTCTGCACCAAGTTCTCGCAGATGTTTTGCGGAGATACTCCGGAGTCACGAGGGTGAAGGCTTGTTCCACAGCTGCTTGTAATTCCACAGGATTTTTAGGATTTAGATTTCTGGGCTTTCGGCGTCTATGGCCATAATTACCGTCAGGTATGAGGGTGATGTCCCACGGCAATTACATTATCCGGGGAAAGAAAAGGAAGAAGGGATTGGGGAAGGAAGGAAGCGGTCTTATCACCCCGGCATTTTCCTGGTATGAATGAGAAAAACCTCATTCAGGATGGCTGGACTGAAAAAAGTTTTTACAGTTGGCTGACCGAGAGCCCCCATCGGGAATCGAACACGGGTCCTCTCGCACCGAAGGTGAGGGCGTTTGCGACTGCATTACGCGGGGCCACTATATATTTCACTGTATAGTTCAATTAATCTTACACAAAGTAGATACAGTCATTCTCTAAAAGAATTAAGATCATCTCAAAATCATGGGTTAGTTTACTGAGTAGCATTATGTAGTGTCTAAAAAAAATACCAGAGAAATTATAACATAATTCTTTTATTTCATCTATTTTTTAGAGGAAGTGAGACAAGGGGAAAAGAGTCAGTGAACTGAATTCCGAATCTTCTTATGTACAAAGCTGTAGAACCGGTCCCTGACCGAGCTCAGCCCCCAAATAATAGTCTATAGCAATTTTTATTTCTTAGACGATATGGGCTACGTGCCAGTCAAATTTCGTTCAGATTCAGTCAGGGCCAGTAGTTACCGAGAGATAAAGTATCATGTATAGTGTATATATGAGGTGTGTTCAAAAAGGATAGACCTTACTTCTTCCAGCGTAAACCAGGGAAGGGCGGGAGACATTCTTCAGTGTAGATGTAGAGGAGACACTCATGCGCAGTAGTGAATTTTTTTTCTCGCCCACAGATAGCGTCAGTCGCTGGCAGTCGGCCAACGAGTGAAGGCGTGTAGTGAGCGCTCATCGGATTTCAGTTTTTTGTAAAATGTCAAAAACTTGACCAGCGATATTGCACCAAATTTTCCCAAAAGCTTGGCGATACCCAAGCAGAAACAGTTCAACCGGATCGGTACATTCAATTTTGAGGGAGAATTTGGGCATGGAGAGAGTATTCATGAAATTTGATTCAGACTTTCATCGCCAAACACGATATTCCTATGTGTCGTCAGGGTCCCTCTCTACTCACCCGACATGGCTCCGTGTGACTTTTGTTTATTTCCCAAGAGCTGAAAATGCCACTAAAAGGGACCCGATTTGAGTCAAGAGAAAACATCATGCGGAGCGCGACGCACAGTTACTAACCATTCCAAAAACTGCTATCCAGGAGTGTTTCCAACAATGGCGGGAATCCTGAGAGAAGTGTGTGCATCACCAAGGAGACTACCTTGAAGAGGATAAGTGTTTCGGATTTCCAAATCAAAAATGTATTTTTGCCAAGCAAAGGTTCGATGCTTTTTGAACACATCTCGTATATGTATGTATTTATTTATCTGGAGTGAACCTATAAACTCCTGTATGCTTCTAAGAATGGATATTAGACTTTAACATCTTTAAGTATGTGTTTTTTTTAAAATACTAATGTTCTAATAATTCCTAGTCACAAATCAATTTTTGTCTCCAACCCTCTTTCTGTCTCTTTTGCTCGAAGATTGAAATCTCGCATAAGAAATACGATTAGCACCATCGGTTCAATGTTTAAGATGCTATTAGTTCTTCTCTCAAAGTCTTAGGGTCAAGTGCAAATTCCCTGTAGGCAAGCAACATTTCTTGGCGTCAGATAGGAGGCAGCACAGCTAGTGGCAACTATTAGACTGTGAATTATTAGGAGTGTGGCTGACAGACTGAGACTTTTACAATAAGGACTAGATACAAAGAAATAAGCAAGATAATTCAAGACTAGAAACTATGCATTATAGGTATAACTAGCTGAAATACCAATTCTTCGCATGAATCAGATAAAATATCTATGTAAACAAACTGAACAACGAAAGGAAAAAATACCGGTCATTTCTACTACTTTTACATATCCCGGTAAACGCCCCCTGAGACCTCTGGTTCGAATTTTAAAAAAAAAATGCCTCTGCCCCCAACCTATGAGGGCTGTATTTAGAAGTGAACGCCTGTGGCAGTATCACCATTGGTCTCAGCGACCGCGAAAACTATGGATTTGACACTAATATCGGTCATTCTGGATTATTTTTACATGTCTCGGTACTCCCCTTCCCCCTCAGATGACTCTCGATTCGCATACAATGGTAGCTGAATTTGAAAGTCATCACTAATGGAAATTTCACCATTGACCCCTTGCGACCACGAAAATTATGGACTTATAATATTAATTTTGGATTATTTTTATGTCTCGGTATTCCTCCTTATGACCTCCAGCCCGCAGCCGAATAAGATGAATTTGAAAGTTAATGCGATCGGAGTTTCACCATTGATTTCAGCGACTACAAAAACTATGAAATTGACACTAATATCGATCATTTTGGATTATTTTTACATGACGGTAAACGCTCTCCTGAGACCCTTGGTTGGGGACCTGGACCAAGGTACCAGTGACCAAAATTTGGTAACTCTCGGTCCACTCGTCTGGTCCCCAGGCCGCATACAGGCAAACACACGCACACAAATAAACAGTCACACAAACAAACTCTTTATTTTATTTATTTTAGAATAGAATAGATTAGATTGGTTATCGTGAGACTGTCCTACTAGAAAGTTGTCTATTGAGCCAACACAGCCTTTTATGCGCTATAACACTAGTAAGTTTTATTTTATTGCTATTATTTTGAGAAATTATTTTTTATTTTGAATAATAATTCGAACAGTGGCATATTTATTTTAATAAATTCTCCGAATAGCAATTTTGTTTGATATTCGAATAATCATATTCGAGACCACGTTTGGATATTCAAATATGAAGTTACTTGAACTTTTACAGAATCATTGCTGAATAAGTGTGTATAGAAATAGTTTCACATAATTTATGTATGAAATATGCTATTTTCTTTTCGCTATGATTGTACGGATACCTAGAACTATTTGATTACGTTTCACGCAGTTTTTTTTTTCGCCTTAGGTAAGATATGAAATACGTGCACGCAATTACAATCAGAAAAAGAAATGCATTTTTCACAAGAGAGCCGTAATTATACATTCAAGGTCACGTAATACGAACATTGAAAGAAAGGGCAACGTGGAAGGAAACAGATTGTTTCATTGCAAAAATTATAAATAAATATACAGATATGTATAACATAATTAATTCCACTTGGCTATGCTTAGCAGATTGACTAATATAGACTACTTCTTCAGGTAGGTAATAGGCCTATATATAAATCTTATATTGAAAAGTCATCATTGATATTTAGACAACGTTCTCGTACTTGGGGAGCACTTGGAGATAAAGTTGGAAATTGTGGCGTAAAAAGTGCAGTATTTCGGACAGAACTATCATAAATCTTATACACATATTATTATTACAATTATTTTTGGTTGGTTGAATGGACGGATTTTAGTTTTGCGAGCCTTTCAGCACCGAGGCTGTATAAGACGTGGATCTACGGCTTAACCATATGATCTCCCGTACGGTGGTTTGTGATCTCCCGCCGGACATCGAACCCAGACCAGCGCTGAAGACGCGTTCGCTAACCACCTAGTCACAAGGGGAATATATATATATATATACAACGATAACGTTGTTATCGTTGTTGTATATAGTATTGGCAATCTTTGCCAGCTTATAAAAAGGCGATCAGAGGCGAATTAGTGGAACAGTATTATGTAAAAAGAAAAGAAAGATACATAGAGATATCAAGAGATTATTCTTTTGTAATCGTCAATTAGAAAGAAAAGAGTTGTTACTATGGATACATGATAAATAGTTGTGTGTAGAGATAGACATCTTGTTATGTACGCTTCTCATGAGTAGATATTAAACTCAGTTAAGAAAGTGACAAAATTTGTATGAGTTATATTATTTATGAAGTTTATAATTGTAGACATGTATGTAATGGTGGTCTATCTCAGAAAGGAAAAGAATGAGAATCGGAGGCGGTACATTTTTACTCATACGGTTTTTAACGGCTCACGGTAGGGACGTTGTTGTTATGAAACATAATAGTAAATTTAGAAATATTGTATTTGTTTTTTTTTCATATAGTTGGCAACCTTGTAAATGGCCAGTAGTCTGTGCCGACAAATGTAGTACCAAGTTTCTGTGATATTGGATTGTGCACGATATATTAATTAATTTAGGAAATGTTTCTTTTGCATGAACAATAATAACTGCTCCTGTATAAAAGGTAGCAAGCGTTGATTTTATCAGTTGGTAAGGGAAAAGTGAAAAAGTCATATAGGGTCAAGTGAGGCAACGGGGCTTCAAGTTTCGCCTATTCAAGATTCGCCTAATACCTCCTAGCTATGCAAACGTCAATCAAAGCAATGACACAGGGATCGTTTTCTTATTAGGCGAAAGTTGATGCTTTCTTAAACCTTGGTTTAGCTCGCATACGTTGATAGTCCTGTTTCATTAATAGTTAACATTTCATCTTGAAACTATATTCTCGCTCGTATTAAATAGTCCAGTATGTAGGGAAAAATTTTGACAAATTCAGCAAAAATTAGTAGCTTAATAGTTTCCTTTCATCAAGTATAGTAATATCCTAAAAGTCACTGAACATCCATCTTGAACTTCATCCCATATGGCTATCTTATCCAATTTGGTCTCCACCATTTATAGAACAATCATGTTTTCCTCGTTTTCTTACCTTATGTTAAATTCTACGGTCTTGGAACATACAACAAAATATTTGGTATTTTTTTCTGATTTCCTTATTTTTTATACATATAATATTTATATAAGTAAAACAAAAACAGAAAATATGTCAACATGCCATAATTGTCATTAGTATACCATTCGGGTCGGGTCAGCTCGAGTCGGGTTACGGGTCAAGTCAACTCGGATCGGGTCGGGTCAGCTCGGGTCGGGTTGTTGGGTCAGGTCAATCGGATCATATCACGGGTCGGGTCAATAGGGGCGGGGCGGGGCGGTCTTCAACCCGACCCGACCCGACCCGTTGAGAGCACTATTGGGCACTATACGGAAGTTTTTGCAAACTTATTTAGCAAAGTAGTCAGTATAAAAAATGTTAATATATATAAACCATAGAAATAATTTATAGCACATAGGGGAAAACGGGGTAATGGCAAGCTGTGTATAATTGCACGCACCTCTGTTTACAAAGAAGCAGAAGAAGGAGAAGGCCTGCATGGTGCTCAACCCTACCAACAACGTGCCCAACGAACCTCACTTGAGTGTGAGAGTTCTGCAGAGAACGTACTGCAGAGTGTAACCATATATTGAAAATCTTTGTTTTCCTTCAAAAATTTCACCAGTTTTCTTTCGTGATTAAGTTCAAACTTACTTTTAGGGTACGGTATTTTTGTAGTCAATATGTATGAATAGTCAATTTAGAATAAATATGTTGTTAATATTTTGTTATAATATTTACGCATGCCAGTCAAGAACAAAAAAATCAAGATGGCCTGATTTGGGGTAATAGCACGCATGAACACAAGAGTGTGCATGATTAAATATGCCTCATCAGGCTTTGAAAAGTGTGGTACGTTGCCCATGAATCCAGAAGTTTTTATAGATGCTGATTTTGCTGCAAGTGATCAGTGATGTAGTCAGACTGAGGGGAATATGGAAGCAGACCTTTCTCATGATGCAATGGACTCTACGAAACAAAAATTTAGTGACGTTTCTGAACTGTCAGTCGTTGGACCATCAAGGGAAGTCACCAATTCCGAAAAATTCTCCGTAATAGCCCCGTTAACAGCAATTTCTCCAATTCCTAGGCAAAAACCATCGTCAGTGAAGCAGAAGGGAAAGCACCAAAGCTCAGAAATTCTAACAGCAATGCGTCGTAAGGAGGTTCTGCAATAAAAAGAGTGAATAAAGCAAATACGTTTAGGGAATATCATTATATGGAAGTTTAAAAAAGAATTTAACTAAGAACTCAACTGTAGCGTGCTATTATCTTCAACTGCAGGGTAACTGCACACAGTATAAGGTTTCAAATTTCCGTCTACTATCTTATAACGGAGAGTAATTACGCAATAGTTCTGCGTTATTTCATAGTAAACATACGTAAGTATGTACAGCACTATTCATTAGATTCCATAGTGCTTTCTCATTGCTGTTTTCACTGTAAGCAATTAAAAAAAGCCGCGTGTCATTACCCCCTTTTCCTCGAAAAGACGTAAAAATTATCCTTGGCACTATGCACTGTTGGTACATGAACCATACGGATGGGTTGGAACAGACCCATTGCTGTTTCAGATTTTAAAAAAAAAGTCATTAAAACAATTATTTTATGAGAGCGTTTATATTTTAATAATTTAGGTTTCATATAATAAATTCGGCTTCTTTCAGAACATGAAAGGTACCTATTACACGCACGAAAAACTAAGAGGAAAAAGAAAGAAGGAACTTAGAAGTGGAAGGAAACGGGAGAACCCCGAGAAAACCCACGCACACATTGTTTGTCCACCACAAAGCTCACTTGGCGCGAGCTGGGATCGAACCAAGAATCCCATGCACCAGAGGTGAACGCTCTACTACTGAGCCACCGCGGCCCACTCAAAAAGTAATCGGGTAACATTCTTCATTTTCTCCTCCGGTCCTCAATCTATTGTTGGAAGCCGAGAGTGCTTCTGATTGCACACCTTCAACACGTGTCGTCTCCTCGCACTTGCTCTTATGGGTAAAACTGAGGAATGAGTGACTGGCGTGAAATAAGTCTTCTGTATGTGAAATACCGACAGAAAGTCGGCGTGTCACTATCATGCTAATTGGAAACGTTATCCCACTTTTACTAGTTCTTCAGAATTTGTAGTAGATTTGTTGAATATACTCACAACCAGTTGCAATTAATTGTCTATCTCTCGAGTAGTTTCTAACAAATTTTCTTCTCTTTCCGGAACAGAGATAAAGTCGTGTCTCTTCCTGAAAATTCATGTAAAAACAGTATCACATCATCCATGTTTCCTCCTGTATTTTCATGTATTTAAAGATTTTGGCTGGTTGATGAAATCTGCCTTTTTTATGAAACAGTTAAGACAATCAGAAAATACACTTGAAAGAAACAGATACAAGATTAAACGGCACAAGCCTATAATTTGTAACTTTATATCTACTTAACCTACAGAGATGAATTATACATCAAACAAACGGAATTATATTTAGAAATATTTTGTTATAAGTTTGAAGACCGTATAATTGAACTTAAGGTAAGAAATCAAGGAAAACATGATTGTTCTACCTAGGTATAGACGGCGGCGGCTTGATACAGATTTGAAACAGCAGCAAGCAAAAAATAAAATGACAATGTATCAACTCCAGATAGTACACGTCGCTAAATCAAAGAAATCAAAATAGTGTCACCTTAATCGACGTATTGTGAGACTCAAAAGAAGGGTTGGATCACAAGAAATAGCCATAATACAGCAGTTTGATGCAGTGTCTCACTGCAATTCATTTATGTGTTACTAGTGATTCTTGGTGTTTTGTTTATTTTATGGTTTATGCAAACTCTCGTACGATTTTTGTCACTTCATTTTATGTTTTCCGTAATACGCTCTGCAACTTCATGTTTAACATTTTCATATCTCGAAGCCAAACATATAATCTAGTCATATATGTAATTGTGTTTATACTGTCTTAATATGTACCTTTTAAACGTATATACAGGGTGGAAGTTAACAATACTGAAAAACTTTGGGAGGTGATTCCTTATATGAAATGAAAGAAAAGAGTTCTAATAAACATGGGTCAAGAAACGTCTCCTTTGAGAGTTATGAACCGCCGAAAATTCGAAGAAACACGTTTCAAAACTCCCTGGCTTAGAAACTATAGGACCTATCCCAAGCGGTTTAAGGATTTGCACAGGAACTAGTATGGGCTCTATCTAAAAATTCATGTCTTACCATCCTCCGTTATCAGCGAAACGAACTGTAAAAGGAAGTTGAGGTATAAGGATACTCCTATAAGTAGTAATGGTGCGTTCGTTTCGCTGGTACCGATGAATTCTGAAACATAGATATTTAGACAGAGCGCATACTACAGTAGTTCATGTGCAATTCCTTAAACCGCTTGGGATAGGCCCTATAGTTTCTAAGCCAGGGCGTTTTGAAACGGAATTTTTTGAATATTCATAATTCTGAAAGGATATGTTTTTCGAACCATGTTTATTAGAACTTTTTTCTTTCATTTCATATAAGGAATCACCACCCAAAGTTTTTCGGTGTTGTTACCTTCCACCCTGTATAAACGTGTGTTTATATATATGAAAAATAAAAACGTGTGTTTCAAAATAGCCCCTGCATTTGAAGCTATTTTAAAACAACAATGGGGCTATTGTGAAACACCCGAATCACTTACAGGATTGAAGACTAAAAAATACTGGAGGGTACAATAAAATACTTTGGGTGTAATGTTTCACATGACAAAATTTGGTGCAATTATCTCTGATAGTTATTCAGTTACTCCCTATCAAAAATTAAATGAATAATATATATATATATATATATATATATATATATATATATATATATGTTGTACTTACTTTATCAGCAGTAACTTTGCAAGTGCTGATGGAGAGCAGGCTTGGAGTTAAGAAAAAATTATTTGCATAATCTGCCTTCACCAAAAATTCCTTTGTTTTCATGAAATGCTACATGTCATGCAGAAAATATCAATTATAAAATATCATGTCGTTTTCGTGATTGAATATGATTCCATTAAACGTTAAAAAAAAAAAAAAAAAAAAAAAAAAAAAAACATGAACCTTTCATAACCTGTACTGAACTACAAGAGTAGACACATACTTCTGTTGCATAACATGAAAAATTCCAAAATTACCATTTTCTCCTTGGGAGTACCTACAAACAGTTCTAGTTTTTACACTTTAAGCACATCAACTATTGTTGAAAACAGTACTTATATCTATCACTGGACATTACTTTTGCGGGAGTACGCAAAATGCCAATGATATCCGACTCTTTAATGAATGAAATGTCAGTTTCGACGCGTTTAAATGTGTTTTTGTTCACAACTGATTTAAGGCCCCTAACTTCAAATTTATCATGGAAACTCTTAATACTGTCCCAATATAATTATATGTGGTACTGTTCAGAGATGGAGTGGGTCAGTGGGTCAGTGGTCAAGTGGGTCAAGTTTTCTGGGTGGGTCAGTGGGTCGTGGGTCAATAGCATGTGACCCACTGTGACTCACCACCCACCGTGACCCACTGCGACCCACCACCCACCATGACCCACTGTGACCCACCACCCACCATGACCCACTGCGACCCACCGACTCAGTATGATCTACCGATCCTCTCTGCTCACTGCATTGTATACAGTATCTTCTGAAGACTGATAAATTTGTCTCCGTTTTACTTTCAAGACCTTCATTTCCCTTTCTTTTCCACTTGTTTCTGTCTACTTACCTGAGGTGAGTATATCTAACCAAGTGAAAAAAGAACTTCAGGCACTTTTGGATATTGATATTTTTAATAGTAATAATAGCAATAGGACTTACACTACTACTTGGCTTTCGAGACCTGTGAGTTTTTAGAGCTAACTACTGTAAAAAATACATTTTTGAATCACTGTAATATATAAATTATTATATTTAAAAAACTGAATGTAACTATGTGTGCCTGATCATCACGGTCAAATTGCAAAGTCAAATGAAATTATTTTTGGTATATATTTAGGCCTTAATCCAAATTGGGATGTTATATTGCTTTTATTATAATGCATATTATCCTAAGGAGGTAGTAAGGATCCGAATTTTTGCAAAAAAAAAAAAAAAAGTATCTCGCAAGCCGTTAAACTTACGGAGATGAAATTCAGTGTATTAACTCTTTATTGAAAATAAACAGTGTGTGTCCTAGCATTTTTTAAAATTCTCCTTTATGTGTGGGGGGGGGGGGCCTTTCTATATATGGAAAATTGGTAGTGAGTTGGTTTGTAAAAATGATCGAAAACGATCGATGTTATTTAAGAAAAAAAATTAGAAACAAAAAATACAGTGCTTGGCTTCATATATCCATTGCTTTCTGCTATAATAATTGCTGAAGCTCATGTTTATTATTTGGAGCGCTTACAGCACAGGGCAATCAACCCATAAAGTTGTGAGAAAAATAGGCATAAAATTTGTACTGTAAGCTTAATTACACGGAAATTTGACGTTTGGATTGTACTCATAATTGTATGGAAAATTTTACACTTTTTCTCCCTTTACGTTGGTCTGCTTACTTTGATTTGGAACTTTGAAATTTCATCTTTTTTTCCACTGAAAAGTATTGATAATTCAACTAGGAAATAATTATACTATGATAATTTAATTGAAATTCATCGTAATTTGGCACATGGCAAACAGCAGCGTGGTAATTGAAGTTGAAGAAGGAGGGAAATTATCATTCAACTCTGAACACTTTCCAGGAACCTCGTTCCCTTTCGCTTTCTAGACGGGGGAGGGAACTTGATAATGGTATCAAACCTTCATGTGTAATTACAAAAATTAAATTTATAAACAAATAAGAAATCATCAGTTTATCAGGCTTTAATTGATAATTTATTCACAAGATTCCCTATCAAAGGCGTGGTAGATAAAGTTTCTGTTCTACATGGGTGACATTACCAACTGACATGGTCGATATGGAAAAGGTGTTGTATGGTGATAGAGAGATGATACTTCTTGCTGAGTACTTCAAACCTAACCAAGAAAAATCGTTATCAGACTTAAGTCTAACAAGCAGATTGTCGATGAGAAGTTGCAGAAATCGGGTAGAAATATTATCAATTTCCACGACAGAGTGCGAACGGGAATTTTCCCTTATGAATTTACAGATGACTAATATTAGAAATACACTAAGTGCTCAAACATTGTCTAGCTTGTTGCTCATCAATGTTAATGGCCCACCGCTAGACAAGCTCAAAGTAGACGAGCTAGTTATTTCTTGGCTGAAGGATGGACATCATTCCATTGCGGATGATTTACCGCCAAAAAGTTACCAACAGGAAATAAATCCGATTTCAGATTTGTTTTAAGGTGTTATTTGTGTTATTCAACTTTGTACCTAATTTTTAGTAAGTCTCTTCTTCGCTTTAGGTAAACTACTTTGAATAAATATTCATAATAATTGCAATTATGCATATTTGTAACTTAGATTTAACATGGTGTTTTAGTGAGTACACAAATTACAATTATGAGCATACTTTATGGAGATGCTCTCACAGAGGGTAACCGAGCACCTTTATACCGTATGAACAACTGATTTTTCAAGTCTTTTGTGAAAAAAATACTGTGAACTGAAAAACCATAACCTTTTCCATATTGTACAGGGGTATTTTTCTGCGAATAGAAGTTTCTTGTCGAATGTGTTCAGAAATTAACACTTGAAAGAATACTCTCTTAGTACAAGTATATTTTAGGCACACACTAATTTCCCCCCCCCACCTCGAACTGTTTCAATTTCCTCACTGACAAACACTTTACCATTTTATACCTTAGGTCAGATCCACTGTTATTGTAATAGAGTGGTGCTTGAGCGATTGACTAGAAATTCAAACTCCGATTAGTGACAATTTCACAGTCTTGGTTTATTACAAGTGTAAACTCTTTAGTCAGTTTAGAAGAGGCCGTGGATCGTGTTCAGAGTTGATGACGATGGATTTTGGTGAGTCAGAGTAGGTCGAAGTGGATGAAAGTGGTTCATGGTGGGTGGTGGGTCAGAGTGGGTCATGGTGGGTGGTAGGTCAGAGTGGGTCACGGTGGGTGGTGGGTCAGTGGGTCGTGGATCAAGTTTTCATTGACCCACGCCAACTCTGGTACTGTTCCGGCGACCTCCCCTAAAATTGCAAGAGCAAAGCATTCTGGTCTAATGCACTTTGTTTCAAAGTCCTAGGGCCATCCAAATTATCATCATCAGAAGATGGTGTAGACAAGCAAGCTTTCTTCAGCAAATTTTAGCAAGACGTTCTTCGTCGCTGCTCGAAAAGTCATATAAGCCTTCTATTGTTTATTCTTGTCTTCTCTACAACATAGTATCGTTTAAACATGATAGCTAGCAATGCAGTCCTTCATATATTTAAATGTTATCATGTTTCGTAATAGCCCCACACAGTGTTTCATAATAACCCCACACTGTGTTTCATAATAGCCCCTTGACTTTTGACCCAAAATTCCTCTCCACCATGCATCATTTCTCACATTACTTTCATGGCCTGAAAAGACCAAAACATCCTCTACAAGAATATATATTTAGGTAGTTGTTGAGGCATTTGATATACGAGATAAACAATAATTAGTTTTGCAAGATATTTGAGATATATACAATAGATATAGCAATAAATTTACTACCTTGTCATATTATTTTTTGAGACTTCAAAGTCACAAAATTCACATAAACCAGAAATGTTTCACAATAGCCCCAGTTTTTTCTGTATTTCACAATTGCCCCATTTGACTCTACTGAAAATAAGAGTTTTATATTACTTCACTTACGTTACAATACAACATGTCTGAGGAGCAGTCGGGGCCGGACATTGTCACTGTGGGCGTTCGTCTCCCTTGCCCTCTCGTAGAGTCGAAACTGGTAAAGGGTAACGTGATGATTCTGATGAAAATCTCCAAGAGAAAGAAAGAAAGAAGGAAAATCGATTCTACAGTGCGCAGTATTACTAGTAGTTACTATTTGATGGATTACTGTATGACAAACTGTACAATAGTACTGATATTTTCTTAATTTTAAATAAAATATTTTTATTTTAAATTACTAAAACAAAAATTATTATAGGAAAAGCGTCAGAAAGATTTGATTCCCATCCTGTCTAATTGCATTAACAAAATATACAATGATTACGTAATTTATCAGCGCTGAAAATAAGAAATAAATACAACCATGATAAACGTAACGCATTCGTCATAATATTATCAATTTTCTTGAAATTTTACCGATAGTCACTTCCGTTTATTGGTTCTTTGTTCTCTTATCAATCTCATTTTTTAATTCGGAAATGTCTTATATCCGGAATCCCTTCTGTGTACGCACTTCCTTGGAAGTGTTTGGCTTATTCCCTTCCTTTTAAGGCGAAGATTGAGAAAAAAGAAAATGATATACGTTTTCAACTTGTTCTGCATTGTGTAATAAATACATTTTATACTTCCTTCCATGATCTATGCCTCAAGACATTTATTACATCATCTAATTTTATCGAGGAAGAATATTGTCAAATTATTTAACAATATATAACAAAGTAACCCTTTCAAGATTTTTTGTTTCTAAATTCGATACCAAAACTATTGTCAAATAATTAATTAATAATGAATTAATTGAAAATAAATTCAAACTTTACTTACTGTATTACTTATTCTTCTCTGGGGGGGGGGGCACGGTGGCTCAGTGGTAGATTGTATACCTCTGGTATGTAGCGTCCCTGGTTCGATTCCCGACCACGCAAAATTTGTGGTGGACCTCATCGTGTCCGTGGGTTTTCTCGAGGTGCTCCCGTTTCATTCCACATTCTGATTCTACTAATTCTCCCACCGTCATTCACTTCTCTTAATCATCCGTGTCCCTTAACCTGAAGGGTATAATCAGTGGTGCCCCCCCCCCCTCATGACCATGACGCACCCCCCCTCAATTGTCTATCCGTAGGTGTTCTTCCATGGAAAAAAAATCTTATCGATTAATTTTTACACCCTCTCAAACATATTTATATAGATTTTTACCCCCCCCCCAAATATTTCAATGACGCAGTTTGCACCCCTGGTATAATCGTAGAACGTTAAACAGAAAGATTTCATGTTATATATCCTTCTTTGGAAATATCAAGGGCTATACAAGTATATTATTAAATAATTTGCAGTGAACAGATAGGTACCATTCTTCAACTTTTCTTAGAAGTCCGAAAGCGTACCGGTAGTAGGTAAATCCACGTGCAGGAAACAATACATTGTATTTTTTGCTCAGTAAAATGGATATTTCCGCTCTGATATACATTTCGTTCGAAAACACATTCCAACAGTTCAAAACCATAAAAAGAAACTAACAAAAACTATTATCTGTGTCCGCCATGTTGAATTGTGCAAACGAAATATATTGAATACTCTATGTCAGCGTTTCCCAACCGGTGTGCCGCGGCATACTGATGTGCCGTGAATGGGCCGCTGGTGTGCCGCGGGGAAATCGAAACAAAATTATTAATTCTATAGAAATCAAATTGCAAGACATAAGGGAAAATGTATATTTGTATTTCGCATTACTATGAACCTCTACTATGAATCTACAATTTTAAGTTTCATACCGTGTTACTCTTGTGTACAATTTTTATGTTGAAAAAAGTACTTGTTATCATTGTTGTGGCTATTGTTGCTCCTTTATTGTTGCACTGAATACGTAACTTAGAATTTTAAAATATCATTCAATACCTTCGACAAAGCAAACATGCATACAAATTATCTACATTTGTGTTTTAAAAGTAAAAGAAATTTGTTTGTTCGTTCGTTATTTAGTGATCTATCTTCTTAGTGAAAGGTTGGATACAGTTTTCGAAAAAGAAAGCGTAGTTTTGCAAACATCTAATCCAACATTTCATTGAATTGTTTTCTATTTTTAAATTAGAATGAAAAGTAATCATAATGATTAACCACAGGGGGAAAACCAGTAATCGAGCTTTCTTCTCTGTGAGAAAGATCATTAATCACAGAAAAAAAACGCTATTTTATATTTACAAATAATAATATCCATGAGTGTGCCGCGAGAATTCAAGTTACACCAGTAGTAAAAAGGTTGAAAAAGGTTGGGAAACGCTGCTCTATGTATTAAAAAGACTCTTATACCAAGATCCGTGCAAAACTTTCAGAAGAAACATATAATAATACTGAAATATCCCCTTCTTCAACTTTTGGGATGAAAATACTGCTTGTGGAAGTGAATACAAGTGCAAGTAAACTAGATATTCCGAGAGACCCATTTCCTAATTCCCGTTCAACTGAATGAGATGTTTGTGTCTGTATATCAAAAGAAACTAATACACCAAATTTCGTGAATTAAAAAAAAAAAAACTCATAAAATGTACTTAAATTCCTAAATTCGCCCGCTCTTCTCGAATAAAATTTAGTAAATTTATTGCAAATGAATGTGATAGGACAAGTGAACCCAATTTCATAGTATATTTTATGTTTTAATATCTATTTTCAATAGAACAATAGTAAATAATAATTGATCAGATTATTTTATAGATCCAATTTAAAATAACAGAAACATATTCGTTGTCATTTTTCTGGTTTTTGAAAAAAAAAATTGTAATTTTACCTTAAAGTTCAGACTACAATTGAAGTCGTGACTTCCATAAGCGCACAAGTCCAGCTGAAGAGATATTGATAAACTCAATAAAAACAATATTTGTTGGGAATCAGAATTTTTTCATACATTGTGACGTTTGTTATTCAGCAAAGTGTAAATATGAAAAAAAAAAAGTCTGATTTCCAAGTTCACATTTCCAACAAATATTCAGTTTTTGTTGAGTTTATCACTATCTCTTCAGTTGGACTTGTGTGGCTATGGAAAGCACGGCTTCAATTGTTCTCAATGTTGCAGTTGTCTTTCCTTTTTTGGTAACATTCGCTTAGACGGGAGCCTTAACATATTATAACAGACTCAAACAAGCGCGCCCATCAGAGGGGCAAGGTGGGGCGCTCGCCCCCCTAAGAGGAAATCGTACTTGGGAATATCGAAAGTCCAATATAATTTTTACATTAGTTGTAGCAAAATTTGAAACTATATTTGAAACCTCGCTTATATTTACCCCCCCTGGAAACCACAACATGGGCACCCTTGGACACAAAGAAAAAGCTTTAACAAAAATAGGTCGAAAAGCTCTTCGTTTGTGTAGGAAATAGAAACATATCAGAATAGTACCTTCGACATCATTAGGAAACCACCGTATAGCTTCTTAACACCTTACAGAAGAAAAGGAAGTTATACACACAATTTATACACGGGCGTCTCTGGCGGGAAGACGAGGAGAACACGTCCCCCAATATTTTGAAGTACAAAATATTCAATATTTTGTTCTAATTTATTTATTTACTAACGATAGAATAACATATAAATAATAATAATTTTTTATTTGGAATATATAATATTCAGGCTGTGTAACAGAGTTCTTGATATACCTGAAGGTAAGCAGAAGGGTAAAAATGGAATCGAAGATAATAAACAGGTTGGACTGCGAAGTACCATTTAATTAAATTTCTTTGATGTCCCCCCCCCCAATTTTACATTCCAGAGACGCCAGTGAATATATATATATATATATATATATATATATATATATATATATATATATATATATATAATTAAATATTCTACTGTTTCATCAAGTTCTGGACGAAGGGGAATGTGAAAGATCACCATTCACTCTTTTTTTTTTTTTTTTTTGAAACAATATAGTGTTTGGATTTTGCTTGCGCAATGTTGCCAATACTTTGCGTAGAGCACGTGTTAATTTTGTGTTTTCAATGTCCTTTATTTGGCGTACTTACATCAATTCTTTTATATGTATCAGTAATTTTTATGTCAGCTGTGTTCCTCGTATTACGTTTTATTGTAGTTTATTGAATAACAACACTATCATGGCACCATATTTATCAGTGATTCATTTCATTTTATTGACAAGTAGGCTATTAACAGTCCAAAGCAGGAAATCAGTAGTAGGCTATAAGGAACTTCCTGAAACATGAAGTTTCTACATCCTAAAAACTTCTATTAAACGACGCAGTTACGGGTTACTCACCATAATAAAATACAAGCAAATCATTAATGTTTCTTCATTGTTGTAAAAGCTCTCTACAAAAACAATAAACATTATCAATTTTCCATACTCATATGGTTAGTGTTGTAAAAAAACGTTTTTTTTTCTGTGAAGTTTTTTTTTTCAATAAAAAACATCGTTCATTTTCATGTTTTTTTTTCAAATGTCTGTTTTTTTCTTCTGGCAAATATTATTTATTGATTTATGTTGCAGACTAGCAGCGTTCACCCCGCTTCGCTGCGGTCACCCCGGAACGCAATAAACTTTGTTACTTAGATAATTTTTACTTTTTCGCTTTCAAGTGATATGATAAAAACCATAGAAGATTGCACTAATGTTAACATTATATCGCCTGTCATTTATGTTAACCCGCCCCGCTTCGCTGCGGTCACCCCAACCCGCCCCGCTTCGCTGCGGTCATCCCCGAACGCAATAAACTTTGTTACTTAGATAATTTTTACTTTTTCGCTTTCAAGTGATTTATAGCGCCTGTCAGTTATGTTAACCCGCCGAGTCACAGGGTCATGCGGGTTGCATATAAATACGTTTATTTTTATACCTATGATGAACTAATAACAAAGGATTTGTACGTATGGACACCTGAATGGTCAATTATCTCAAGACACTGGTAATTGAAAATTAAAGTGATATGATAAAAACCATCTAGGGTCCACATCCTAACAACCCCCCAAAAATGAAAGAAATCGGTTCAGCCGTATTAGCGTGATGAGCGGACAAAGGATTTTTTGTACGTATTGACACCTGATTGGTCAATTATCTCAAGACACTGGTAATTCAAAATTAAAGTGATATGATAAAAACCATCTAGGGTCCAAATCCTAACAACCCCCCAAAAATGAAAGAAATCGGTTCAGCCGTATTAGCGTGATGAGCGGACAAAGGATTTTGTGCGTTCTCTTTTATATATATAGATTATTGAAATAATCAACAGAACTTGAGTCGGAGCCCTCGTAACTTAAAAATCGTTTGTTTCTTTGTACCTATACGAGCAAAATTGTGTGATTATTCCTTCCGGACCCAGGTCATTTTTGGCGTTTTCCTACATTTTCAGTTAGTGACTTATTGCTCAAAAGCCATTCATTCGATTGATATGGTTAAGGCCTTGATTTTTAGAAAATGGATGTGGCTATTTTTGGTGTAAGTTACATTGCAGTCTTGCCAACGGGTGGGAAATTATTGAGGGAAATGTAGGAGTGAAAATTTACAAAAAAATCCCTAACCGAATTTCATTTTTTTTTTGTATCTAGCACCACTATATGGGTTCAAGTCACCTAAAAAAAATTCTATGGTGTGTTGACAAGGTCTAGTGAAATCCTGAAGTCGCTGGCTTCAATTCAAAGAGGGAAAGAAAAAATTATCTGTCATCATACACATGAAATTTTGACACTTTTTACGCCTCAGAAGCAAAAATCAACAGATATGACGGGGCTACAGCTTCTCTAATTATCCTATTGAAACTTTTTATGGTGCGTTCTGTTGGCCAAAGAGGAAGCTTTCAGGTAGTAGTACATTTGATTCAATGTAGCCAGCAAGAGGGTAATAATAAAGGGGAAAGGGGAAATTTTCCGAATTTCTCACCTAAAATCGGGAATTAATTGTTTTGGCTAGAAACACTGCCATCAGACAGACGAAAACTATCTGAGAATAAACCTTAGTACTCCAAAAACATATCCTACAAGTATCATGGCGATATCTAACAAAGTAAGCATGAAATTTTAAAAAATATCTCTCTCTAGCTCAGAAATTCACCATTTTCTTACCATTTCCAGAAAATGTTTTATTATAAACCTCAACTGTACTTCTCCTAATTATTCTAGTGAAACTTTTTATGGTGCGCTGTGTAGGCTAAGAACGAAGCTTTTAGACACTGGTACGTTTGTTCGAGTGTAGCCAACAAGAGGGAAATAATAGAAACAAAAAAGGGATTTTTTAAAAATTTGCCCCCAAAGTCTGGAATTAAAATTTTCTGTAGCTTGTAACACTGCTATTAGACACACACAAACTATCTTAAAATAAGCTTTGGTATCCCTGTAATATATCCTACAAGTACTGTGACGATATATAATAAAGTAAGCATGTCAATAAAAAATCTCACTCTACCTAAAAAAATCAGTTATCTTTCCAATTAGAGAACAAGGTCTAGTGTAAACCTCAACTGTGCTTCCCCTAAATATCCTACTAAAATTTCTATAGTGCGTTGTGTAGGGCAAAGACGAAACTTCCAGACACTGGTACGTTTGTTTTGATGTAGCCAACAAGAGGGAAATAATAGAGACAAAACAGATAACTTTCCCAAAATTTCCCTCTAAAATCTGGAATTAAAAATGTCTTTATCTAGCAACACTGCTACCAGAAAGACGCAAACTATCTTAAATTAAACATTGGTACACCACTAATATATCCTACAAGTATTAGGGCGATATTTAAGGAACAAAGCATCTAATTACTAAAAATATATTACGGTAAACATAAAAGGGAAAAACTAGAAAATCAAGGGTTAGAACCTAAATACGAATTTTCCTTCGCCCCCTAATTACCCATTGTAACGATCTGTACTTGCGTTTGTTAAGTAAGGACAAATGTTCGATTGGCGTAAGTTGACTTGCACTCGGACGTATAGGTACGATTTATAAACAAAAATCTCGAATTTTTGCCCAAATTTAGGTAAGTTTTAATTTCCCTAATTGGCAACACTACGCGCAGGCCCGTCCAATTGATGTCAACAGTTAGGTATCCATCAGAGGTATCTATCTGGCAAGAATTAAGGAGGTCCTTCTACAACGAAGGAAGCTACAGGGAAAAAAGAAGTAAAGGAAATTCGAAATTAGAAAATTTTTGAATTTTTGACTGGGGTTCAATTTGAGAAGGAAATTCGACACTAGAAGAAAAATAAATTAATATCATAAACTATGGTCCAACCATATTTGGCAAGAATAATATCCCGATATCTTAAATAGTGTCCACACAGGAGCGGATTAAAAAAGTGACACACCCGTGTGTGCCACTTTGGCCACCTGGTGTACATTTGATTACATTTTTTTAGTACTAACCCGTGTTGTTGTTGTAGTTATAGTCTCGACTAATAATAATAATATCGTTGTTGTAAACAATAAATTTATAAGGAAAATTTTCTCTCCTTTTTACATCTTAGTTCTAACACTGTTGGTGAGAAATGCAGGGTGTTTCAAAAGGAATATCGGGGTTTTAAGTCTTCGTAGTACTTATTACATTTACGTACAATTATAAGCAATGCATCTAGTAAAAGAGCATCTCAAACAGTCTTTGCTACATGTGTTCGATGTGAGATTCATTCGTCACACGGTACACATCTAGTCGATTAGCGAGAAAGGCCCATAAACTTTCCGCCATATGGCACAAAACACATTCAATTTAGGGGAGTCTCGTTTCAACTGTACCATCTCCTGAGGATTTGTTGACGGCCAGATGCAAACATTATGGGTGTTCACATTAGCTCTTAGGTGAAATATAGATTTATCACTGAAGACGACACGATCCAGAAAATCTTCATTGTTATGCAGCAATATTTCACTTGCGAAATTTGCACGTAAACCGTAGTCTGTAGGCTTTAGACCTGTAGCAACTGCAAACGATAAGGACGTAGTTGCAAGCGTCTCCTTAATATTCTTCACACAGACAGTTGCACTGTACAGATTCAGTCTTTATTAAAACACAAAAAGCTTTCTGCTCTCTAGTCTCCATCTTTCCTACTTGCTCTTTCTGACGGCAGACAGAAGAAACAATGTATGTACATGCGTGCGTACAAAACTGCTTGAGTTGCTCTTTCATTTGATATAATATTTATAATTGTAAGTTAATTGTAATAGATACTACAAAGTTTCAAAACTCTAAGAAACACTCTGCATTACTTCAAACTGAGTCATCCTATATTCATGTCTTGTATATACATATACAAGAAGTGCCATTATTATCAACTACCAACTTTCATCATCAAACACACGGCCGGCCCTAGGCAATTTGTCGCCCCGTGCAATGACATAATTTGCCGCCTCCCCCTTCTCCAGAAAGAAGTAATCTTAAAAGTCATCATTTTGAGTATGCTACTCCAGCATGAACAATGAAGGGGAGGGTAAGTGCAGTTGCACTCAGAAAGGCTTAAATACTTAATAAAAATGCAATTCCGTTTTGTCTGTTTTTTCTTTCAAATATAAATTATTATGTTAGTGAAAGATAAAGCAAACACACCTGAAGAGGAAAGATGGTAATCCTTTTTATAGAATTCAATATCGAGCTTCAATCTCAATGTATCAGTTTGCAATTTCAGTGCAACTAGCTCTGTTATCTTTATGTCTTGATTTTTCTTCTACATCTGTTAACATTTTTAAAAAAAACTTGTTTCTATCTTCAATGATAAGAAACTTGTTTCTGACAAAAACAAGACTAGTTGTCATATCAAAACTGTGATAACTTACTAAATGGAACAGATATTCGCTACTATTCGAGAATTGGATTCTTGCATTTGAAAACAAGCAATTTGTGCTCAGATTGATTCGACTATTTGCTTTAACATTGTCCATGTGACCTTAAACTAATGCAACCTAAACATAATTTATGAATGTAGTATTCAAATAGGTCAGCTTAGTAAATGTAACTACCATCATCATGAAGTCTTGTTTCCAACAAGAAATATTTAATTTAAATAATATACTTATAACTAGAGACCGAATGTTAGGCAAAATGTTCTTTAATGCTAAAGATATGATCAAAAATAACATTTTAAAGTTTATATCGGGGATTATAGTTTCGATTTAAGCCAACTTCATTTTGCTTATTTTGCCTATTTCGGCCCTCACTGCCTAAATAATTGCTTTAGTGCCTAATGTTGCGTATTCTATGCATTTTCTTTGAAATAAGACTTAATTGGGAAATATATATATAATTTATATACTGTAAATAACACACATACACACACACACACAATCTCTCTCTCTCTCTCTCTCTCTCTCTCTCTATATATATATATATATATATATATATATATATATATATATATATATATATATATAATATGAAATACATATTAAGCTTCGTTTTTTACATATAGAATGAAAGAAGACATTAACAAACAGGTATGTTGCTATATTGTTTGAACACTATTTATGATGAATCTATTTTTTAAATTGTATTGAGTATTTATCTTCATTATTTCGAGTTACATTTTAGTGCCTATTTTACTGCTTATTTTTTAATTTTAAGTGCCTATTTGCCTGCCTATTTTCCAAGTTTTTAATCCATAAACATCCGGTCTCTACTTATAACAGATTTTGCCGGACCCTCCAAACTTGCCGCTCCATGCAAATGCACGTGTTACAGATATGGTAGAGCCGGCTTTGCATATCATATATATCTAGTCGACAAATTATTTATATATGATATTTAGAAAAATACTATTAGGCAAATTAGTATTAGCTTTTACCTTTAGACAAGTTGTTTGAATTGTATACTGTTCGTGACATTATTTTCGTACATATTAAAGGCCTGCTTTCACGAAAAAACAAAATTTCATTTCTACTTTTATTTCTTAGTTGATATTGATGAAAACTGCTGAAATCCGAATTGTTAATAGGTATGGTATTCATGTAAATTGTAAAATATTTGTAGCGTATCAGTGTCTAGCGTTTAATTTATGTTGCATTTTACGGTGATTACACCTACATAAAAATATTTCATATTTAAATAGACGTAAGATGCATTACAAATGACTATTTGAAAGAAAACAAAATTTAGAAAAAAAACGAGAGGCAATGTTTTTTTCTAAAAAACGTACATTTCTGAAAAAAAGAATGTTTTTTTTTATTTACAACACTACATATGGTACATATTCTCTTAATTTTAAGATTCAGAATAAAGATTATATTATCGTTAAGAAAGAAATACTAATTAATTATTCAATCATTCACACACACACACACGCACGCACACACACACGCACGCACCCCCCCCACACACATACATACATACACACACACACACACACACACACACACACTAGATCTGCATCTCTAATGGAAAAGCAAAAATATTCATGTCCAGAAAATGCTATTTATTAAATTACTATCCCATTTGTCGGATTACAATTGAAACTGACGCTTCTGATATTTACACAAGTACGACTGATTATGATACCGTACTATTTCTGTTCCCTTTCTACTTTCAAATTCCACCGTCTCCAAATTTGGTGTAAAATAGAATATTCAATAAACCAGTACATATTTGCTACTTTATTGTTATGTAAAGGAATGAAAAACAAGAAATTCGTGCAGAGCTTTAATGTAGTCGAATATTTATGATAATCGATATAATTCAAGTCTGGTTAATTACAATACTTATATTCATATATACGAGGTATGTTTGAAAAGTATTCGACCATGGTTCTGGAACACCAATACACTCAACTAACGTTTCTTTCGTCCTAATCCCCATCAAACTCGTTCCCTCCTTCTTCCACGCACCTAGTTTGGTACCCTTTCTACTGCTGGAAACAGGCCTGGAACCCCTCATCGTGAAAGACTACTAGAGCAGCCATAACGTTGTATTAGATCTCCTCTCGGGTACGAAAGCAAGTTTCTTTCTGGTATCCTTTGAGGTGAAATAGTTTCACAAAACTATACCCGGAGAGTAGGAAGCTTGTCGAAACATCGAAATCTTGATGTGCTATAGTGAAAAGGACAACCACATGAGCTGCATGAATGAAATCATTATTCTAGTGCAGTATTCGGGGCTTTGAAGTCCACATATCTGGTAATTTCGGACACAGAGCGTCACGTAAACAACGGAAAATGTCTGAAGAGAAGTCCTTTGTATCTGTACATCCTTCCTGTACCTACTCATGTTGCACATTGCCTCAGCAATCAAAGAACACAATCAACATTGGTGTGGTTTTGCTACACACTTAGCGATCTTCTCTGGTTCTTCTTGAGCTTTGTCAGGCCTTGGCGAGGTCGGACGTATCAATGGAGTCGATTGTGACTTCTTTCTCGCGTTCTATCCGTATACCCATGTCTTTACTATTTTAGCTGCACCGAGACCACAGAAGAGCACCCACATGACCACTCCTCCACAAAGAAAATGCAAACGAAAGTAACGTTTTCTGCAGACTAAAGGCAACATGGACTCCTTATTCATAACGCAAAATTTGGCCAACCTTGCCAGTAGTTTTCCCCAAAACAAAGGAGGTCAGATACTTTCTGAGCAGGCCTCACATGCCCAAAATTGAAGTGACAAACGGTAATGCGGGAATAATGAACACATTTGTGGTGCAAAGTGACAATACTTCTGCTGGGAAATACTCAATACCTAACATCTTGCCTACATCAAGAAGAAATTCGTGGAAACTACCAACAGCGTGACAAATAAGCAATGCATAGCGTGGTCGCCATGCAGGGCCGGATTAACCCATCTGGAGGCCCGGGGCTAGAAAAAATATGTGGCCCCTACTGACTTTGCCTAATACATTTCTGTGGAAGTACAATAGGAAAGTTAAGGGAATACACGTATTTCTACATCAACCACGCCATACATTAGATGATATTATACGTAATGGAATTTTTCAAATTCATAAAAGAAAAAAAAAACACATACACACATAAATTGCCCTATTATGTAAATGTAATAAATAATAAACTAAGTACCTCAAAATTTCATTTTCCTAGCTTTCGTCCTAGCGAAATCCTCTATCACATCTTGGAAGTCAAGAGAACTGGACTCCTCATGTTCAATTGATAACAAGATGAAAGCGGAAATGCGTTCTTGTTGCATTGTAGCACATAATTTGTTCTTGATAAGGATTAATTTGGAGAATCCTATTTCAGCTTCACAATTCGCGATTGGCATTGAGAGGAAAATCCGGTAACCAATCCTTACATTTGGAAAAACATCACTAAGATCATTTTCAACCATTAATTCATATAATTCGACTCGTAAAATGTTAGCAGCCTTTTCTTTGAGAGAACACTTCAAATATTAACTAAAATAAAGATTTCAGAACGAAAACTTTCTTCATCGAGATCACCTTTGCATTTTTCACAAGGTTTTGACAAGCATCTAGCATCTTGCTTCTAGCATCCTGCCCAAATCTAGCATAATTTCAGCAAGTTTATCAAAAAGCTGTAAAACCTGGAGATGAGAAAGAAGTTGGTCGTGGGAAGAAAAAGAACGGCAGAAATGTATCCTCTTCCATTGATTCATACAGTCGGTAAACCATACAGGCAGTCTTATTTTCCGAAGTAAGTTAGAAACGGCTTTGGGCTTTTTTTTTTTTTTTTTTTTTGTGGCTCTACCCAGGGTTTTCTAATCCTTTAACTGCGAGGTATGGGCGGAGCTATGGGGGCCATTCTCCCCCCAACTTTTTGACAACTTTACCATCTTTATTTCTGACTTCATGACCATCTTTATTCCTGAAATGAAAGGTCCGAGACCGATCAAAAATCTGCCCCCCCCTTCCCCTCCAGCAGGCAATTCCCAACTCCCCTTATGCTGCGAGGTAATTTTCTTTCAAATATGTAAGCAAACACTTTACATTCATTTATACGATATATACGCCACGACAGGGGTGTAGCCAGCAGGTTAATGTAGGGGGGGGCGTCGTTTTTGAGGGGGGGGGGCAAGCCAAAAAATGTGTTGCAGCTAGTGTTTTTGAGTCCGGAACACTAAAACCACTGGTTTTTAAGATTATTATTATTATTATTATTATTATTATTATTATTATTATTATTATTATTATTATTATTATTATTATTATTATTATTATTATTATTATTATACTTTTTCTCCATAAATTATATTCCAGATAGTTTTTATTATATTTAACCCAGAACTACTGTCCCGGACCAAATGTTATACCTTTGTGCGTAACTATTTCAGTTTAAGCTTTTGTACACAGAACCTATCTACATAAGATTGATTTTCTCTCAAATTGCACTTAATTTCTTTAACATTTCCTAACAAAAATATTTATTTATTATTCGTGAATAAACAAACATGATTATTTTATTAACATCTATAACTTACTTCCTGTTTTACACCAAATAGCATTTTAAAAAGACGAATGAAATCCAAACTGAAAAATTAAATAAAAACTTTGTTTTTCACCAAATTTTCCATATGATAAAAAATGTTTTATAAAACACGAGGTAGAGCATATAAAAATATAATGTACTTACAAATTAATTTAATACCAATGTTTTATGGTAGTATTTATAGTATCTTGTTAGAACGTTTGTCATCAAACTCTCAAATATAAATCGCAGTAAATTGTGTAATCTGCTGTCACAGAAAAAGTCTACAATGCTACTTTCCGATCGGTATAAGGAAGAGATACCATCAGCGGCGTGGCGAGCATTACAAGATTGGGGAGGGGGATGAAACTTGACATTGCCAAGTTTTGATTTTAAAAAATGCCAAGTCTTACTTTAAAAAATGAAAAGTGTTTCGAAAGTCTTAGTCTCACTTTTACCAACCCTGTGGAAATCTATTACAGCAACCTTATTTTCATATTCGTCCCATTCCATGCCTCGTCTGAGATACGAATACGAACAGCCCTTGTCCCACTTTCGAGTGCAATTTTACACCTCAACTCAGGATCATTATCACCATGCACGATGCACAACTGCTAATTTGACAACTAATGGCTAGGTTAGGCGTCACCCAATCCTCACAAGGACCTCTGAAGCTATAATCTGTTGTAGAAATGCATTAAAAATGTAGAATAAGGTAGGCTACATTAAACATTCAATTGAGGGGTTCAGTGAGAGACCAGGCTAATATCTCCTTAGCTCATCTACTTCATATTTTAAGGACGTTTGGTAAAACGCCGGATCTTGTTGGGTAGGATGCGGAAAAAGGCTCTGGCAGAGAAGTGGGAGAAAACCTGAGGGAATGTCTTTGTAGAATGATTTTCTACCAAAATGAATAATGTATGTAGTTAGAGAAGATGCACTATAATACATATTATAATATGAGATTTGATTCAACATTAAATTCATTATTTATTATCGAATTGAAATAGTGAAATTGGGAAAAACAGGATGCGAAATCCTTGGGGAAAAGGGGAATTCCCCCCACTGAATATTTTTGAACAAAATTCCCTCACTAAATCCTTGCTGGGGGAGATAATAAACTGAAATAATGTCAGAAGTTTCCAAAGTAATTACCGTAATTCATATGTAATTTTACGTGTATTTCATATTTAATTATTAAATGAACTAGTGATCAGCGGTATACTAGTAATATCTAACTTTGCGTAGTTTACTACTTCTGGATGCCCAAATACGTGAACTTCCTATATCGAAACTTTGAAGCATAAAAGTGTGCAAAGTTTTTTTCTTTTCTTTTTAACTCTTCAGTCCTCGTCTCCTCCCACTTCGATTTCATGATTTCGCACTCTGATGAAATATATTAAATACCGGCAGGAAAAATACTAATATATAACCTCCCTTTTAGGCGCCCCTCCAACCACGCGCCCGGGGCACGTGCCTCGCTTCCTCCCTCATAGTTGCGGCTCTGTGAGCTACATAAGTAACATATGCTTTGTCTTACAAATGCGGAAGAAGGAAGAATTGCAATTTTTGTTTAACTTTCGAAAGAAGCAATTACGGGATTAAAAATAAGGTAGTGTAGAAGGCCGATGTCCTTCTCCATCATCTGCATATCGAAATGCAGATGAGGGGCACATTTGCATATGGATATGTAAATATAATGGATTTTGTGGTATAATTAATTGCTTAACATTAGCATATTCTGTGCATATTATTTTAATATTATTAGTAATGAAGTGTGAAACACCCAGCATAGTACGTAAATATTAGTACAATATTGTATTATATATGTATTTCATTTGTGTTTATTTCATTTATAGGCATTATATAGTGTATTAATGGGTTGCATATAATTACTGCGTCGTTGCATAATGTATAGTTTACAGGGGATGATGGAAGAAATGATATTAAAAGCATAGATGAAGGATTAATTAAATAGGAAATGAGCAGATTCTATAAGAATCATACATGATTTTCAGAACGCTGGAAGAGAGCGAACGCTGAGAGAAGTTTTTTTTTTTCCCGACTTGCTGTCGCCTAGACTACACTATGTGAGGTCTCTCACAACTCAACATGGAAAGAAATCACCAGAATAGGAACTAAATAAGCATCGTTATATACAGGAAGTAGCCTACGGACTTCCTTGGTGAAACTACACTGAGTTTGATACAGTGTGTTGAAACACAGAGTTTGTATTGTTTCAAATGCCATAAACTTTTTCGCTTCTACATGCGAAATTTTAGTTTTCTAAAGGTGTGATTTCCAATGCAGTGTAGCCCAAGCGTCATTTCCTCCCCCTTGCTCACCAGAGACCAGTAAACCTGGCTAGCGAGCCTTTAGTTAGTTCCCGAAATGCAACACCAATTTGAAAATGTATACTCTGATTTGACTTATTTTCTGTGTTTAATATTACTATTTACGTACTAAGCTAAACACGTTCTTGGAAATACCGCATAAAATTCTGATTTATTTTATCAGCGTGTTTCCCTTATCGAACAAGACACTTGGATCTTGTATTTGCGAAAAATAAATAATTTACAAAGATGTTTCCTCAATCTCTCTCCAAGCAAACATGGCTGCATTAGTAGCAGACAGTTTTGAAAGACAGCCACAGGAATTGGGTGTACTGCTGTTTCTGAGAGAGATGACAGTTCATAAATTGTATAAATATGTATTCTTTGTATATTTTCCTTTATTTTGATGTATAATAACATATGTTTCTCTATTTAATTCATGTGTAACAAGTGAAAAATAACAAAAGTTGTGTTAAAACTCTCATAGTTTCTGCTGGGAGCAAAAGCTTCAGTGTTGACCGTCCTTGAAGAAGGGGCAGCACGTGTCAGCAAAGAAAGGGTGAATTTGGCTACAGAAGGTAGCTGAGAATGTGTATTGGGAGGACGGACCACCCGCAATATCGCCGCAAGGCAGAGAACCCTTTGTCATAGGTTTCTTGCGGAAGCGAGTTTCTTCGTTTCCTTGTTTTAGGTAAAGACATATACTCGTTTTCAGGAGAGAACGAGGTAGTTCAAGCTAGAATCGAGAGTCGACAAGATATAGTTTTTCGTTTAGAAGGAAGTCACCTGACTTCTCTTACAGTGAGTTTTGATACCCGGGACAAGGTGAGAACAAAGTGTTTCCGGTTCCCCTGGATGGTCCTGTGAACAACTGTATACGCGAGTGTGTAGAACTCAGTTTTCTATATGAAGTTATAATCATTTTACAGAATGTGTAAGATATGCACATATCTGTAGTTAAATACGTCTCAGTGGTGAACATTACATATAGTGACCATGGAGAGTTAACTTTAATCTTCAGTTAATAATCGTTCATTCTCTGAGTGCTACGGACACTCAATAGAGACCACGTAGTTTGAACCTCATCGACATCCCAATTTTAATATGGAAAAACCTAGTTCCTCCAATATGGGAGAAATACATAACTTCAGATATCTCAAGTAGAGATATTAAACATAGGCCGGTAACGCCTTTAAGCCGTGCCTGTCCTTGGACATTTAGAACAAGGCTTCAAGTAAAGTTTTTTGCTTGTTTATAGGAGCTACTAAAAGTTCCTTCATAAAAAAACATTTATATTCCTGTGTACCATATCTCATACCGAACATTGTATTTTGCAGTGGAATGAGAATCTAGGAGGACACTGTGACATTCCACTTAGAACTTGTGTACGTCGAGTGAATATCTGAACAGTGAATCAGCATATTAATTTTGTATTATTGTTTCTTCCATCTGTGTTGTTTATATTCACATCTAGTGAAATATGTTTTCAGTGAAATACATCTCTCCTCTAAAAACTGTTAGAGACTAGAAACTCACCAATATGAGGAGATAAAAGAAAGTTGTATATATCTACATATTTTTTTATCTATTTAAAGGTCAGACAGACCTTTGTAAGTTCAAGTTTTCATCCTCCCTCTACTTTTATTTATTTTTATAATGATGAAATAGTGTGTTAAATATATCAAGCATATCAATATATATTAAAGTGTGTGTGTGGTAGTGCACTACAAAAAGGTGATAAATATTTAGTGTATTGAAGTGTGGATCTCTTCACATCTACCATTTCTATGTTCCTGATTACTATGTGGGAAATAAAACTGCCAGCTCTTACCAGAACCAATGTCTATTCAATTTGCTGTAGGGTGAGTACCTGTGCTAATGATATGTTTGTTTCAGGAGTGTGATTCAAGGAGACATTTTCCCCTTGATTGTGTATGTTTGACCACCTCTCTGTATGGGGTCTCAGAGAGAATATTCTGCCCAAGGAACCAAATAACAGCCATGAGATAGTGAGCTCAAATACAGGCTGCTACCTGTAAAAATTTAAAAAAAAATTTTTTTTCTTTTAACCTCTATTGAAAATCAAAACTGACTCACTATTGTAGCATCTTTGAGCATGGCTGTTATGCAGATGGCCCTGAGATCTGCTGTTCCACAAAATAAATTAACATTGCTCTACCGACTTCATGAGGGAGTGGCGGCCCTTACAGGAGAGAACCTTATCTCCAAGAGGGAATAAATCTTTTTCACAAGTTTGTAATTTGCATTCTATGCAAATATTACCGTTAATTTAAATATTCCCAGCCACTCTCCTTCATAATTTTTTTTTTATTATTTTGTGTTGGTGTTCGTAGGTAACAGTTGTTTCGGCTCTGGCTACCTGGCACCTCAAAAAGAAGTGGCGCCCCAGCTATTGGGCTGGACTTTCACGTGCTGTTTTAGCCACTCACAAAAGAAGTGGCTACCCAGCTGCAGGGCACGATACTTCACGCTTTTGCATGAAAGTATAATTCTATATACTCAATGGTCAACATACAGTTTGTGTTAAAATTTCGGTATATGTTTTGTTTCTCTTCCCGAAAATTTCCAAGAACGTAGGTGTCTTGTGTTGTGAAATTTATTTGTGTCTTGAATATATTTGTTTTACCACCACTGTGTTTTAGAGAATTCAGTTTATTTAGAACTTTGGGGGGAAGAAACCTTGTAATTCCGTTTGTTTTTGTAAATGGTTGTAACGCGAGCACAGGCTCGAAGAGTAGGAAATATGGACACAGAGTTTGTATTTGAAGAGTTCGCTCAGAGAGCTGGGGAGCTCTCAGAGGAGAATAGTGTTGTTGACGCGCAGAGCGCTAGCGAGCGCCCGGTCAGCGTTGTGGGAGACGCTGCTGCGGTGGATACGGTTCCGCCAGTCCCCGGTAGGGAACCGGAAGTGCCTGTGCGGGAGGAAAGGGAGGTAACCACAGAAACCACAGAACAAAGTGTTAGCCCAGCCGTTAATGTAGGTAGCTCTTTTGAAAATATTAGTGCCATACAGTTAGCTTCCATTTTAGGGGAACTTGTTAAAAAACTTGACGAGAGTACGAGGAAACAAGAAGAAGTATACGGGAAGATTTTAACTCCAAATTAGAGGAAAGTACGAGAAGACAAGAGGAGAATGTGAAAACTTTAGAAAGTAAATTAGTAGAAAACGCATACAGTTTAGAAAGAAAACTAGAATCAAAACTTAAGGAAAATGCATCCCAATTAGAAAGCAAGTTAGAAGAAAACTCAAAAGGGTTAGAAAAGGTAGATAGAAGTCTTGTACAGGTTCATAATGAAACAAGACAAAATAGCGAACGAATTGAACAAGCTATAGAATCGGTCAATGCTCGTCTTGAAATGCGGTTTGAATCCATAACGTCAAGACTTGAGCAGAGTGAACGGGAATTAACAGAGCGGCTAGAGATCACCACCGTAGAGCTTAGGGGGGAGATTGAAGGCGCTCGGGAAGATCTCAATTCTCGTGTCACTGAAACCACCAAGAGATTAGAAGAAAATTACACTGAGCTTGCTGAAAGTGTTAAACAGGTCTCGTCTCGTGTCGAACAGACCACACTTACTCTGAATAATCAGGTCAGGCGAGTGGAAGTGAATTTCGCTTCCCAACTAGCCAGGATCCGGGGGGAACTAGAGCAGGAAACGCCACTCGATGAGATCAGGTCGGAATGTAACGGTAGCATCCAACAGATGCAAGATACCGTTCATGACGTGTGTGCACAACTTGAAAAGAAGATGGAGGAGTGGAGGAACTCCATACAAAAGGAGACGAGCGAGGTGATTGAGGGGAAACTCGCAAACATCTCGGTCTCCAGTGCACAAGAACATCCTACATCACAAAACGACACTTCGAGTCGCGATCTGCCTGGTTCTCAACCTGGGAACCTCGCTACTTCCCGCGAGACAGAACCTGTTCCGTCGACGTCTCGCTCATGTAATCATGAGACGAGACAAAGCTTAGCTACAGCATTAGGTCTCATTCACAGGGATGTCACTCTACCTGTGTACATGGGGACCGAATCAGAGACTGAAACCTATAACTTCCTACAAGATCTCGACCGGTACTTTGAGGTCACGGGAGTACCGGACGAGATGAGACTCAGTTTCATACCTCGAGCTATAAGAAACACTTGTTATCAATGGTTTCAAGTTAACCGGAACAAAATCCACTCATATGAAGATTTTGTGCAAAATTTCAAGCAGTGTTACCTTAGCGAAGAGCGGCTGGCTAACCTAAGGGCAACTATCCTCACCTCCCACTTCGACAATCGTGTACACAAATCCCCCGCAGAATATCTGCTGGATTTGTTACACAAGAACAGTATATTAGAGCCTAGAATGTCTGATGCTACATTACTGAAGGTACTTCCGCGGCATTTCCCGAACTGGCTATTTAGGGCGATAGTCTCGTCTCGCCCTAAGACCATAGCAGAACTTTTAAATCTAGTACAGGAACTGCAGTCGTCGATGACGAATCGCGACCAGTTTTACCAGAGCAACCAGAGGAAAGGGGTCAACATGCTCCAAGTGAGCGTGGAAAATGAGGACAATAACCCCTCTGGCCACAGTGGTAAGCACGCTGCTCGTAAGAAGAATAGAACGAGAGAAAACCAACGTCCTTACCAGAGACAGAGACATCCGAACACGAATCAAAACAACCACCAGCGATCCCCGCCTCGCCATCAGAGCAGCGGAAGTGGGTCGTCTGGCTGGTCACGTGGGGGAAACTCCCACTCCTCTCACAACAACAACGTTCGTGGAGCCCGCGGTAGGAGGGGAGGAATGCGCAACACGGATCGTCCACAAGGAAATTCCTTCCGTCACGAGGACGAGGAAATTCAGCTGTTGGAACGTTATGACCGGGCGCCTCCTTCTACCAGCCAAAACCAAAACAATACCAGGAGTAACCAATCCTCTTCTTCTGCTTCCAGAGAATGAGGATTGTCCGCATGTGCTTGGAACAACGGTAAGATGGGTATGGAGAATACGAGTACATCTGAGTTGACAAATGTAAATTCCAAGTATGTGCGACATTTAGAAGAGAAAGTAGAAAATACACACTTATATGAAAATTCATGTGAAACCGCAGTCAAAGAAATTTTTGAAAATGTAGAAGAAAAAGAAGAAGAAAATTGTACAATTTGTTTAGAAATTAAGGCAAAGAAGCATTTCAGTGAAGGCATGTTAGAAAATAAGATAACCTTGTTAAGTAGGACTGGAGAACACATCGATTTAGATAGGGCTGTATATGAAGAGGCCAATGGCATTTTTAAGAATTTATTTGATTCAAGTAATGAAGAACTACCCAGTAATAACGTCATCTCACTACCAGAGATTAATGTACTTTTGTTTGGAAAGGAAGTTAATTCTTTATTAGATACAGGGGCTACTTGCTCCGCCATTTCAAAAGAAATTTGGGACTCCGTCTCAAATAGCCACCCCACACCCGCATTTTTGAGTGCTAAGAATATACGGGTTACGTCTGCTTTCGGAAGTAAATCAGCGACGATCATAGGCCAGACGCTGTTAGTCATTCAGATACATGGGAAGGAATTTCATACGCTAGGCATTATTATTTCAGGTCTGAACAGATCTTTGATTTTAGGTTCCAACTTCTTTACAGAATCTCGTGCCGTGTTAGACTATGACACCGGCCTTCTACATCTCAAACATCCTCATGATGTAGAAGTCAAATTTAGATCAGTAGATTGCGAGACTGAGGATCTAGTAGTTCGTTGTTTAGAATTGAATGGTGAGTGCGAGAAACCTTACAGTTTAATTGAGGAAGTAGATACTTTTGAGTGTAATTTTTCCCCGTCAGATGAAAGACGGAAGGCCATACGGGTTAGCGCACAGAATGAGCATAAGACCTGCAGAGAAAAGGCCGCTCGTGCCCCGAACTTGGATGATGGTAGATTCCCAAGTGCCCAAGAAATGGCAGTTCATGTATTCCCACCAGAAGAGTGGTTGAAAGTGAACACACGTGCCTCCCATTCAGATATAGAGGAGTTTGTCTCGAACTACTCAGATCTCTCAGCCTCCCAAAGAGATAGTTTGAAAGCTGTTCTTTTAAAGCACCAGGCGCTTTTTGATGTCAAGCCAGGTTGCATAGCTAACTACGAGCATGAGGTTGGAGTAACGGACGAACGTCCCATAAAAACTAAATTGTATCCTTACCCAAAGAAATTCAGGAATTTGGTATCGAATGAAATTTCGCGTTGGGAGGCCTGGGGTGTGATTAAGAAGATGCCTACAGCATATATAAACCCTCTGGTAGTGACGCCGAAGAGTGACGGACGCATTCGAGTTTGTATAGATGGAAGAGCTCTGGCCAAAATTTCAGGGGATCTCTCCGACAGACCTATGCCACCCCTATCTGTTCTCCAAGACATTTGCGACAACTCTTGGTTCAGTTGCGTGGATGCAACTGAGATGTTTTTGCAGATTAAAGTGAAAGAGATTGACCAGAAATATCTTGGGTTCCTACATGAAGGCATTTCGTATGTTTTTCAAAAACTACCGTTTGGGACAAAACAGAGCCTTGCTTCTTGCGTAAGAGCATTAGATATGCTGATTGGATCAGAAGCTAGAGAGTACTGCGGCGCTTATGTTGATGATTTAATTCTAGCCGACAGGAGCTTCGATGATCACTTAGTACACCTCGACAGAGTGTTGGGTTTACTCACTGCGGGCGGCCTAACTCTCAGGCTGAAAAAGTGCAATTTCGCCAGAAAATCATTGAACATACTTGGTTTCCATCTTTCGCAATCCGGTATCGGCAAAGATCCGGCGAAAGTGAAGGCGGTGTTAGATTTTAGGACACCACGGAATGTAAAGGAACTGCGTTCCTTTATTGGCTACTGCCAGTACTATCGTTGTTTTAGCAGGAAGTACTCAGAAGTTCTCCATCCGTTGTTCCAACTTCTAAAAAAGAATGTTAGGTTCAAATGGGAACCAGTACATCAGGCAGCGATGGACAGGATCAAGCAGATCTTCCAGGAGGAAGTAGTTCTGAAAACCGTCCTGCCTGACAAGCAATTGATTCTTGAGTGTGATGCGTGTGATATTGCGTGTTCTTCTCTATTGTACCAGCGTGATGACAATGATGACATTCGTGTCATTGCTTTTACATCACGTGTGTTCAATGCCGCGCAACGAAATTATTCAATAACGGAAAAGGAATTTTATGGACTAATAGATGGGGTTGTGAAGTTTAAACAGTACTTAGTTGGTACTAAATTCATAGTACGCAGTGACCACCTTGCTCTTAAGTTTATTCTCTATTGTAGACTTACAAACCAGCGCATCACCCGGTGGGCGATGTTGCTCTCCAATTTCAATTTCGAATTCCAGTTTGTCAAGTCCAATGAGAATCTGAGTGATTATCACTCTAGGTACCCTCCTCACACAGAAGAAGACCTCAGTGTTGCACGGAAGCCTATCCTCCAGGAGTCGCTGATGTCCATCCTGACGGAAATCCCATGTGAGTTGAGGAAGATGATAGCCATACTACCGGAGATGCAGTCTTCAGATCCTGTCTACGGCAAGATCAAGAAAGATGTCGAAGAGAAGACGGACTCACCAAAGGTGAATGGTGCTTGTCACCGTTTTGAAGTGTTGAACGGGCGCTTATACAAGCGTGACCGGGAAGGAGTCCGAATTTGCATCCCAGAAGTGTTAGTAGTTCCACTGCTCGATTATTACCATTCAGATCGAGGGCACATGTCGGCTAGCAAACTATTACCACTTCTATCAGAATTTTTCGTATGGCCGAAGATGAGGGCAAGTGTGAGGCTTTTTTGTGCTTCCTGCGAATTATGCCAGAAAAGCAACCCTCCCCAATGTTATCGTCCGGGACCACTGAATCCCGTGGTAGTTGAGAAGCCAGGCTACTTGGTCTGCGCTGACTGGTTAGGGCCTCTAACCAAGGGAATTGGGGGAGTCCATTACATATTAGTATTTTATGATGCATTTTCCAAGCTAATTGGCTTGTACGCATGTAGAAAGGCAAACACTACCACTGCCATAAGGAAACTGAAGGAGTATCTGAAAGTTAACCCTAGTGTGGAACTAGTCTTAACAGACAGAGGGTCACCTTTCCAGTCTAACCGCTGAAAACAGAGTTAGCAGATCTTGATATCAGGCACATCACGTCGACGCCATATTATCCGCAAGGTGAAATGGCAGAGGTAGCCGTCAAGGCAACAGTACGTTTACTACGTAAATTGTGTCATGATAACCAGAGATTGTGGCCCAAATACTTGGAAAAAATAGAGAAGTGCTTAAATTCGGCCAAACACCTGACCACTGGCGAGTCAGCCTTTGAGTGTCACTTTGGGCAGTCTATGTCTAGAGACATAGCCAGGCTGTTTGAAATCCCAGAAGTGGATCAGCGCCATGACGTGCAGTACTATGTAGAAATTGCAAGAAAGAACCACAAAAGGAATGCTGCTGCACGAAAACGCAACTTCGACAAGTCACACCGTACTGTAGAGTACAAAGTGGGTGATCTTGTTCTATCTAGAGTATTTCCCAAGTCGGATGCTCTAGCAGGTGTGTCGAAGAAGCTCTTACTCTTGTACTCGGGACCATGGCAGATTGTCGCCGCCACTGGTCGCAATATGTACACACTAGGGGATCCAGCGACTAAAGAAGTCAAGATGACAAGAAATGCTTTTCTATTGAAACCATGTTTCTAGAGAAGAGAAGGATCACAGTGGTACTGGTCAATAGAGAGGAAACAGATCACACATATAAGCATCACGTAACCGGATTTGACAACCTGTCTATATAGTGTTAGTGTTAGTGTATATTTCAGTGAACTAGTGTATAAGTGTATTAGTGTATGTATTGGGAACCAATGTCATTTATGTTTATGTAACTCAGGGAACACTGAATTCTCTATATTTAGCTTTTGTATATTGATATTTCATTTATTATGTTTACTGTGTGTTTAACTTTGTTTTTTTTTAACCTTGGATGTCTTGTGTAGTTATAATATTTCAGGAACGGAAATGTGCCCTCCGTATGATCTACGTCCTGTACTAGAAAGTACAGCACCTAGAATCATAGGGGGGAAACTACTGTAGAAGGCCGATGTCCTTCTCCATCATCTGCATATCGAAATGCAGATGAGGGGCACATTTGCATATGGATATGTAAATATAATGGATTTTGTGGTATAATTAATTGCTTAACATTAGCATATTCTGTGCATATTATTTTAATATTATTAGTAATGAAGTGTGAAACACCCAGCATAGTACGTAAATATTAGTACAATATTGTATTATATATGTATTTCATTTGTGTTTATTTCATTTATAGGCATTATATAGTGTATTAATGGGTTGCATATAATTACTGCGTCGTTGCATAATGTATAGTTTACAGGGGATGATGGAAGAAATGATATTAAAAGCATAGATGAAGGATTAATTAAATAGGAAATGAGCAGATTCTATAAGAATCATACATGATTTTCAGAACGCTGGAAGAGAGCGAACGCTGAGAGAAGTTTTTTTTTTCCCGACTTGCTGTCGCCTAGACTACACTATGTGAGGTCTCTCACAACTCAACATGGAAAGAAATCACCAGAATAGGAACTAAATAAGCATCGTTATATACAGGAAGTAGCCTACGGACTTCCTTGGTGAAACTACACTGAGTTTGATACAGTGTGTTGAAACACAGAGTTTGTATTGTTTCAAATGCCATAAACTTTTTCGCTTCTACATGCGAAATTTTAGTTTTCTAAAGGTGTGATTTCCAATGCAGTGTAGCCCAAGCGTCATTTCCTCCCCCTTGCTCACCAGAGACCAGTAAACCTGGCTAGCGAGCCTTTAGTTAGTTCCCGAAATGCAACACCAATTTGAAAATGTATACTCTGATTTGACTTATTTTCTGTGTTTAATATTACTATTTACGTACTAAGCTAAACACGTTCTTGGAAATACCGCATAAAATTCTGATTTATTTTATCAGCGTGTTTCCCTTATCGAACAAGACACTTGGATCTTGTATTTGCGAAAAATAAATAATTTACAAAGATGTTTCCTCAATCTCTCTCCAAGCAAACATGGCTGCATTAGTAGCAGACAGTTTTGAAAGACAGCCACAGGAATTGGGTGTACTGCTGTTTCTGAGAGAGATGACAGTTCATAAATTGTATAAATATGTATTCTTTGTATATTTTCCTTTATTTTGATGTATAATAACATATGTTTCTCTATTTAATTCATGTGTAACAAGTGAAAAATAAAAGTTGTGTTAAAACTCTCATAGTTTCTGCTGGGAGCAAAAGCTTCAGTGTTGACCGTCCTTGAAGAAGGGGCAGCACGTGTCAGCAAAGAAAGGGTGAATTTGGCTACGGAAGGTAGCTGAGAATGTGTATTGGGAGGATGGACCACCCGCAATATCGCCGCAAGGCAGAGAACCCTTTGTCATAGGTTTCTTGCGGAAGCGAGTTTCTTCGTTTCCTTGTTTTAGGTAAAGACATATACTCGTTTTCAGGAGAGAACGAGGTAGTTCAAGCTAGAATCGAGAGTCGACAAGATATAGTTTTTCGTTTAGAAGGAAGTCACCTGACTTCTCTTACAGTGAGTTTTGATACCCGGGACAAGGTGAGAACAAAGTGTTTCCGGTTCCCCTGGATGGTCCTGTGAACAACTGTATACGCGAGTGTGTAGAACTCAGTTTTCTATATGAAGTTATAATCATTTTACAGAATGTGTAAGATATGCACATATCTGTAGTTAAATACGTCTCAGTGGTGAACATTACATATAGTGACCATGGAGAGTTAACTTTAATCTTCAGTTAATAATCGTTCATTCTCTGAGTGCTACGGACACTCAATAGAGACCACGTAGTTTGAACCTCATCGACATCCCAATTTTAATATGGAAAAACCTAGTTCCTCCAATATGGGAGAAATACATAACTTCAGATATCTCAAGTAGAGATATTAAACATAGGCCGGTAACGCCTTTAAGCCGTGCCTGTCCTTGGACATTTAGAACAAGGCTTCAAGTAAAGTTTTTTGCTTGTTTATAGGAGCTACTAAAAGTTCCTTCATAAAAAAACATTTATATTCCTGTGTACCATATCTCATACCGAACATTGTATTTCGCAGTGGAATGAGAATCTAGGAGGACACTGTGACATTCCACTTAGAACTTGTGTACGTCGAGTGAATATCTGAACAGTGAATCAGCATATTAATTTTGTATTATTGTTTCTTCCATCTGTGTTGTTTATATTCACATCTAGTGAAATATGTTTTCAGTGAAATACATCTCTCCTCTAAAAACTGTTAGAGACTAGAAACTCACAAATATGAGGAGATAAAAGAAAGTTGTATATATCTACATATTTTTTTTATCTATTTAAAGGTCAGACAGACCTTTGTAACTTCAAGTTTTCATCCTCCCTCTACTTTTATTTATTTTTATAATGATGAAATAGTGTGTTAAATATATCAAGCATATCAATATATATTAAAGTGTGTGTGTGGTAGTGCACTACAAAAAGGTGATAAATATCACAGGGCCGCATAGGTTCTGTTGTTTATATAATTTTGGGGGTTTTATATGTATTTGAACATGCTGAAACCGAAACTGGCACTAGTTTTCTCGTATCACGTAAGAATTTCTTACAATTCATGATTTATATATGTTGATTGCGGTATGCATGTTTAAGCGTAATTCAACTGATTGACGCTAGATGTCACAAGTACGTGGGGAAATTATTCAGGCGGTAATAAAAATGAATGTGTTTTGAGTGTAAGGGAGTTTAATTTAATTAAATTAACTAAAATTTTGCCTGCACGGATATTTAAAATATTTCTATATCAAACCTTGTTATCTCATTTCAAATAAATTTCATATTTATTTATCGCAAATCTTAGATGTGCTTCAATTGTATGAAATGTTAATATCTTAGGCTAGTTCTTTTTAATAGTTCGTTGAATATTGTGTTGCCGTGGCATCTCGTGGTTGTAAGAATAGGCCAGATTTATTTTATTACATCTGTTGTGAATTTGTTCCACAGAAACAGAAAATTACAGATTTTGTAAGAAGGGCATATTTTGCATACTTCCATATGGAACTTGGAAATCAAGATAAATCGTGGACTCTACACAATCTGTGTAGATCTTGTGTGGAATCGTTACGAAAGTGGAGTACTGGAAAGCGGTCATCTATGCCATTCGCAGTACCAATGCAGTGGAGAGAACCCAAAAACCACAGCGACGATTGCTACTTCTGTTTCTCTGAAATATTAGGACACAATACTCGAAACAAGACAAAGATAGTGTATCCCAATATTCCATCTGCAATGAGACCTGTGCTGCACGGCCTAGACTTGCCTGTTCCGACACCTCCATCAAGTCTTGAGTCCGTAAGTGATCCTAGTTCGTACAGTGATTCAGTGGAAAATAGTGAAATAGAAGATGAAGTTTACAACCCCCCTAGCGGATCTCGTGACCCTATACCACTCACTCAACGCCAGCTCAATGATCTAGTTAGAGACATAAATCTGTGTAAAGAATCTGCTGAACTTCTTGGTTCCAGACTTGATGAAAATAACTTGCTGACCTGTGGAACATTTTCCTGGTACAGATATCGGGAAAAAGAATTTGTGCAGTATTTCTCAAAAGAGAGTTCTGTCGTGTTTTGTTTTGATGTGTCAGGTTTGTTGATCAAGTTAAATTTCCCTTGCCTTTCTAGTGATTGGAGATTATTCATTGACTCGAATAAAACAAGTTTAAAATTTGTTCTGTTATATAATGGAAATAAGTTCCCCTCAGTTCCTATTGCTCATTCCGTGTCACTGAAAGAAATATACGACAATGTGCAATTTATTCTTAATAAAATTAAATACGAGGTACATGGTTGGGTGGTGTGTGGAGATTTGAAGATTTTGAGCATTGTACTTGGGCAACAAGGTGGGTATACAAAAATACCGTTACACCTGCGAGTGGGATAGTAGGGCACGAAATGACCACTGGGGAGGGAAACAGTGGCCATTACGAAAAACATTGAACGCGGGATCAAAAAACATCATTCAACAAAATTTAGTCAGTCCTGAGAAAGTTATACTTGCTCCCCTTCACATAAAATTAAGATTGATGAAACAATTTGTTAAGGCACTCGACAAAGAAGGCGAATGTTTCAAGTTCATATGCAACAAATTTCCTTCACTTTCATGTGCCAAAGTGAAAGGTGTCTTCGTTGGCCCAGACATTAGGAAGTTAATGAAGGATAAAAACTTCGAGGCAACAATGACTAATGCTGAAAGGGATGCTTGGATAGCATTTAAAAGCGTGGTGGTGAACTTCCTGGGGAATCACAAAAGTGCTAATTACAGAGAAGTTTTGAGAATATGTTAGTTAAATTTCAAGAACTGGGTTGCAACGTGAATATCAAGTTGAGTTTTTTGCATTCTCTTCTTGATTACTTTCCACCAAATTTCGGCGAATTACGTGAGGAACAAGGCCAACGGTTCCACCAAGACATGAGGAATATGGAGAAAAGGTATCAGGCACTTTGGAGTGTTAGTATGATGGCTCACTACTGTTGCACATTGCACAGAGAAACTTCAGAAGAAAATCACAAGCAAATTAGGAAAGCATATAAGAGAAAGCGTGCAAAAAGATGTGAAAAATAAGTATGTTATATGACTGTGTTGATTTCCATTTTATATCTATTTATGTATATATTTCCATATTATATGTATATATGTAGTAATCTGTATGTGTAGAGAATCTTATATTCTTTTCTTTGTCTGCATTCACATTAAACAAAACATGTTCAGTTATTTAGCATAATAAGCTCTTTAGTCTCATAGAAGATAAGAAATAAGGTATAAAAAAAACAGTATTGAATACGGGAAAAGGCCCAAATTTTGAAATTGATTTGTAAGAAAACCTTACGTGACAGGGAAAAACGAATTCATTATTCGTAATCAGCTAGGAACAAAGAATTAAGTTCACCTATTAATCAAAAAACAACATGAACTTTTTCTCAATTTGCAGCCCTGTGTATTTAGTGTATTGAAGTGTGGATCTCTTCACATCTACCATTTCTATGTTCCTGATTACTATGTGGGAAATAAAACTGCCAGCTCTTACCAGAACCAATGTCTATTCAATTTGCTGTAGGGTGAGTACCTGTGGTAATGATATGTTTGTTTCAGGAGTGTGATTCAAGGAGACATTTTCCCCTTGATTGTGTATGTTTGACCACCTCTCTGTATGGGGGCTCAGAGAGAATATTCTGCCCAAGGAACCAAATAACAGCCATGAGATAGTGAGCTCAAATACAGGCTGCTACCTGTAAAAATTTAAAAAATTTTTTTTTCTTTTAACCTCTATTGAAAATCAAAACTGACTTACTATTGTAGCATCTTTGAGCATGGCTGTTATGCAGATGGCCCTGAGATCTGCTGTTCCACAAAATAAATTAACATTGCTCTACCGACTTCATGAGGGAGTGGCGGCCCTTACAGGAGAGAACCTTATCTCCAAGAGGGAATAAATCTTTTTCACAAGTTTGTAATTTGCATTCTATGCAAATATTACCGTTAATTTAAATATTCCCAGCCACTCTCCTTCATAATTTTTTTTTTTTTATTATTTTGTGTTGGTGTTCGTAGGTAACAGTTGTTTCGGCTCTGGCTACCTGGCACCTCACAGTAGGAAAGGCAACACATTTGCATGAAAATGAAGTGAAACACACACCGGTCTATGCTTTCACCCAGCAGACGTATTGTTTCGAACCCTAAAATTTGACTTGGCATCTTGCACTTAGGTTCACAGCGGAAACGACGAAATGACTTGACTCCAGTGCCGTGCCGTGGTAACTCAGCGCCCGGGGGGAGAGTATACGACGGTACCCCCGTACATATGGGTGAGATCGACAGACCAGCCGCGAAGCGTTACCATGCTTGGCGCGAAGCGGTAGAAATTTTTCAAAATTAATCCCTTCTTTCTCTTGATTTTGAGCACTTTTAATCACTTTTTTCCTTGCATTTTATACATGTGTACACACATGCATTTTTCTCCCGAAGTTCGTCTCCCTTTACATCTGCACCCGGGGCGTTCGCCCCACCCCAAGGCACGGCACTGATTGACATCCATTGTAGGTTTTCTCCCCACCGAACAACACTTCCAGAAATCAACTGTGATACCATTCCCAAAACACATTTTGTTCAATTCTCCCTTGTCGAAAAGCCCTGTAAATAGAGTCTTACTGCAAAACAACTGAAATAATCTATTGTTTTCATTCATATAATATGATCACTTTTTGTTCAAAGGCAAAGGTCTATTCACACACAAAGCAGATACGGTTACACAATATATTCACTCTGGTATCAAATTCTACTTCCCTTTGATATTTTACTATTGGGAAAACACTCTTAAATTTGTCAAATTTACATACTATACATAGTAAAAAGTTTATACTAACCAGTCACTGCCTTGTTCTTATTTTATTAAAAGGCCTATTAATTCTTATTAATCTCCAGAATCTGCGTGTTGTCTTGTATACGCTTTTCTATCAAATTCTTTTGCGTCCAATACTCTACCTGCAACCGAAACGCTTCTTCTGTCTTTGTTTTAATTTTGCACGCCCACTGTATTCAGCTTTTGCCAGTGGTACAATTTCCCGATTTTTCATTAAAGATTCTTCAAAATGTATAGGAATATCAAATGAACAAAAGTGAAGTGTGATAACTTGCAGAGTCGGATTTAGGTTTAGTGGGGCCCTAAACTGTTGAAGGTAATGGGGCCCTTTATGTGTCCCGGTGAACGTAGGCACCCTATATACAGAAATGGATAAACTAATGATATTTTAGGAAGCAGACTAGCAGAAGGGGCACAATTACTTACATCATAGTATTACCTGACCAGGATATTAGTGCGGTTTTTCGTGGAGGGCGCTAGTGTTGTGTTTACATCAGTTTCTAGGTAAGCGCGGTGGGACAGGGGATCGGAGAGCGTCACTCTGCAGTGTATCCAACGATTTTCAAAAGTTGCTGTTTACATGTTATAAGTAGCCTAATCTGTTTCGCTTAATAAAGAACTCCATAAATTATATAGTTGTTATTGAATGCAGTAATTGTTATTCCTGCAGTAATGCAGATGTATTGTGGATAATGGCATATGCATGGAAATTAACAATTTAAGAACAAGATAGCAAACAAGTGAATTTTTACCGTGTATTAAGCAAATTATATACTTAAAAAATGATTACCTTTTATTTGATTCCATTATAAAACAGTAGAAACCTGTAAAACTCAGTAATAAGATGTTTATGACTAAAAGATTAATTATGGGCTGGTAGCTTAGATACTTGCGCAATATCTTGTAACTGTAAGTTTAAATCAAGTTAAGGCTCGCGATGCTTGTATTTGTTTTAATGTAGGTCTATCGATTGACAACTAAATTATTTTCTTAAGTTGTAGCAAGAAAGAATTCCGTTACGTTTCCACTCGAGAACTGTGGAAGTTCTCTTCGTTGGTCTATTGGCTAGCGCATGTGTCTTTGTTGTACGTGGTTCTGTGAGAGCCCAACAATTAATTTTACAATCTTTCACTTTCATTAATCATCTGTCTTCTCTAGCATAAAGAGCATAATCATGGGGCGTTAAACTAAAGAAATTTCATTACATTTTTTCGATGAATGTGAACCCTTTGGGGGAAAAGGAAGTGAAGAAGAAATTTTCCTTAATTTTTTAAAGGGCTACGGGATTGGATAGCTTGTCTTTCGGGATTGCCTTGTAAAACCTGATTACAATGCATCTTTCTTTTAGGATTATTATCGTAATCCAGCCTTTTGGTAAATGTGAAATAAAAGTATCGATAAAACATCAGCGTATGGGTAATGTAAGCATAAATATCATTGGTTCAATACGCAATAAATTCACAACTTTTATTTATGAGTATAGAAATTCCCTTTGAACTTCCTCTGAATTTCTTTCAGACCCTAGGTCTCTTGTGACAAAGAATTAATTCTACTATCTGTTTTCATACACAATATAATTTTGAAACTTGGGTTCCTAGTGTTGTCTTTGTGTCCGTAATACATAATCATTTGTCGATTTACTTCAGAAGACTGAGTTTAGCCTGTGTAAGTTGCATATAGTTCAAACATATCAGATGTACGGTCTTGTTTAACAAATCCTGTGTGCACATATGAAATTCAAAGACAAAGGCAATCAATCGTCTTTAAACAGCTGTGTTTTTATTTCAAGTGTAAGTACTGAAATGTGCTACGTATAGTTCCAAGAGCGGATCCTTAAAAAAAAAAAAAAAAAAAAAAAAAAAAAAAAAAAAAAAAAAAAAAAAAAAACTTACGTACCTAACATTGGCACTCATTTCTTCTTCATGATTTGATGTAAGAAGCGGCCGCTTGATTTCCGGCCAATTGTTTCATCGCCGGTATTTTTGAGCAATGAGATGGCAGTGGAAGATAAACTTCGTTCTTCTAACTTGATATTTTGAAAAACTTACGCAAGTGGTTTTGTTACTTAAATACATATCTATTCACTCTAATCAATTTCAAAAGTACCATTAACTTTATAATAACATAATGAATGTAAGAGTTACCATGAAAACAGGGGTGCCCACAAAGGGGGGCTATGACGCAAACTGCGTCATTGAAATATTTGGGGGGGTAAAAATCTATACAAATATGTTTGAGGGGGTGTAAAAATTAATCAAAAAGATTTTTTTCATGGAAGAACACCTACGGATAGACAATGGGGGGGGCGTCATGGGCATAAGGGGGGTGGGCACCACTGATGAAAATGTATTTTGTATTTCTTTTTTAATATGAAATTCATTTTTTTCTGAATTTCACTGGAGCTATAAGAAATCAATTGTCAGGCTCCCACTTTAAATTTTAATCTCTCCCCTACCGCCCCGAATGTAACATTGGGTTTATTTTTTTTTAAATAAATTTTTCAAAATATGGTAGAAATACTGGATTTTTAAATTACCAAACCATGCTAAATAATGACAGGTTAGATATCAGAGAAAGTTATCTTTATCTACCATCTTAATTAGGGGCGGATCCAAATCTCCTTCGGAGGCGGTTAGATTATCAGTTTCTCTGTCACCAGTCTTTTGCAGCACATCCGAAAATGATCTCAATGTAAATTTCTTACTGAAGGTACTGTCAATCGATCGATCACATGGTCGAAATTGGTAGCAATTTCGAAAACGCCTTATCTCAAAACTACACAATAAAACTTGCTTTAAACAATGAAAGCACAGTTGCCAAAGATAACTTTGATTCACGAAGATGAACTTCGAGGTTTTGTTAACAGATGAAGTAGGAATTCCTTACGCTCTAATGCTACGAAGTTCTCAGTGTTCCTTTGTACAACACTGAGGTAAGTTTATTCGCAAGTTATTGCCAAATTGATATGGAGGGTGTATGTACTTTTTTTTTGCAGTCCCTAAAATGTTCTGAAAATAACTTACATAACTTTTGAAATTGTGTTTGTCTTAACTTGAACATATGCGTGAAGTGGTTTGTTATGAACAGGGCAAAAACAACTGTGATAGATTAATTACAAGTAATTCGGTTAGAAACACTGTTGTTTGTATTTTAGTTCCAAAACCAGCCGCCCGCACTCGTTCGCTGGTCAGGATATAGCCTATACAACAGGCCCACTGTTGCTACGTCCTACGTATATGTAAATTTTATTTTATTGATTGATTTTCTTATACATTGAAAATTGATATCCAGTTTTCTTTCAGGTTTTCGGGCCCCTAAAACAGTGGGGCCCTAAACTATAGCTTGTTTAGCTTATACGTAAATTCGGCACTGATTACTTACAACAAGTAAAGAAGCTTTCAACGAATATATCAATTTATTTCAAGATAGGAAACTACACAAAATTTATGCCAAGTCTATAAAAGAACTGATAATGATTTGCAGCACGAACAAAACGGCATTTTTCAAATTACCAACTAGGTATTTTAATTTGCCAACTTGTTAAGAAATTAGGAACTTTCGGGGGGAAAGCTCCACACTTACCCTCTTAACGACGCCCCTGGATACTACACTATTTTTCTATTGGTATGTTAAAATAGTATTTTCCATACTATTTTACCGTAAATTATTAATTATATGTAAACTTTGTTATTTTTAAATGACTGAAGCGAGGTAATCTTACGATGATGTTTTATAAGCTGGTCATTTGGGGGGCCAAGAACTCATTTGGGGGGCCTGGCCCCGATGGGCCCCCCCGTGGCTACACCCCTGCGCCACGACTGCACTAGTTTAGTTGAGTTAAAGCTTTGGTGCGTGAAGTATTGAGTTCTATCCACGCATTCTTGCGCTCTGCGTATTTTAAGTTACGTTATCGTATCTCAACGTAGTTATTTTTTTCTTCTAAAACTCCTGAATTAGTAATTATGAGGATCTAGCATAATTTGATCAAATTTAGCATAATTTCGATCAGGTTTTGGAATAATTCCGAGCTGTGAGTCCGGCAACGCTGGTTTTGACGTTTCCGTTAAGAGTTCTTTAGCTTCTTGCTTCAAATTTCTGAAACACGAAAATCACGTCCACTCAATTCTTCTGAATTCTCTACATCAATTAATCTTCTTCGCTAAATTCTTGATACTCATGCTCACTTAAGCTTTTATATTAGGTTTCATATGCATCAAAATTTTCCCTAACACGGTTGAGAAACGGAATTAATGATTGCAACGCTTGATACCCGCTAATTAAGTCCAGTCCAGATTATTGCAAATATTTCTTAGTTCTGGCCATTCGATACAACACATTATCCCAGAAAATAACCAATATAGCTGTCTCCAGTTTTTTTTTTTTTTTTTTTTTTTTTTTTAAACTTCTTCTGAAGTCATTCTGCCTCATTTATAGTCTCTACCTTTGACAGTTTCTTCAAGTGACACATAAACGGCATTGAAATTGTCGAACATCTGATATTGGTTCCTCACGGCACGACCATCTAATATCGGACAATGTTTTAAGTCCAGTATTCTTCACGAGAATGTGCCAACGATCCTTAGAAGCTACGAAAAAGTCATACAGCCGTTGCAAAAATTCAACCGATTTTAAGGATTCCTCTACACTGTTTTGGGCCACGAGGTTTAACGAGTGCGCAACACAGGGCACATAAAATACCAATGAATTCAGTTCCTTTACCTTTGCACTTAAATATTTCCCACTCATATTACTGGCATTGTTATAGGATTGCGAACGACAATCTTCTATCCTAATATTGTGTTTTCCAGAGAGATCTAGGATAACCTTCCTAAGACTTTCTCTCGTATGACTCTGTATGGGAACGAAACAGAAAATCTCGTGAACTCTTTCTTCGAAACAACACCTTACTACATCAGTTAGCTGATTTTCATGTGCTGTATCTATCGTTGAATCTTCGCCAATTATTTTATTTAATATCTTGTTTCCCATAAGGCCAATAATCTTTCCACAAATAGTCTTGGACAAACACGACGGATGGCCATGACCTTTCAGCCATGCTCTTGGATATGCTGTTGGGTCAAAATGAGCTATTAGTTCAAGGATACCTAAGTAGTTACCATTATTTGGAGATCCAAAATTTTCGTTATCACCCCGAAAAGCAAGTCCTCTTATTGCCGAATATTTAACGACTTCTATCGCGCGCCGAAGCATTTCTTGTCAATAATTTAATCATTCTCTGTTTTTATCATATGCTGCAATTCACTGTTGATACGTCCTTTTTTTTTTTTTTTTTTTTTTTGATCGCAGAAGCCACGCTACTGAATTTTTGCCATGACAAGCGCTGTTTTCGTGCAAAGTCACTTTTTCTTCCTACTTCTTCAAGTTATAAAGGTAACCAAGAAAATTCTGTCGCTTTTCATCCACCTATTTCGAACATCAACATGTCACCTAAGACGTACTTGGCAGATCAAAGATAGTCCCCATCAGCATCTACTGATTTTCTGCCAACGTTCTGGAAGGCCATGGATTCCATCGCGGTAGAACTTGGTGGGCCATGAAGCGAAGAAGGTATCAAGTGCATGTTGCACTTCTATAGGGATTTGATCTGGCGTCCTCTAAGGCGATTGTCCAAGGATTACAATAGGTGATAATCGAATCGTGCAATGCACGGGGAGTATGGCGGATGTAATAGTGTTTCCCATGCAAGGCGTAGAATGGTATCTCGTGTCATCCTAGCCATGTGGAGCTTAGCGTTGTAATGTAACAGGAGGACCCCTTTGCGATTCAGAAGTGCTGGCTCCAGAGTTTTGAATTTTTCCTGAACATGACTCATGTCATGTCGGGAATAGTTATTTAGTACGAATAATTGCTAATCTGATCTTTCTGCACTGCATCTAACACTGAGATGCGAAATAGACGAAAAGAATGTGCTCTTTACAATGGCAACCCATGACATCACGTTCAAAAACAGATGGCAGCGTCATTACCTTCACGACAAAATATCCAACCCACCTACCGTTGATTGGCTCTTTCGTCGTGCAGATGATCCAAGCTGATTTCAATCGTGCGTATGAGAAGTTGCTTGTCTGTACGTATTCTTGTCGTGTGGTGCAAAATGTGTCCAGGTCCAGGTTGCATTTTTTTTTTTTCAGGCTCGATCCTAGCAATAGGACCTAATACACGTTTCTGATTGGTTTTAGTTTACGATTGTCCAAACTGGTGTATGCATTGTGTATTATAGTAATATAAGGAAATTGTCACTTTGTGTGTTAATAAAAGTAAAAGGATAATTATGTTTGGGTTACATTTCGTAAGAACATGAGGTATATTTTTTTCACGCGTTACCCTAAAAGAAAAAATGCATTTTGGTCGCAAGGAAGTGAGTGAGGTTCGAAGTTGGACCACCCGAGTGTGACGTAATGTCACACGGTATTATCATGGGGGTAAAGGTGGAACAAAACGAGCTCTTCGGGATTTCTAACCCATTTCGCTCGCTTATGCTCACTCAGCTATGTTTCATAACGTAAGCAAATCACTTTTTATACATTAAATATTACGTACAAGGGCAAATAAGTATTATTTTTCATCTTATTTTATTGATAAAATTGTTATGAATTTTTTAAAAATAAAAAAAAAACTTCCCTTGAGCCGGATTTGAACCCACACTAAAAGCGATTTTCATTACTAACCCGTTCACTAGAACGCTCAGCCACGAAAACAGACAGCAGCAGGTGTTTGATTTGTGCTATGTGTATGCTACGTGGCGAGAAACGGATAACTTCAACCAATCAGAACCGTGTATTTAGCTCCTATGGCTAGAGTCAAGCGTGATTAAAATATATGCGTCCAGATCGCCAAGAACTTCCATGCTGCTACTGGTAACTCAATTTCGCTCAAACGGTGTATTGACACTTCAGTGGAGCACGACTCGTATGCGAAAAGTTAGTGTTATGTAGTTCTCCCTCTTCTCTATCACAGATAAAAGCGATACAAGTTGTGCAGAGACCATGCACAAAGGAACCCAGAACAAGGGGAGTGGTACCATGCCCGTATCCAGGGGGTCTAGGGGAGCCGGGCCACCCTAAATTTTTTATAGCCCCCTAAAATTTTCACGGTAGGCTTGCAAAGGAACTATAATATGGTGATGAACTTAATATGGTTGGATCGGGCCCTCCTTAACTTCAGCCGGGCCCCCTATAAATTTTTGGGCTTTCTACCGGCCTGAGTGGTACTGTTTAGTGATAAAACGCTATTCAGTCTGCACAGTGACTATCAGCGTATGTACTTGTGGAAGAAAGCTGGGACCCGTTGTGATCTTCCCAACATTGAGAAATAGATCACTTCCAAGTCGGTGGCATCATGGTGTACGTTGGAACCATGATCTGTAGGCAGAGGCCCTTGTATATGCTGGAGCTAGGCATTCTGATCATCCAGACATACGAGACGAAATCCTTGAACACACTGTGTAGATTTTCGAAGAGTCGTCGAACCGGCGTGTGGATAATAAGACATGTCCTCATCGTTCAGAGCTGGTGGCTAAATGTCTGGAAGGAGAGGATGTTCAGTGAAGTTTGGGGTTCACACGTTCTCCAGACTTAAACACCATTAAACACATGTAAGTAGCGTCTCGAGAAGAACGTTTCCAGCTCATCACTCTCTCCCAAAACTCTTCTAGATCTCAGAACTGTTCTGCTGGAGTGGAATGCTTTACCTCAATAAATCCTCTATACCCTCATAAACAGACGGGTAACCATTGTGCGGCGTATATTACAGTTCCAGGAGACCACATTCTCTACTAGCGGATGTACAGGGTCACCAGGAACATCTGGATTCAATGCACCTCTATGGACATGGTTGTACCTCATGGATCAGTAACAGGTATCGATACAGCCTTTCGTTTGTATGACTTTTGAATATTCAATTCTGTTCTTGCTACAGTACGTTGTGTTACATTGTTTCATATCCCTGTAATGTCACTGCGTGCTTAAGTCTATTGACATCTTCAATTTACCGTTTGACACACTAATTTTGTATATATATGGCCATAATCAATGAAATATTCGACAAGAAAAGATCACTCTTAACTACCAGGCTTAATATTGGACGCAGGAAGAAGATGGCCAAGTCCTTTCTGTATTGAGTATTGCACTTTATGGTTCAGAGACTTGGATGTTACGGAAGTTAGAGAAGAAATATTAAGAGAGCTTCGAAGTGTGATGTTGGAGGAAGATTAAGAAGATGAAATGGACAGAGAGAGTAACAAACAAATATGTTTCAAAACGAATAGGAGATAATAGAACGCTTTTCGTAGAAAGGCCAATTGGATTGGATACATCTTGCTAAGAAATTGTCTTCTTCATACCGTCATAGAAGGAAAGGTGGAAAGGAAAGCGAGGAATGGGAAGAAAAACACAACTGATCGATGATTTGAAAAATGGAAGGAAATACTGGGAGTTAAAAGATGAAGCTGAAGATCGAGAAACGCGGGAGAAACATTTCCAGATCCAAACTAAAAATTAAGAAAATACTCACTAGTCGCAGGACCTGGCTAAAGGCAGCATACTTAATAATAATAATAATAATAATAATAACTAACTAACTAACTCTATGGCCTACGGAACCCGGAGGTTCAATGCCGCGTTCACAAAAGCTCTCCACTGACTTCTATCCTTAGCTAACTGCATCCAGTTTCTACTTTCTATTCCAATCTCTGCGAGATCCATCTTAATATTGTCCTCCTATCTGCGCCTAGGTCTTCCTAATGGTCGTTTTCCGATTGGTCTTCCAGTGAAGACTTTGAAAGCGTTCACTCGTTACGGATTTTAACGCGCCTGCCCTATAAAGACTCCTAATATTCCATGTTCCAAATCTCATGTCCATTTTCTTTTGCTGAGGTCGTGCCAAGTTATCAGTCCTTGTCCGAGGCTTTTGTGAATATTTCTGAACAATTTTTTTTTTTTTTTTTTTACAGGATGAGGTTGTTAGCCCTACCCAAATCCCCAAGCTGGAGGACCACTCCTAGTCGGCTGTCCGCGACTGCTTATTCAGTATATTCGCAGCTAACCTCTATATCTAGAGGTTTTCTCCTCGATCCGCAACCTGAGGACGCGCCATGCCGTGGTGATAGGAACCCACGTGACAGGGATAATAATAATAACTACCAACTACAACCAAATAATAATAATAACTACCAATTATCCAACTACCTCTTATTGTTATAATAATAATAATAATAATAATAATAATAATAATAATAATAATAATAATAATAATAATAATAATAATAATAATAATAATAATAATAATAATAATAATAAGAGGTAGTTGGATACACTCCCCAGCCCCACAAGATTTTAAGGAGTAAACCAAGAGCTCCTTTATATATTCACTCTGTCCTGTCTCCGTCCGGAAGATACAAAAAGAGCTATTTTTTGTTGAATCACCATCAGGTTGTAGAGGATCAAAATTTAGGATCGAGACCGTTGATGGAGATGATCCGTTCACTAGAAGTAGTAAAAATCAACCATTTCTGGTTTCAACGTTGATCAGTAGAGATCCAAAACGGTAATAGATAGCGAGAAATGGTTTCCTGAGATCGATTAACCGTCTTAAAAACATTTCATCTTCATCCTAAATTTTCTACTAAAATTGGAAGTGATAGAAATCCATTTCATCTTCTAGTTTCAATGTCGTTCTGCAATACCTATGGTTAATCAAAATAGTCGCCATCTGGAACCACACACTTTTGCTAACATTCAGCCTACGATTGGCTTTTCCTGACGAAAGAAATCTGGAGTGTTCCATGCAAACAAGTCTTCAACCGCGCGTTGCACTGCCCGATCGTCAGAGAAGATTCAAGATTACCTGAAGAGTAAATAGTCAGTGGAAGAGATTTCAGAAGAATACAGTGGATGAGGAAGGGTTTTATACTGCAACTCATGGAGGGTGTTCAACGTCTTTGGGAGACAATTGTGCGTGCATTGGCGCGTAACCTGGGGATGCCATATCTTTTAAACAGTTCTGCATACGTGAGGGCAAAGTTGCAGTGCATTCCATGGTGTTTAGCATTGTCATCCGCAGTGATCGGAACTCATTTTGCAGTACTGTTTAAGGGAAACGAGATTTGACAAACCAACTGCGAATGGAGCGTTTATTCGCCGTTCTTGCGCAAATGCACTGTCAATGCTTTTTTCTTTTTAGGGGAGGGGAAGGTTACTGTGCACAATGTCCCAGTTTGAATTCTTTAAGAGAGAAAAAAAAACTCTCATAATTGTGTGTTCTGCATGGTGCACTTTCGTCAAGGGCGGCTTTAGGATTTTAATTTTGGATAGGTCCGCTCCCTCGCTTATGGATACGTGTACACATTTGGTTGATTAATGGTAAGAAATTACTTTTACAGTAGTGGTTGATTCTATTTGTTAAATAATTATCTACCATTAATATAAACAGTGGAAAATATATTTACTCTTTATTGTATTTTTTAGCGTTTATATATTTTTCAAAATTTTCGGGTAGGCCCGTGCCTACTCGGTCTACCTGTTAAAGCTGCCACCAAAGGCGCCCATCAGGGGGGCAAGGTGGGGCACTTGCCCCCCTAAGAGGAAATTATACTTGGGAATATCGAAAACCCAATAGAATTTTTACATTAGTTACAGCAAAATTTGAAACTATATTTGAAACGTTGCTTATACTTGCCACCCCCCACTTGGAAACCACAACATGGTCGCCCTTGGCCGCCACTGACTTTCGTGCGTCTATGTCCAACAACGCACCACTTCGTGACTGTTTGGGCACTTCACCCAGTTTACTGGACGTGAAATGAGTTTATGTCGTTAGAGATGTAGCCTTAGTCCATCCTAGTATTGTGTTGCAGGGATGAGTTTCCCACCGCACGTCAAAGCAGATATCGGCACCAACTTAATGGCTGATGAGCTGATAGGCTTTCTTTCGAAGTTGCAGTGCCTGCATAATTTCCAAATAACTTATACAATTAACAGGAAGTTATGCAACCTGCTATAACGATACGCCAATCATATTGCATATAGAATCTCAATGAACTTTGAGTGAAAGGATTCTGAATAAACAACAGACTGACTGATAACCTGAAACATAATTACTTTTCTTAGTATCGAAGCAACTATGTATACTTAGATTAAGTAATGTTTGTTTTGATTGTGCCAATATCTACATAAAATTGGAAGTAATATTAACGATAGAAAAACAATTTTTACTCCAATTTCTTTCCTTCTGAATCATTAAAAGTAAAAAGTGTCTGCGTCAAAAGGAGTGGGGGGAGAATGAAATCCTTCCTGTGTTCACAGCACGAACATTGCTTCAGCTCTCGCCTTGACCCACTATCATTTTTCTTTCTTTCTTTCTTTTTTTTTTCTTTTTTTTTTTAACTCGGCATGTCTTCTCGGATTTCTTTCTCAGAAATTGCCAGCAATCATAGAAAGCAATTAACTCAAGGGACAAACAGCGCGCTCATATCCCGTGATAAAATGTTCGATAGAACTGTGACCTTTTTATTTCCCTTTCAATTACAATCAACGTGGTGCTGAGTTTAAAAAGAAAAAAAAAATTAAAAAGCCATATATCTCAAGGTCATTGTCCATATTTCTTATATTTTGATGTCTAAACAACTAGATGCTACAAAAGTTTAAAAAAGGGGAGGCATTGCCTATCCCTCCCCCTAGAACTTGAGCAGAACCCTCCTAAACTTAATATTCTTTCTTCCCCAGAAAAATTGATCTTTAGACTTTTCATTTAAGATAATTGAAGATATGATACGCTCAAATGCTACGAAGTTCTTAGTGTTTCTCTGTACAACACTGAGGTTAGTTTATTCGCAAGTTATTGCCAAATTAATATGGAGGGTGTATGTACTTTTTTTTTTCAGTCCCTTAAAGTGTTCTGGAAATAACTTCTATAAATTTTGAAACTGTGTTTCTCTTAACTTGAACATATGCTTGAAGTGGTTTATTACGAACTGGACAAAAGTAACTGTGATAGATTAATTACAAGTAATTCGGTTAGAAACACTGTTGTTTGTATTTTAGTTCCAAAACCTGCCGCCCGCACTCGTTCGCTGGTCAAGTAATAATATATTACAAATATGTTTGTAATGTAACAATAATTTGATTGGTTAATAATAATAATAATAATAATAATAATAATAATAATAATAATAATAATAATAATAATAATAATAATAATATAATGAAGCTGTAAACAGTTTCGTGAGAGTGAAATTTCCATCGATGAGAAGCATCTTAGTTTACATCTTTAGATTAATTAATCCCGTGTCAGTTTTATGCTGGATTTTGGTCTGGTGCAGAAATTTTCAATCACTGAAATCAGAATTAAAAACATATAAAATTGTAAAATTTGTACTGTTTACAATGACTATTTGTAAGTACAATTTTTACCATTTTATATACTGGTACATATTTTTTAACTGTATTGGACGTGGTCACACGGACACTATTAAAGAATCTTAAAGCTACTTAAATCACTTGGAAACGAGGATATTAAAATTATATTTTTAAAAATCCAGTTCTAGTGTTGCAGTACACTGTAATATTAGAAATTGCTATTTAGAACTACAAACTTTGTAGCACTTTGTAGTAGAAAGTAACTTGAACATTATAAAACAGGCTACATAATCAAGTAAAAAATAAGAAAATATATTTCTTCTATCTACTTGACTTCGTGCCAGAAATGGAAAAATGGAATTTTCACTAAAGACTTCATAAAATTTATATAGAAAATTCAATTACACTAATTATCCAAAGTTATTTGTATTTTTTAGAACAATTACTTCAGTATATTCAGTTTGTTATTACATTCACCTCTCTTCCTAATTCCATTATATTCACTTCACTTCACACTAATAAAGCACTACACAATTAATAAGGAATAATTCAAGTTTATATTGAATTTTAAATGCTAGTTTGTAATTTAAATATTTGGCTATATAACGCATAACATTTTCACTTACGTAATTCTACATTTATTTCTTTTCAAAATTGACCAAAAGTATATTTTCTTTCGCTTGTCTTTGATATGAATTCTCTTGCAATGGTGTTTAGATCTAAGTCTGGTCGCTACACATATGCAACAATAGCAAATGAGCCAATCTTTTCTGCGTCATGGACGTCCTCAAATATGTCTTTAGACGACACAAATAGCTGAATGATCTTTCGCAAATGCTCAAGAAGCTGGCATAGAGAGAACGAAAGTCCCTAGACGAACAACTTGGTCGAGAAGGCTGCGAACAGTTGGGGGTGGTCGTCAGCGACTCAGTCGTCATTAAAGTAGGTGGAAGCAGCCTGAGCTGAGTTCATAATCTATCCAGGTTAAAATCCGACTCGTGAACTCCCAATTCCGGCTTCAAATAATCTCTTGAGAGAAGCCCACCAGCACATATAGCTCCTTCACAAAATATCTTCTAGAGTTTTATGAGTTGTTTGAGGCCTGGCTGATTGAAACGACGCTGCACTTCATTCAGCAAATAGTCAATGATTTCGAAGTACATTTTTGGAAGATCTAATACATGTTCTAGGGTAGCTGCTCTGCTCCAACCTAATTGATATTCTTTTTGATCTTGATGAAGTGGGAAATTTTAAGTTTAGTCTGTCTGCATTTTCCTTTGCTTCCTTATAGATGTTTTCAAATGCACTGTCCGTTCGTAGGTTTCTCAGAGTATCCTCTAGATAGAATTACTGCTGCTCTTTTAGCTCCAGAAGAGAAGCTTCTGAATTCTGAAGCACTTTCGCCAGTTGTCCGCAAAGTACAAAAGCACGTCTACTATAGTGCGTCCAGTAAGAGAACGTCTCTGACAGCTCGCAGTGACATTGCCACTACTCGCGTGTCAAGGTTTTTTCGGTGCAACTGTAGTGGCAATTTAATTAATGGTATAAGACAGAGTGATCGTGGTTGATAACACTGGTATCGAAGTAGGGGCTGCAATGCCCCACCGCATGTGGTAAGAAACGTTAGAGACCATCTCTTGTTGGCCGTGCTTTTTTTTTTATAACTATCAGAAAAAATATAATTCCGAATTTGTTCATTCTTTTCAAATACCCTTTTAGAATTACTTTTTGATTATTATTTGGACCACTTGTATTACTGATGATTCTTTTCCAACGTGATTTGAATTCGTTTGTAGTAGATTGAAATCTGATTAGAGATTTTCGCCTAACACACCAGTGAGTAGGACAAAAAGGCAGCAAATGTTTAGGATTTCTTTCGTTGATAGTTTTACAGGACTCAAGAACAATGTCGGCGTATGTTGTCTATCGTTTTGCAGAATCCAGGTTGATGTTTGAAACGTCTTTCACTATGGCCCATACATCACACAAAGACTCGCATTTTCGTGCCACTTCCTGCAATGAAAGATCTAATGCATGATTATTGCAATGAATGTATACAGCTTTCGGATGTTGAGTCGAAATTATCTTCTACACACCATTTACTTGTCCTGACATAATAGCTGCACCATCATGACACTATTCGCGTATATTTTCTGCATTCAGGTTAAGTTTCGTTAGAATATCTTTGATCGTGAATTCTGTTTTCGATTTTGTGCCATGTGGGGTGATCACTTCCATAAATATTTTGTTGGGTTTGATGAATCAGAGTTAGTACAGCGCAATCGGAGACAACTGTTCTTTCTTTGAAATATCAGTCGTGGAGTCGGCTATGATTGCATAAAATGAAGACTCTTTAACTTCTGCTACCAAGTCTCTCTATATTGCATGTCCCATAATCTTTAAAATTTCATTCTTTTAATTAGCACTAAGCCAGTTGTCCTGTCGATTAATCCATTGATTGAGAACAGGCATATCCATTTTTCTTTCAGCCAGGAGTGACATCAAATTATCCGTACTATGGAAATGTTCACTGATTGCTTGACCACTGCGAGCTAAATATCTAAGACTACTGATTATTACAAGTAGCGACTGTCTTCCTTGTTCTTGTTTACGAACTTGGTCTGAAAGAAGAGCTGAAACAGGTGTTCTGTTTCTGCACTCATATCTTAACCCTTTCACTACCACTGGGACATATGTGTCCCACGATACATTCTCAGAAGACCCGTGGTAATTTACGGCATGTTATTGCCATGAATCGATGTTCCACTAGTAAAGAGAAGCCTGCTAATGGTTCACAAAGTTCTTATGAACGTTATCAAATAGGCAGTAGTGGAAGTGAACGAGAACAATGAAAGTGAGGAACAATGTGCTAGTGATAAAGCAGTGGTTGCATGTACTGTCATTTGGAAAAGGATGCCGAAATGTAAAATATTTGTAATCATAAATACTATCCAATTGTTTTTCTGACAACATACGTATCATAATTGAAAATACAAGATGATCATTCATGTCACTACAACTGGGACATATAGGTCCCACGTAAAAATATCAGTGGGATACATAATATCCCACCCTTCCCACCTCGAAAGACGAAACGGCGGAAAATTTATATATAGGCCTATATATATATATATATATATATATGAAAACAACTTATAATAGCCATATATTAATGTTTCTCATTCCGAAAAAAAAATAATGGTAGTAAAAGTGAACGACAATGGAGTTCGCATTTATCATGTGCTTTGAATTATTAATCCTACCTTATACACTTTTCCTCCTCACTATAAAACTAACTGGATTCTGCATATTGTTTGTAAGAACATTAATTTAACTTTATGGAAAATGTATTTAGGCCCTAAATGTCCTGTTACTCATTTAAACTGTTATATTTTTCAAACTTTAAAATCTCGCTCGACGACTCGTTTCATATTACAGACTTAAGATTACTTAAACAACAATTTTTAAAGAATTTACAGTGTTCTGAGAATGTACACCAATGGAAATAAAGAGAATTTTCAATTCTTTATCATAACTCTTTCTGTATAACATTGGGGCAGAAAAAGCGCCGGGCCCTTGTTTCAAAGAGAAAGATGAATCTGGAATAAAGAATTCTTTCACATTACCATAAAAAAAGCAAAATTTAGTTACTGTTGTGTGATGTTTTTACAGTCTGAAAGTGAGGGGGCAAAACGAGAATCTTGGCCCCTCTGAAAATTTCAGGAGAGGCAACTGCCCCCTTGCCCCCCCGGTTCCGGCGCCCCTGCTAATAGTACATTTAGTAGCTTCAGACAGGTATAGCACTTGCTCACTTTTTAAATTTTTGATATTTATTTATTTTAAGTTATTCATGAAAAATGATGAAAGAAATGAGAAAGCTGAAATGAAAAGTATTAATTGTATTTTTAAAAAATGAACATACGTCATAGAAAAATTACTGGCAGCGGTGGGATTCGAACCCACGCCTCCGAAGAGACTGGTGCCTTAAACCAGCGCCTTAGACCGCTCGGCCACGCTACCACGTTGGGCATTTTGGCTCAAATTCTCTCTACCTATCGAATCAGCTTGCTGGTAGGCCTACTCTGTTTTACTTTTGTGGTTTTGAAAAAAGAAATAATTATCCGCGAATTAGGTGAAAAGTGTTGCTCTCAAGTAAATAACAATGAAATAAATTAATCGAACGTCCATTGATTGAGCTTGAAAACGTCACATTTTTTTTTCCCAAGAGAGAGCACTAACAGACAGTATTACCAGAAGAATATTTTTGACTGCCTCCTTAAAATAAGAAAACATAATAGATAAAAATACAATATATTATGAAATTATGTTGCACAATATTGAAAAAATATATAATAGCTAAAACCGTCATTTTATGTTTATATTTAGAAGTAACAGAGTAGTTCTTAGGGTGTGGTAACACTGCGCCAAAAGAAATAATGCAGATGGTGGTGGAACCATTTTGTGTGGATTGCAGCTAATACTGGATTTCAATTTAAATTAAAAGGTAATTTCTGCTTCAGCTTATTTTAAAATATTGGAACATATCTTTCATTGTATCAAGCAGTGACATTTATTGTGTGTTTTTGTTGATATATCACGTTTAAAAGACATCAAATTTGCAAATGAAATTTATTTTGAAGATCATTCCGGTATAACGTTTAGTCTTGCTTTTGAAATTTTAAGACAAATAGATATATTTAGAAGTTTTCTAAGTGGTACCTTTTGTTGCATCATAGAGATAAATTAAATGTACGTAGTTAAGAGTTGGTGCTGTGTATTTCTAATTGAACGAGACATAGCTTGTTAACGAAATTACCCACAAAATCACAATCATGAACTTTCACCTATTGTTACACTCCACTAAATTCCACTAAAAAACCACTAAATTTGATTTTAATTGGAGTGAATTTTACAATGCCCGCTCCAGCTGGTTTCCTTACTCAGACACAAGAAATTAAACCTGATTAATTTTACCAAAATGGGTCCACACTTCCCAGACCCTAAGCTAACCCGACCTTACTCTATTTTGCTTTCCCTACCATAGTCAGGTATACCCCTGAATATTTTTTTAGCGATGAGGCGCCAGTTTTTTACCTACTTTTTTGCGACATATTCCGATTCGACGTTCGTTTTAGGTTTTGTTAGGTAAAATTAGGTCACCAACATTTAATTCAGATTGTATGTATAATTAATTGCCGAGCGAACGTTGGCGAGTGAAGGCGGGTTAAATCCCGCGGGGCACGTTGTCTTCTGTCTTCGTTACAAAGCGTTGACTTTCTTTTCTGACGTATGTCACTTCCACGTACCTTTACTGTTTGTATAGGTCCCCTACTGCCTTTAAAAAATTGTGTACGATATTTTCTCACTACTATAAACTCACTTCTTCTGTAAATCACCCTGTTTTTCACTAGGTTTGGCCTCCCATTTCTAAACAATTACCATACCCTTTTAAGGTGATCCTAATTTTGGATTCATAGCGGGAGTGTGTATTTTAAAGTTTACCCTTTAACTTCACTGGTGGCAAGGTATAATAAATCGCAAAGTAACTTTGTTGGAATAAATTAAAGAATATATCTGCGTAGTCCATTATTAAGAACATTTTATTCTAACTCAGTTCGTAGGGTAGAAGGGGGGAATTGGGAGGTATGTTTTTGTCAACATTTTTTTCCTCACAGGTTACGGCCGTGTATTTCTAGTTTTTAAGAACTGATTGTGTGTCGCAGGTTGTTCTGCACCTACTTTGGTAGTGGTAAGCTTTCGGCATTTTTACTTTTGGTGCTGCAACATTTTTATTTTTGGGATCTGATTTCCACCCAATTACCTCTAGGGATAATTGGATGGAAGATGATTAAAGCCATTGCCGGTGCACATAAACCCGTGAGAGTGATTAGGTCTAAATGAAGAAAACAGGGTTTCATTTGGTGTATGTAATTTGTATTTTTAAAGAACTATGCAAAATAAGGAGTAATATATTTATAAATTTCAAATATATTTGAATGCTCTTTCATGTCTGTCAGTTATTGTTTATAGCACAGTATATTGTTCTATGCACTTAATCCAAAGTATATCACATATGAAAAAAACTATAAGCGGTCAAAACTGATCGAAAAACAAAAACAAAAAAAACATAAAGGCCCTGATATTCAAACAAACATAGGAGAAGGTAATAAGACTAACGCTAAATAACTATAAATTATTACAGTAGAACATGTGTTGGAACTCTGGATTGATAGGCAGGTCGTATTTACAGCATCAGCACTATTAGCATACGTAACGGCCACTGGAGGCCTAAGTTGAATAAAATAGCTAAACTCACGCTTTCAGTGCGAGCTGTCCCGGGTTCGATTCCCGGTGGGGACACTCGGTTGAAAAAGTGTAAAAAGCTAATCAGGCTAGCCATTCTGAATGGGATTTTCCTCATTCAAACCAGGCAGATGCCGGGGTTTTACCCAACGTACAAGTCCCGAGCCGCTTCTTTCCCTTCCCCGGATAGTGTGCTCGCTGAGGGACGTCAACCCTCATACGTGACGGGGTTAATGGACTCAGATGCCGAAAGCCCAGAAATCTAAATCCTGCACTGTGAAACAAAAGTGTACAGCACAAAAGACAAAGATAGCACAACATTCAAATAAATTTAAGCAAAGATATTACACCCATTTACCCCCTCATCATGCGCCCAACTACCCCGTGGAGGTAATTGGGAGGTACAAATTTTAACAAAATTTTAACTGCTTCACAGTGAGGATTCAAGATGGCTGGTCCTCACGGCACCATCCTTATGATGTTTTAAGGCTGGCTGGCTCAATTTATTGCGACACAAACCTGAAACTCTGTAAAAATATACTGAGATGCAAAATATAAATTTTAAAAAGTTTTCCGCCCAATTACCCTCTTTTACCCTAATCATCGTAAATTATGCAAACCGGATGGCATTTAGACGTTCCCCCAATCATTTCTTGGCCCTTGAACCGAGTACCTTGTTTTTGCCTAAATTGTGGTGAAGGTAGAAGCCGGAAGCCGACGAGCCCTGCGGGGCTTCTAATCCCCTTCGCTCGCTCGTGAAGTAAGTAATACTAAAAATCTTATATGTGCTAGATTAGGGGAGAAACTAAAAGCTACCCCAAACTTCAAGCAGGATGAAATAGTATAAATCTAGAAATCTACTTCCATGTATATAAGGAGTGAATTATATATTGAATTACCTATCATTCAGAATCTCGTTGATAGCTCACCAACTCTCATTCCATGGCAAGCATGGAAACAATACCTTTAAAGTCCTCAACATCATCATTTGAGATAACCAGAAATTTCTCTGTATAATACTTCACATAACAATACGATAATTTGCATTAGCAAAAAGCTAATCAGCGGTGTGCCTTCGTTGGCATGATGATAACCGATTCAATACATGTAAAGGTTGCAACAGTCACAGTTAACAATAATGAAGTCAGAAAATCTACTGTATAATACTCCACGTAAAAACACAATAACAACAATGCATTTTCAATAGCTAATCAACGGTGTGCCTACAACATATCACAGAATCGTTGATAACTTATCAGCTCTCATTGCTATGGTAACGATAGTTCGCAGCGACAAGCCCATAATGTAAAGCCATGAACATAAATAAGTAGAGCTGTAAGAGTTTTTGTTTCTTATGGCTGCAACCTCTATTTATGTTCGTGGCTGTACAGACATGCTTGTGCGAAATGTCATCTTGTAATATAAAACGCTTGCAGGGACATGGGTTTAGAAGTAAATGAGGAGAAAACTAAATACTTGGAAGTGCGCCGGGATCGTAATACAGCAAATTATAGATGCGTTAAAATATTAAATAATACTTCTGATAAAGTGGATAGTTTCAAATATGTAGGATCAATATTAACAGAGGAAAGTCATATCCACGAAGAAATTAACTGTCGACTAAAAACAGGGAATTCGTGTTACTATTCGGTTCAAAATCTCTTGTTGTCGCGGATTCTGTCGAGGAATTTGAAGCTTGAAATATATAAATCGATAATCATGCCTGTTGTTCTATATGGATGCGAAACATGGTCGCTTACACTGAGAGAAGAACATAGACTGAAAGTATTTGAGAACAAGATCCTGAGACGAATATTCGGACCTAAGAGGAACGGGAATGGCGGAAACTTTATAACGAGGAAATACATAATTTATACGGTTTACCCAACATTGTTAGAGTCGTCAAGTCGAGGAGGCTTAGGTGGACGGGTCATGTAGCTAGAGTGTAAGAAAGTAGAAACGCTTTCAAAGTCTTGACTGGAAGACCAATCGGAAAACAACCATTAGGAAGACCTTGGCACAGATGGAAGGACAATATTAAGATGAATCTCGCAGAAATAGGAATACAAAGTAGAAACTGGATGCAGTTAGCTAAGGATAGAAGTCAGTGGAGAGCTTTGTGAACGCGGCGTTGAACTTCCGGGTTCCATAGGCCATAGAGTTAGTTAATATAAAATTTGTAAGTTTCCTCAGGTGAGAATATTTTTTTCCAGTTTTCGCAAATTTTAACTTACCTTGAATCCTGCGTGTCCAACATGGTGCAGTTTTCTCTTTCCTTCGAAATTTGATGAAAATTAGTGTGAACAGTTTAAAGGGAGAAGACAATAAAGTATATAGGAGACTTGTTCACTACTTTATTTCCTATAGTATAGAGATTCCACTCGATTGGACACCAATCACGGAAATCTCAAAATATCAAAAATGACGGCAAATGAGTTAGGTTAGATAAACAATACAATAGGGGTCCCGCAACAAAATATAAATTACCAAGTATAGACATTGGCAGAAATTCTTAATGCAGATAATAGTAGACTACGTTGCACATAATAATAGGATACTCAACGGTGTGCCTGCACTATTTCCGCCATTTCGAATTTTGTATCACTGACATAAATGACAAGCGATAGAAGGCAATAGTTTTTTTTTTTTTTTTTTAATTCGCTTCTTAAAAATCTGACAAAAACAAACACATACTAATCTGGGATACAATTTCGGCAGTATTATCATTGCCACCATCAGACACATTGTAAGTTATGGCGCAACGAGTTTTGCTAATTTAGAAAGATAAACCCAGGTAGCTTATACGCCATCAATAAGAGAGCCTAAGTATCATAATAGCATACAGGCTATCCACAAGCAATGCCAGAAGTGTTGTTACATTACCAACTTGATGAAAGGTAGTTGATTATCATATGGCACTACGTCAGTTTGTTACATGCACAGAATGCGGAAGCATTTTCGTTTAGCTAATTCGTTATATAAATACTAACTTTCGATACAAGAATAAAAGTTTTTTTATTTATTTTGCTTTTAAAACACTTTGAAAAATAGATTGAAATGTGTGAAAACTTATTAAACAAAAATACTTACACAGGATTCCCACCGACTTAGAAAAGTAGGGGAATTTTAAGTACAGATTCCTACTTCTCAGGGCTCATTCCTCTTTTGGCCTTGCCGAGCAATTTGATAGGGAATATAGTTTATTTTGCAACCCCCCCTCTCTCTCTCCTTCTACATACACGGTGGAGCAAAAGTAGGTATACAGACCAGCATCGATCAAGTATGATATCTTAATTTATTAATATAATGAATTTATTTATTTTGGTTTGTTCCGAGCTTAAGGTATATGTGAAAAGTTGAGTTAATTTTCAGTTTAACGTCCCTTTTCAGCAGCGAGGCTATACGAGACGGGAGTATAAGTGAAAATAAATTAAGAACAGATAAGAAAGAAACTAAGTCAATACCGGTTTGGATAACAATAAATAAATGATATAAAATGTCATGACTGATCAGTACGGGACTGTATACCTACTTTTGGACTTTTCTCTCTCTCTCTCTCTCTCTCTCTCTCTCTCTCTATATATATATATATATATATATATATATATATATATATATATCTCCCCTGCTAGGGAAAAATGTAGTTGCTTTTTTCTCATTATACATATCTTGTAAATCGTGACGTGGAGAAACTTGGAAGTCAGGGAATTCGTTCGTGCTTGCCAAATAAATAGAAACGCTGTTACTTCTTTCTTTAATAGCTAAACGTACTGCACATATAAATTGTCTAAAATTTAGTTGACAATACACTTGAGTTTAGAAAATGCGGAAAAATCATTGTTTTTCGGCAAGATGCAGATGAAATATTTTACTCAAAATGCAGACATGTCCACATAAATGCTGACACCTAGTTATGTTATATTTGTTTCGACTTAAAAAATCAAATAAGTGAATAATATTCGTATCGTGGAATCGTGCATAAATGATTTGCGTTAGTGAGGTTAGGGTGATCTTGATCCTTATGGAACTACAAACTTCCATCATGGTTAACTAATTTTTCTCATGTATTTTAATCTATAGATCAGAGTTTGAGCAATACATTTGCTCTCCAAAGTTTGCCGTGTTGCTTCACGTAAGTTACGTAATTTTGTTCGCCGTTAAATAGGTATTCTGAATATTTAATAACTAGACGCAGTGACATTTGGATAATAATAGTAATAACTGCAAGTTTTTCAATATGTGTGGCTACCGTACGTTGTCCCAGGTTAATTCTGGTGGATATAGTCTCCTCAGATGAAAACCTGAATAATAGTTCGGATCCTTCTTTAACTTTATTATTATTATTATTATTATTATATAATGTCGGTGTTAAAGAAGGGCGTTAAACTCAATCTAATCCATAAACGAACTGAAATTTACTGCATTTACAGAACACAAGTGTTTATATTGTGTAGTAAAACGGTAGCGAACATATTACGAAGTAGCATTATAACTATATTTGTCAACACTGTATTATACTGGACATTCATGATAACACTTGCAGCAGATTTATATAGTGTGTACCTACTATCTCAATAAATTTCCTTCTTGATTTTGCCTACGTGCATATTTATATTTTTTAAAATATTGTTATCTGGATTCACGATTCGCATATTTTTAAAATACCGATCCCTAGATTCACGATTCGCAAACTCTCTTGCTCCATGACTTCGTTATTAATGTCCATTGGCAGAAGCAACTTTGCATAAGATGCATTCCTTCAACAGATCTACAAAATTTGCTTTTAGATTTTCTAAATCAGTTTTACAGTTGGGAAGTAATCCTGTTTCAGAAGATGTACTGTATAATCAATCAGCTTCGGAACTTAACACTTGTCTCCATAAATTTACATCATGTGCTAGTACACAAAAATCGGATTTTTCTTGAAAAATAAAAAATGAAATTAAAAAATCAGTTTAACGTCCCACAATTATTTCCTTTAGGCTAAAGGAGATAGATGATTAATGAAAGTGAATAATTGTAAAATAAAACTTTTCGTGTTCTCCCACCAGGAATCGAACCTGGGATTACGTGCACCAAAAGTACACGCGCTTGTCTTATAAGATAAATGTTTCATCTGATAATATCTGGTAATACCCTTAATCATTATATGTAATGTATCTTAGATTTCTAAATGTAAGATACATTTTTCTTTTTAGAGTTTGTGAAAGAAATTTCAACCAGTGAAAGATGTCTGAAAATAGTCCAAGTCAATCTCTTCCCCATCCGTGGCAGCAACATCAGTTTCCGCCATTTGGAGTTTATCAGTATAAGTAAGTATCACATGCTCTCATTCTTGTTTTCTGTTGAATCTAGTCAAATTCAGTTGTAGAGGATTTGAGTCGAGTGCTGGTTAATCCATCTTAACAAAGCATAGTACTTACGTATATACCAGAAGAAAATAGGAGTGCATTAAATTTAGGAGATCCCTAAAATTTTCTCGATTTTGAGAAAGCGTGAGTTCAGGTAAATTGTAAGGGTTGAGCGTAGAATTACTTCATAAGTAGACTATAACCTGTTTTTATCTACATAGATCTAGATAAATAGATAGATTTAAAACTTAAATTTAAAAAATATTTAGAGATTTTGATTTCTGGTTATAGCTCTATACTACTGATTTGATTCGAAAAGTAAGAAAAAAGATGATCGAAAAATTCTCAATGAGAATGGCAGCCACTGTTTTCTACCGTGTGTTTGTTATACAAACCTAGTATGCAAATCTGCCCTTAATACCGTCGATCTTGCCTAAGACCACAGAGAACAATTACGTAATCTTTGTGTTTGGGTAGAAGCGAAGTGCATATCTAAAATTTTTATCTAGAACAATTATTGTTGGTAAGAAAGCAGCAGTTTGAGTAAGAATAATAGTATCTTGTTTGTTTTAATATCTTTTTGAAAGTGTGTTCTATTTTTTTCAGCCCGTATGCAAATGCAGGCTACGGAAGCCCATACTATTACCAACATCCTTATGATCCGGTAAGTACATAAGATCTGCTCTTTTTTATAGTCAGAATATAGAATTGAGTGTCAGTATTTTATTACGTACGCCAGAAAAGTTCGCGAACTTTGCAAATTTGAATTGTTTGCGCTTACGTACAAGGTAGTAGGGTTTTTCGCCTTCGAAGTAGTCCTTTCTTGAGCTTGTGTACCGAAGAAAACTCAGCAGTTGTGGTATGAATGGGCCGCTTCTTTAAGAATACTACACAACTTCAGTAGCTGATTTTCCATAGTGTCGTCAATGGATACAAAGCGACAACGTTCAAGAAAGCTGTTTTAATTTGGGGAATGAAAAGAAATCCAAAAGAAGTCCATTCAATTCGGAGATTGGGAACAAGTATATCGTATTCTGGCTAAAAACTTTATCAGTAATGTTGTGTGGAAGGGCGTATTGTCATGGTGGAGCATCCAGTTTTCTCACTACTTCACAGACATTTGATCACCTTGAGATAGTATTTCTTTTGACTGTCTTCCCTTCTGGAAGAAATTCATGGGAACTTGTGACGCCTTTTTAGGTCGTGGTGAAGATTATCCAATCATTGTGATCGTTTACGTTTATACCGATACCTACAGTATTGTGTTTTTCGTGAATTGACATTCGACTTAGCCCGTCCCAGTAGCTTTGGTACGCGTGTTGTCATGTTTACTTTTGATCCTCTGACATTATTCGTGATGAATTCTGCCGCAGTGCGGCATATTCCCAAAATGTTGGGGGAAAAAATCTTTCGCACGGATTTTGAGATGTTAACCTCTTGAGCTATTTCACGAATTGGCAGACTTCATTTGGAACGAATCATTTCATTAATTTTCTCCAGGGTGGATTGATTTAAAACAGTCTGATTTAGATCACGATTTAGATCGAATTCCGAAATACATTAATTTAAAGTGAAAATAAGTAAAACCTCGTTTCTGTTATTTCCATCATGAAAGATAATAATTATAACACCATAAGACTCAAATGTACGTACAACACAGTATGAAAACGAGTATCAAGCAGAGGATGATCAGGGAAAATCCCGTTTTGAACGTAACGGGGGAATCCTGCTTTCTTCTCTTCGTAACATAGGGTTGTTAAATGGTTAACTATTCCAATGGGGAAATCACCATGGACATTTAAGACAAAACTTGTTTTGCGTGCGCATGTGTTCGTTTGTTCCCAGATAATAGGGGCGTATTTAGAGGGATCCGATCTCCGTTTTTAAGATTTTATAACTTTAAGCGAAATTTATGTATTTCGTGCCGCAAGCTAGTTTCGATTTTATAAAAAAGTGTCATTTGATAAACGTTGCGATATTTTTTCCTTAATGCGTAAGAAACATTGTTTGGGATTGAAGTAGGTTAACGATTGGGGATTGATTCAAAATTCAGTCCCAATACTTTCACTTAAATGGCATAATTATCGTTTAATACTAATTCATGTTTTTTCTTCAGTTCGAGACTTGTATTATACGAGGAGAAAGATTTGATTTAAATGAAAATATCGATTTAAATAATAATAATAATAATAATAATAATAATAATAATAATAATAAAAAACAATTCTTTTGCACCCTAATTTTCTCTGCTTTTGAATGAGTTGTTGGCGTAAGTAGTCTTTCTGGTTGGCATAATATTCAACGAAAACAAATGTTTGTTTAAAGACATTTCTGCTATATATGTATTTCAGTCTTCGCTGAGTCTCCAAATACTGTTTTTAATGTCTGATATGTCTGTAAAAATTTTGAGTCCTGCATAAATTCGTTGCTCTTCCGAGTTCTTCATTTCGGTCTGCAGAGAAAACCGCAAACTGCAACGAACATGTGTTCATACAAATGAACGTTAATAATAAGAATAAAAATCTAAAAAGAAATCAAACTCCGTTACAAAACCTGACACTAAAACTCTGTGCAAGGTACATTCAGATTTCGGTTGATGCAGGGCGCAAAATTTCCGGTTGTCAGGTCGCCAAGCAGAAATTTAGAACTGGCGACCAATGCTCAGTAGGAATGGTTTCTGCCTAAACTCATAGGGCTCCGCTGTTTCTGTTTCGCATGAAAATAATTGTCACTGAGTGAGAGAAAACACGGAATTCGAAGTCTTCATAACGGGCATGGAAAGTGAAGTCTTCACGACGTTGTAATTCCCCCCCTCCTATCCCACCCTCAATCGAAATGGTTTGCCTCATAATTTGTACGTGAAAAGTACTGGCGACCATCATTTTTGGATTGGCCAGTGCGTCTGACATTGAAATTTTGCGCCCTGGGTTGATGTAATTGAAATAGTTCGCAAATTTTCCGGGCTGACCTCATGTGTCAGTGAGTCTTATTAATTCATTATTAATTAAGGTATTGTTAATTTTGATAATTTTTTAATGTTATCAGGAACGATGTGTTTTCCTTCGACAAACGGAGGAAAAGCAAAGTTTAAACTGGTGTGAAATTCAAAATAATAATATTTCAAGAATTTGTTGAGATCTGTGGAAATACACTTGATTTTACAAAAATTTGTTCTTTGAGGGAAAAGTTCATACTGTTTTACCGTAACTCCTGTTGAATTATGGAACTCAAAAAGCACAGGACAATTCAGCTGTTAAAAGTTGTGCATATCATACATGTCAAAACGTTAGTGAGTACGTTGTGATGCCATATATTCTGTATAAAGTAGGATCGCCATCCAGGTCAAAACTGTAAATGAAAAAGGGATTTTATGATAGAATTTCAGTATATTGGGTCGATGCATAAGTTCGTGCAGTTCTTACATTTTATATTTTATTTTTATTCTGCTGTTCTGTTAATTCAAATACCAATACAACATAGAAGTAACATTAACATATTCTACAAGTGTAACAATACATTGCATACATTTTACTGTCACTCACATTAACTCACAATTACTCAGTGATGTATTCACCTCCACTATCTATGACCACCTTCAAACGTTCAGGTAGCAATTTAGTGCCTCGTCTGTAGAACTGTTTGGTTTTGACTGGAAGAAATTTGTTAGCGATTGGTCAAGAGAAGCTTTTCTGTGCTGTCCTTTCAGCAATTGCTTCATTGCTGTACACTGCACAAATTGTTCTCGCAGCTTCTGCTGCACTGGATCATCGTTTAAACTCGAAGAGTAAAATGTAACGGAAATAATCACTTTTCTCAACTTGACATCCCGTATTAGTTTGTCTGAAATATACACAATAATACGTTCACAATCAAGAAAACTGATGTTTGACAACACACAAACTCCAAACTATGGTAAAACAACGGAATAACGGTAAACAATCGCTTCACGCCGCATTGTTGCCACCCAAAAGAAAACCACAAGAACTTATGCATCGGTCCAATAAAAGAGTAGAGTTTTATCCGAAATTTGTTCTTAATGGTGCCGGGTTATCGAACTGCATGACATCGCCTCCGGTAGCCAAAGAGGAAGCTTCAACGACTCATCAGTTACATAAATCATTCCATTTAGTTGGAGAATTCACATTATATAAGCTTAAGTGATTGGATTGAAATATAATGAAATCTGCAGAAATTTTACTTTTCTATCCACTGCCGTCAAAATAACAACCACCACTTTTCTATGAGTCATCACGTAATCCGATTCCAAATTTCGCACTGTCAACGTGGTCTGATACTTCGTCTGGGAGGAGCGATCTACGTCACGCCATCGTGACACCCACAGAATCGTCTCTTAAATACTGAAGTCACAGCTGTCAAGGGGTCATCCTTTGTGGTTAACCTTCGATGATCATTCGTCAAACGGACTTTTGCTAGTATCTGTTACTTTTCGTTGACTATCTTTTGGACAGACGCTGTTGGTAACCATCGCTGCTTGCGGTTCTGGATGACGATCGCTCTACCTCTGTTAGAGAGCTCATCATCGAACTAGCCGTCCAAGGATCAGAGGAGGCGTGAGAGTTTCACCGCGGGTCAGTGGAGAAGCACATAAGTTTTTCACTCTGCGTATTCTCCTGGCCACATCTTCGTAAAGTAGAGAACTGGTTCCCTATCTCTATGGTAACCGGTCTCAAAACTTCCATTTTGAGTATAGATAAAATGGTGGAGATGCTGATCTCTCAGCTTCAGCCTAGACCTAAAAATGGCTGAATGGTGTAGAGATACATTTCCTTATATCGATTTTACTTTACATTTATGTATTTTTTTTTCTTAGCCTGAATTGGTTATTACAATGATGTAAATTACAAAATTCCACTGGGTTTTCAAAACAGTTACTAGCATGCTAATCAAATTGATAGATATGAATGTTTGATAGAGATCGTTGCTTATCGGTATGGGGTAGATGTGCTTGCTTGACTACCGTCTTGAAAGAAGGCCACTTCCATATTAAGAAGAGGGTAATGAGTTAATATCAATTTCAAAAAGGACCGTTTCAGGAATACAGTAATTGGTCGCTTTTAAGTTGACCGTATATTGCTACAGGTAGGAATTCCTGTTCATTACCTACATCTATAATTTGACGAAGATTCTGCCAACTGCTATGGAAATAAAATGACTGCTCCGGAATTTTGCGTCACTATGCTTGCTTGGAGTGTGGTGATTATCCGATACAATAACGATTATGAAAAAGGAATCACGTGTTGGTCAGTTCCGAAATTACTTGTTAGATTATCTTTTTATTTTACGATTGTAAACTACATTAAAAGATGTAGCTACTACGAATTGCCACTTTAGAAGGTAGAAATTCTTGTTTGTATTCAAGGAAATCAGATGGCGTTTATTCTGACCGTATTTTAACTATTCTTTGTAGCTTCTGATTAATTCTCCAGTGTGTTAGCATGTACACGTAACGCACTTTCAGATTGTGTATCTGAAGTTACCCGTTAACACTTGTAATCGAAAATTTGCTTTTGATGAATATTTGATGTAATATGGCAGAAAATTAAGTTTGAAAGAAAATGGAGGCGAAGAGATTCGTTAAGAGCCATAGTGTGTGAATGATTGCTAGTGATAATAGGAATTCGTGATGAGAGATCATTAAATATGTTTTTTCTCCTTACTATGTTAGTTAATTAAAATAAACCCTATATTCTTGTGTAAGAGCTTACTACGTACTAATGCCAAAGAATAAAAAGTACGATGTTTATTATTTACAGAATATGGGATATCATCAAGGCCAGCATAATCATCAGGGTCAGCATATCGCTCCTATGAACCATGGAATGGTTGGAAATGCGTATGCACAATGTAAGTGGAAAGTAAATATTTAAAATTGCCGCTCATTATAACTTGGTCATTTTTGTTCATTAGTGTAATCGTGCATGTAGTTCGAAAAGAACAAAAGAAACATCCGACAAGACAGGAAGATAGCTTTTATTTTAAAAGGCTCTTTGTAATTTACATTAAATAAGTATAGTAAATACCATGTTACATATTCATTTCATGTCAATATACACCTTGAACCACAATAATTTTGTGCTCAAGATAACAGATACGAGCAAATAGAAATTTTGTCGCACAACCTTGCAAATATTCTGAAGCAGTGATGTAATGAAGGTCGGATACTTCTAACAAAAAAGAAACAACTAATTAACAAAGTATCTGGAAAATAACTTCGCAGTATCTGTAAGTAGAGTATTGAGTGAAAATAAGTATAATTACAGCCGGAAATGAATAGTGTAAACTAAATGACCTAAAAGTGAAAAGTGAGCATTAAAAGCACAGTTGTATATTGGTTTTAGAGTAGCTAAAGAGGTTTGGTTCAGTATATTATGTGTATATTTTCTGTAACAATGCAGTGATTGATATAAGTTTTGTTATTTTAGATTTTAGTTTTAACATTAGTACTTCCTTAATTTTTAATTGAAAGTGTTGATACAAACAGTGAACCAAACCCAAGGACACTACGGTGGTTCACTAAAATCGTACCTCTAAAGCAAGAAGTCCCTGATTCGATTCCGGGTCATATGACTGACTGATTACTGTGTTTTTAATAGAGACGTCAACAGCGAGGCTGTTTGAACCTGTCGCGATAAAGGCAATGGCCGATATATATTTTGTACATTAAAAATTCAAAACAAAACTCATAGAAAAAAGTGATTCGTCAAAATAAGGCATTAATACAAAACAAAGCAAAATAGTCTGAAATTCAAACAACAGGGGACGTGAAACGGCTTAAATAATACGTAACAAAATATAAGATAGATAATTGGAAAATAAGTAAAACAAAATACCAAAAATAGTGACACATTGCAGGAAAATGTTAAAAAGTAACCCTCAGAGCTTCTAACTATTCCAGTCTCACGAACAAAGTAAGAATGCTAGCCAGCAGAGACCACATTATCTACTAAAAACTAATTAATTTTTTTAGATAACTCTAAACGTTCTCTGAGGTTTGAGTATTCTGGATATTCTTCAAGAAGTATTGAGATGCAATATACGAGAGAGTGAGCTTCAACATTGGGAGGGTATCTATTTTGTATTTTTTTTTAATTAAATGAGATCTTTAACGTCTCACCGTTATGTTCTATAGACTAAAGAAGACGGAAAAATTGAAAGAATTGGTAGCATGATAATGTGGGAGGAAACGGGTAAACCCACAGATCGATATTTTCCATCACAAGTTCATAGTCTGGGGTCGAACCAGGGGTCTCTCACATCAGAGGTGAACACATTTATTTTAACTTATGTAGAAGATTAACAATGAAAACCGAATAACATGGTTGACAGATAAATCTGTGAGGCTGTCCTAGTTCGTCGACGTACTCTTGCCACTTCCATAGGTATCCAGTTAACGAGATCTACAATTTCGCATTGTTCGTGCCCGTACTAGAGAATGAGAGTGTGAGTGGCTGTTCTTGAAAGCGGACTGGGTAGCGTAGTGGTTAACGCATCGGCACGGTATGCCGGAGGTCCCAGGTTCGTGTCCCGGTCCAGTCAATCACTTTTTCACTCGTGTTAGAATTCGCTCCTATAGAGGATTTAATGTATAAAATTTAAAAAAAAAAAAAAAAAAAAAAAGTTTCCTCTTTTCATTAGAATGCATGTTCCATTAGTTCATTTTTCTCTACTTAAACTTCTTTCACTTGCAACTTGCTAACTAACACCTGACTCTGAATTCCAACTCAGAACACTTCATAGCTGCTTCATGATTCTTTCCTTGTTGCTGTTTTTCCTTGCATATCAGGTGTAGAATTATTAAAATGTATTTTTCTTCCTTCTATACCGTTGTATGCGAATTGTGTAAGACAAAAAAACATTTTGCATATCACTGGATACAAGGAAGTCCAAAGTTTAAAATACTCTTCATTACCACCAACTACTGTTGTCTTTAATAAAATGGCAACAGTATCACAGAATAAGTCATTTCGTATTCTGCAAATTACTAAGTGTGAGTATTATTCAAATGAAACTGCCTTTCCACCTACAGTTCAACAAACAGCAGGCTCGTCTACGAATGACATAAAAAATCATAGAAGGATGCATATGCAAATGTAAAAGCGCTGGTTGTCCACGCACGTCAAAAGACATTATTGAGTTGAATGATGCAACTCTAGACAACAAGATTGTGTTAATCATTTATGGCCTTCCACGTCTCCAAATCTAACTCCTGCGATTTTTATATATGGATGTTTCACTTATGCCTGTTAATCTTCAAATTTGCGAAATCGAATTGTGGAAGCCGGAAATTCAGTAACTAGGGATCAGTTAACTCGTATGCAAGAAATGAACTACCATTTTAACATTTACCTTACATGGGCTGCCCATTTTGAGTTAATGCAACCCAAAGGACCATAGACCAAAATATGGACTTCCCTGTCTTCAGTAATGTGTTAAATGTGTTTGTTTTATACAGTTCGTATTAAAAAAAATGCCTTTTCTTTTTAGAAACATCCTGTATGTATACTATATTTAATGTTCCTTTTCTAGCATATCAACAGAATATGTCAAATTCATCTCAGCAAGACAACGTGGAAATGGAAAGAAACGAACTTCCTCCTTTGCCACCGGGTCCACCTCCGCCACCTCCTGGAAGTGGGAATTATCAGCCACCTCCACCGCCTGGAAGTCCGCCTGGGGATTACCATAATGACCGTAAGCAAGTTTACTTTCTCTCTTTCAGTATATATGTCTATGCTATTAGTATTATATCTTGCGAAGTTAGTATAAATTTATGCCTTATCAGGTATTGATGAGTTACAAGCTTAAGTACATTTTTATTTATATGAATTTGTCGGGTTTATCAGACGATGGTGAACTAGTAGTTCGTACTAAGGATTAAGTTCATCTTTAAAGAACATTGAAAGCACATTAGAGCGGTTGGACTCATCAGAAACTTCATATGACCATTCTGGAGGCCTATTTCATAAAGATAATCATTATTAGCTACTAAGTTTCATGAACATAAATATTCTACTCATACTATTGAATACTAATATTATAATGCTCTCACCTCCGGGGTCGATTTCCGGTGGGGGCACTCGGTTGAAAAAGTGTAAAAAGCTTTTTCAGGCCAGCCATTCTGAATGAGGTTTTCCTGGGTTTTTTCTCATTCACACCAGGCAAATGCTGGGGTGGTACCTAACATTAAATTCTACTAATATTATGACAAGACTGATAATTTTGGAAGCAGAGTTCAAAAAATCACAATTCATTTGCTTGAATTACTTTTTAAAATTAAAATTCTGTAATTGATTATTTAATGCAGTTGATTTTTTTTTTTTTTTTTTGTGGGGTGGAGTATTTGTGAACTTCCCGGCTTTTACTATGACTGCGTGATGTATTTGAATATCAAGTAATTAAGATATGCATTTTTATCAATGTAATGTGATAAAAAAACAGTTGATGTTTTATCATATTACAAAAATACATCAAACAATTCATTTCAAACGGTTTAGCTGTTTTCCTATGAAGCGATTACAAACGAAAGCTTTTACATTTTTATATAATAGATGTACTAGCAATAGTTGAAAATGGTATAATCTTTCGAAGTGTATTCTGTGATGCGTAATTTCAGAACTGAAAATTTTTCATTTTTATTTTCAGAGGCTAATAAGTCTCGTGTGAAATTTAATATTGGTGGAAAACGCGGAGGAAGAATGGGTTTGGTTTCAGTGCCAATGCAGCATCAAGGAGGACAGGTGGCAAATGGTCAAATCCCACCACAAATGAATGAGAACAATACGCCTATGAACCAACCGAATGTTAACCAAGGACAAACAAATAACCATGGATTTGGTGGCAACCAGTTTTCTGGCGGTCAACCTGGTGGTAAAAAGAAGAAAAAGAAGAGGAATAAGAATAACCAGTTTAATAATATGTTTAACAATATGGGGAATCAAATGTACAAGAACAACAAAAAGAACAACCAATTTGGTATGAACACAGTAATGCATTTCAACAAACCTCAAGAGGAAGATGAAGTGCAGGTGATTGGGCCTGTACCCGAACCAAATAAAGTGGCTGCTGCAAATGAAAACGTTAGTGAAAACAAACCAACGGTTCCAAACACAGAGAATTCGCAGCAGAATGGAGTACAAGAGAGCCCTAATAAATTCACTGACTGGCCTGATAGCTTAAAGTAAGTAAATTTTTCTTTGTCATATAGACGATACATGAATCGATCTTGAGAAATGCAGACAGCACTGATTTTTCTCAAAATTTTATTGTTATTGTTAGTGGTGTATTTACTATCATATATATATTTTTTAAATCAGTAGTTTTATTATCTAAGTTGATTATAATATTTCTTTTCAGTTTCAAAATAAGATATTAAAAAAAAAGTCAGGAACTCAAACTTACACTCTAGGTATCATTTCAACTAACAGAATAGCATACGCTTGGTCTTTTTTTTAATAGCATGTTTGTATTAAAATGTGCTGCTTACTGCTGCTAGTAAAAAAGTTCTTCGAATGGAAACTGCATTAGATTTTTTTAATTACTACAATTTTTTTTGCACAGAAACACAGCACGCATGTTTCTTTGTTTACAGTTCTGCGCTTGGTTAGATGGGGCTTTTAGTCGTGAGTTCTTGAAAGACAATGAAAAATCCGCGTTATCATTTTATTCATAATGTAAATGTGCCTATAGTTAAGTTGACTTTTAAAATACATGACAGATATGAGTTCGTGATTCTTTAAAAGTTCAGTCCTATAAAGAACTGAAAATAAAGGAAGATTACTTCTAAATTCTTCCTGTAGTAAGTAGAATTACGGCAAAAGGATTTCTGTTGCTCATCAAGGATCTTCATTTGAGGAAATTACATGGAAATTTTTATTTTAATGTCAAAACTCGAACGAAATCGTGTGTAGTAGATGACTTTTAAGAGAGACATTTCATCACATTATTGTTAAGGAATATACTGTACATAGCAAGTTCGGCACAACTTGGTCTGAAAATAGTGTTGATTAATTAATTGGATTTTGTTTTAAATACTTCAAAGGTAATGTATAAGTACTATGAGAATAGTAGAATGTGAAACTAATTAATTTAAGTGCTTTCCTTAGTTTATTATTCTATTGTATCATAGAGTAGAAAATAGAATGCTTTTAGGGTGGAGAGATTAGTTTCAATTGAGATTTTTCTCAGGGTATTTACTTTACAGTAGAATGAACCAAATATTTCAGATAGGAAGCATGTATAAATAGTTTCCATTATTTATGGAAAATCTGCGCATAAAGGCAAAAGAAATAATTTGGCACGAATGAATAAATTAGATTGTGCTAAATTACTAATACATCGTAAGGAACAGAAGAAATTTTCTTACCTGAATTGTTCGTAAACAAAAATTAGGTCAATACTTAAACAGCTCTAATGTGCTATTTACGTCGAAGTGTGTATTTTATTTAACCTTTTAAAATAAATAAGTAAATTTAAATGTAAGCTTAATCAGGGTGTCTATCGATCACGAAAGTCATGAAGTCGCGAAATCAGAAAACGGTCATGAAAGTCAAGAAATTTAGCTTTTGGGTCATGATTTTCTTAGATCTCTACAAATATAAGTTTAGACTGGAAAAGTTTGTTCTATAAAACGTCAAAATTTACCACCAAAAATGTCTATGGTTGGCTTAGACGCTACCAAATCGCAAGCAAAGCACGCTTCTATCGCATCCATGAGAATTCGGCCCAATTCGCACCCAAATTCACTCTTGAGAATGGTACTAAATTTTATGATTTGGGAAGGAAAAGGTCACGAAATTTCATTTTGGAATTTTAGTAGGCACCCTGTTACTGGAATATTTTTCTCAGATAAAATAATCCATGCATTTATTTAACTTAAAATATTGAGCCCTATCGTAGACGTAAACTTGAAATATGTTAAAATTATCTTAAATATCATATAACCAGAATTTCTCTTGATGGTGCGATATTAATGGTTTGATGAAAAGACGTGAAATGAATTGACACTGACCGTGGTTCGATTGCAGATCATATGAGTTGGTTGTAAGCAACATTGTAACCGTGGGATTTTTGTAGAACCTTTTTTCTTCCACATCATACATTTTCATTTAGTATGTCTTTAGCTAGAGCACAGCCTGTGATGTTAAAATCCATTTATGGATTGTTACATATTGCAATAAATTCATCTACATTCTCTCTCTGTCTCTCTTTTTTAAATTACACAGACGTGAATTGAAATTTGGTGACTTCTGGATTGCGGACTGTAGGAGTTAAAAGCCTGGGAATAATTGTTTCACCTTGCACAGGGAAACTGTAACTTTGAAAGAACGCGAAATGAATATTTAGAAATAAAATATTTTAAAATTTATGGATCGCTCAATGAAAATTAGCGACCTCTGAGATCGGCAAAATTAACAGTATTTTATTTTATTAATTAATAAAAATATTAAAAACTTTAGGCAGAAACTACAAAGATAGCATTGATAGATATAGTATGAAATTTGCTTTAAAACTGATGTAGACTTTCTAGTAGCCTCTGTTAACCCAAGTGCACCGAAGTTTCTCGAAATTCCATGAGATTTATTTCGAAGTGAAGCCATTTTTGTTTTTCGACGATCCGAAAGAGATCTGTGGATTCAGAAAATAAGAATTTCCCATTTTAGTCCTAGTTTGCTCTATCTTTTACTTCATAAAGATGAATAGCACAAAACTAATTAGCGATTATTAATGCGTGCTTCCGGACGAAATTCCGTATTTTTGGTTCATCCTGTTTTGTATGATGTTCCGTTATATATTAATCGAACAAACTTTGTAGACAAATTTTACAGTAAACATTTTCTTTGTGTTTCATTGAGGCACTTGTTTCAGTGAGTTAAAACTCATGGAATGCCTATAGTAGTAAATAAGAATTAAATATGGTAATGTTTTCATATCGGTAATTAGTAGAAGTCATTGTATTGTATCAAGTATGAGTGGGGAAGTATTGTATTTTCATAAGTGAAATCAGTGTTACTACGAAATGTATATGTACTAAATGAGGTCAGTTCGAAGTATATCTGTCCTAAGGTTGGTATTCTTTCATTAATATTACGAGATATTAATAAGTTTTCAGTACCTTATTGATGATGTGTAGAATTTGGATGAATTGTGCGTAATTCTTCTTACAGCACCCTGGCATTTCACTTAATATTCTTAAGTTACATGCCCGTAACCTTCTCGTACCTGATAGCAGTGAACTTTTCGCTTCTCCAAAATATAACAGTTTTCGCAGGTTTCCCTCATTCATGTCTTCCTATTAAACATACTCTTTCCTGCTTTAGGAGTTTTCTTTGATTGCTTACAGAAAACTGCTATAGTTTTTCAGTGATCCAGTGAAGGATAAAAGAATTTGTAACGAGTTCGCAAGTTAATGTTTTGTAGACTGGACTTTGCTAGACTTGAAATATGCTATTTATTTTGTCATTATATTTTAGGAATTATGTGAACAGGTGTTACAGTAAATGTGTTACACCTGTTGACAAAGATAGAGTAGAAATAATATTGAAAGGAAAGATAACTATGGCAGCCAAAGATAGGACGTTGTGGACGAAGGATTGGGACAACGAACCTCTACCCAGGTAAGTTTACAATAAGTGGGCTGTTTGCGAGCAAAGAGGAGCTAGTTTATTTATTTATTTTATTTTATGAGAAATCAGTTTCAGCAGTTTCTTTATTAGTAGAGGGCCAATCGAATGACTACAGATTAATTCTAAATCACACGAAAGAGTTGAAGTACATAGCAATGAACATATTAGAGTCAGTTAAAAATCTGTCTGTGTTGTATTAATGCTAAACTTAATTGTGCATCACAATAGAAAATAAAATAATACTGATTGGGATGTGTTGCTGTCAAAATACATATATATTTCAAATTTTCATTGATATTTCAGGTAACATTATCGATTGCCTATCATCTGGATGCTTTTTTAGTCTGTGATAGTTTCATAATAACATAATGTGATAGTTTCTTTAATTAGTATTCTCAATTTAAGGTTAACTTGATCAAACTTACGGAAATAAAATAATTTTGCTTCTTCAACACTGCCACATTAGAAAATTGTATGCATTTAATTACATATCACAAGTTTAATAAATATTTCAATAAAGCACAGTGCAAATTTCCTGGAACTCTACAGTTACTGCAGTTGCTCAAAATGGTTGATGCCAGACTTTTCTAAACCCTTGCCGAAGAAACAGAACTTAAAGCTGTACGAAGTCTTTCGAATCGTCCCTTGCGTGCATCACAAATGAAAGTGTACATGCGTGTTTAACTTTTCATAAAGCGATGTAAATGTCAAGCGTGTAGGGAGTTCTGTTTTAAACTCTCACTTCCATTGCCAGTGAACTTCAGCAACATATTTAACCTTAAAATACCACTTTAAAATTGACTTGCATTCCTCAAATATCAAGCGTGTATCGGCCATTTTGTTCGACGATCATACGTCATGTAAACGGTCACGAGAGTACTGACATCTGTTGAGGAAACATTATACTAAATTCAACTTCGAAAACAATACGCGTATACCATATCGTTAATAGTATTAGTAACTGTATGTTGGCATAGTATCAACGGAACACAACCACATTCCGACCTTTAAACCTTCAATTACATTTTATTTGTTATTAGTGGATCTGTAGTAATTATTTTTAAAAATAAGATCTCTGAGCTTTTAGTGGACGTTTTCCAAAATCAAATTGTAGGTAGAGTAGTGTAGTTGGAATGAGTATCTTGTCCTTGCCCTTTCAGTATGTGGTGATACGTTAATGTGAGTGATAATATTTTTGAGCTGAAAGGAGTTGTTGTTAGGACTAAACAATGAGCTGTTCGAATTTTTCTCCAATGTCAATAGGGAAGTTGTGGAACAGTACATTTTAGTAAGATAAAGAAATTGTCTTAAAGATTATCATTGAATTTACCACAACACTATTACTGAATCACTTTATATGTAATTCACATTATTAGTTTATTAAAATAATCTTGTTACTGAGTTTATTTATGAAAATTTTCATAACACGGATGCTAATTTTGGTAGTATTGATGTTCCTTATGATATACAAACACTAGTAATGCATAATCAACACTTAGAAACTAAATTTATTGTAAGAATATTTACACTTTGTGTTATGGTAAAAGATAATTGTAGTAATCTTATTCCTACAATGGTCATTCCAAAAGTTTTGCAATACAAACAATGATTCTTTTCAGAACTTCTTTCATAAATATATTCCACATAATTTTACGAAGGTTTTGTAATTCAATAAGATTTACGTTGTTCCGTCCATGTTTATATTATTTGGCTGATTTTTCAAACGCATTGACTGCGTTTATCTTCAGAGTGGTAGTAATTCAGGCAATTGTTGTACAATTATTGTGATGTAATTTTAATTGTTGCATTGTTATAAATTTAGATTTATATATTTAACAATTAAATATTGTTACAAATTACAGATTGATTCAAATTTATATTAAGTTTCTTCTTCTTCTTCTTCTTATTATTATTATTATTGCTGCTTTTGCTTTTTTCTTATGGTAATAACATATTCCAAATTTCACTTAATATCAAATCCTCTCTGTTCAGTGTGTTATCGTGTTAATTTTATTTGCTTCTCTTAATAATTTTTTATACCTATGAGTGGATCTGTATATCACCGACGCAGTTTCAAACAAAATTTTGGGTAGACGGTGACTCAGTGGTAGAGTGCTTACCCCTTGTGCGTGGGTCCCTGGTTCGATCCCGATCAGTTAAGTTTGTGGTTGATAACATCATGTCCGTGGGTTTTCTCGGGTTACTCCCGTTTCCTCTCACTTTCTCCTTCCATCATTCACTTGCATTAATCATCATCTCCCTTAGCCTAACAGGCATAATCGTGGGACGTTAAACTCAAAAGATTTCGTTTCTTTTCAAATAACATTTTATGCTTCTGTTGCATGTTACATTAAAGCTGACTTCTCTAGTTTATTTAATCGTATATATATCGTACATGTTCTCACGTCTAGTTTTAATTGTACATTCATTTATACAATGTACGTTAAACTATATTAATATGGGATTAAGTAAATACCTGAGATATCTTTTTTTTTTTTTTTTTTTTTTTTTTAAATCTTTCACGAGTCGACTTACGGATGTGAATGTTATTAAGATAAGTAATGGAAATAAAATTACATAATAACACATTGAACAGAGTAGTAGTTTTCAAATTAAGTGTAATTTGGAATATGTTACTACCATAAAAAAGAAAGAAAGAAAAACGAAAGCAGTAATAACATTAAGAAAACTATTAATATAAATTTGAATCAAGCTGTAATTTGTAACAGTTAAAATTATACCACAATAATTGTACAATTGCCTTAATTAGTACTACTCTAAAGATGAACGCAGTAAGTGCTTTTGAAACGTAATTGAAATAAATGCGGATGGAATGTGTTACTTAATGAATTCTTTCATAAGTTGAGTTGAGTTGATTTTAGTTTAACATCTCGGTCAGCAGCGAGGCTATATGAGACGTGGACCTACTGATTAACGTGGAATCCGAACCACGTGAGCTCCCGCCGGGAATCGAAGCGTTCACGGTAATTGTCGTAAGGAGCATTGCACTTAATATGGTGTTTCTTGCAATGAGTCAGTTTTATTTGATTCAATTTCGGTTTAGCGTTCTTTTTAGCAGTGAGACTGTATGAAACGTGGATCTACTGATTAACGTAAGATCCTAACCATGTGAGTTTCCGCCGGTAATAGAATCTTGATCTCCCGCGCCAAAGACGCTTGCACTATCCACAGCCATGAGAAGTTTTGCCACGAGTCAAAAACGCGGTGCAATGTTATATAAAAAATCGCATTATTGCAGTATTGTTTACTGATGAAAGCTAAAGATAAAACAGTTTAGTCACACACAGCCAAATCAGGTGCATATTGGAGTATCATAAATTGGTTCGATATAATTGGCTTAGCTTTGCGGTATGAGAAGGATTGTCATATTGAAAAAGTAATCTTAAATTTTCAAGAATGTAAGAGATATTGGCAGACATACTGCTGGTGGTTAACCTCTTTGTTAGCTCCAACTAGACCATGTTACAGTACACATCGTATATGACTTACTTCAGTGCTTATTTTTAATAAGACCCGGGTTCGATTCCCAGCGGGAGCTCAAGTGGTTCGGATTCCACGTTAATCAGTAGGTCCACGTCTCATATAGCTTCGCTGCTGAACGGGACGTTAAACTCAAAATCAACTCAATTATTTTTAATAAATTTTTCCTGGTTGTTCGTGTTGGGTTATATTCATGGATCCCCCGGATACTGTGCTCGCCGAGGGACGTCAGCCCTCAAACGTAACGGGCTAAATGACCTTCGATGCGGACAACCCAGAAATCTAAATCCTAAATCTGATTTTTAGAAATTAACAATTGCATGTACATAACGCGAAACCACCTTCCTAAAATTCGTTCAAGTACATGTGTGTACGCGAGCAACGAACTAGTATCTAGGGTTGCTTCTGTCATCGCATAGGCTGTCTGTCTAGGTTAAAAAAAGAATGGCTGTCCACTTTAAAAAGGCACATTCTCCCAGTTGTACGTAGGAAATTATGATGCTTTGAATTCAATAAAGATTTAGTTGGTAAAGGTGATTAAAATTTTACGTAATTCCATATAGAACCTTGACTGTTTTCAATCATTTATTGCACAGCATCAATATCGTCAAACGTGGTCTTACATGGGACTCATCTTTCGAAGATATACGGTCCCGTTGACATGTATCGTCTAAAAGCTGTCGTATACAGTAAAATGTCTTCACCGAAGGGTACTTTTTAACTTCTTATGGCAGTCTTCGTCGTTCAAACCAACACGGAAATCGTGGAAAATCATGGCTTAAAAAAAGCTTCTCGTAATAGTTACATTCTAACATTTGAAATAACGCAGTTGTGGCTGAACCTCTCTTCTGATTACAGTTAGATAGGACCTTTCCTGTAACGAGAAAGACAGGACATGCTTTATATATCATCCGTTTTCGAATTGCAAATTTTTAGGAGTGAGACTCATATTTTTCATTGTAAACATCACAATTGTAGATTATGGTTTAAGTAAATAAATGTTAAATGCTTCATGTGCATTCATATAAAATAAACACTCTTTCCTTGTTTCCAGCATAACAGGTAGTGATTTACTTAACGCTATTAAACTCCCACAAACCACCAGTTCAGAGGGAAATGTAACAGTAACTGTGAAATCCTCTGCCAATTCCGCAAAAAAGTCTACTCCGTTTAGAGGCTCGGGACGCAATCGTTTCAGAAGGTCTAGGAGTAAATCACGGTCTCGTTCAAGGTCAAGGAGTCCGCAAAAGTCTCGAGCGAGGTCAAGGTCACATTCTCGAAGCCCAGCCAGAAGAAGAAGAGCGAGAAGGTAGGTATATTTGAAGATTACCCCTCCTACAGATGTAGTTTCTATGCTGTGTGAAATCGCTTTATTTATCACTAAAGACCGGATTTTAAGGTGCAAATATAGTCAGGAAGGGGAAAAGAAAGGTGAAAAAATTGATAAAGTGGATTTATTCAGGTGCAAAACATTAATATTAATATTCTTTATTCACATTAGCGAAAACTAACCTTACAGAAGCAAAGGTATAGTACTGCGTTTCAGGAAATTTGTGTTCGGCTATGTGCCTTTGGACATTTAATATTCCGTAACGTCAAGTTCTGTTGCTTGGACTTCTGGACCCTTGTATGGGGAGAAACTCCGGTGAAAAATCCGTCAGCGTTTCCCTTACACTTGTCAGCATCTTCCATTGTTACTTCTTCCAAATTCTGAGTTACTGTACATTAGGCAAATACTTGTAACGATGCACTGTGTGAGAAGTTCCAACGTAGGCCTTCGTCGCTGAGCACTTGTTGGGTATAATTGATGGCTGGTGCATGTGTTGAATCGGGACCGCGCCAAGGTTGGACGACGACAAGCCTGGACACTTTTTGTGTCCAGGCTTGTCGTTGTCCATCCTTGTCGTCAGCGACCCAAAATGAGATATGTAAAAGCATCTCGGGGTCGATCCCGACAAGCCTGGACACCTTCAGGAATGTGTCCAGGCTTGTCGGGATCGACCGCGACAAACTGTACACCCCAGGAATGTGTCCAGGCTTGTCGTCAACGACCCAATTTGAAATGTCTGTTCCAACAAACTCTATCAGTTAAGGCGTTTCCAGTTGCATGGCTCGCATCTATATCGCTATTGGCTGATTCTCGCCAGTCAGCTACTGCCCTCTACTAGAGGATTTTCGAATTATTTTAAATTTATTTATCTTTTATTAAAAGAGATTATTATTATTTACAAAATTTTCGTTTTACTTAAATAATTGGGATGTGTGCCATTGTACATAAAATTTTCACCGAACTGACCTAGCGCCGATACGGTGTCGTCGAAACGTAGCGGCCCCAAAGCCTGATGGCTTGAATAGGTTTGAACCCTCATGTCTGTGGTACTTCTTACGATTGTTATGAATATCACGGTGGTATAAAAATAACACTGAAGTATAATCAGAGACAACAGTTGCCCTTGTACAGTGATAACACTAACTGCCCTTGTACACCCGTACAAATGAATAAACAGTTGAATTTGTCAGATCTACGTGCTTTGAATGCACCAAATCGGCCCATTGGAATGTGTCCAGGCTTGTCGTTGGCCAACCTTGTCGTGAGCGACCCAAAATTAGATGTGTCCAGGTTTGTCGGGATCGACCACGACAAGCTTGGACACCCCAGGAATGTATCCAGGCTTGTCGGGATCGACCACGACATGCTTGGACACCTCAGGAATTCGTTCGAGTCTGGCGCAAGAGAATAAGTTGAGAAGTGTCCAAGCTTGTCGTCGTCCAACCTTGTCGGGAGCGACCAAAATTAAGTGTCCAGGCTTGTCGTCGTCCAACCTTGTCTGCGTCCCGTTGAATCTAGAGCGCGCGAATGAATCCTTTAATTTTGTCGAAGTTTTCGCACAAGGAAAGTGCACATCTTATTCAGGTACTCCTCCTGATTGTCAGCGAATTCTGGTAGGCAGAGCTCAATGAGTAATACTAAAGTTCGTCGCCCAATTTCTCTATCATTTTTCATTGTTGTAATTTCAAACCTCAAGGTCTATCGCCTAATGTTGCGACTAAATATTATCACTTTATAGGTCTTGTTACAAAATAAGGCTTGAAATTTAACGCAACTGCTCAAATGGAGTGAAAATAATTTATTTCCGTTAAAAAAGAAAAAGGAAAACGGAAAGATAAAAGTGCTGAAGAATTAAGAAGTGAAAAAAAGGGGAAAATGTATAAATCTCAAGAAAAATGTGTAAAAAATTTGTCCCCATTTCGCTTCGGACTGGGTATGAAAATAGCAAGTTTTTAAAAAGGTGCTGCATCCTAAAATCCGCCCTCTATTTATCACCTCCATGTTTCGTGAGGACAAATGTGAATAATCATCTACAATATTTCAAAGCTAATAGGACTTATTTTCTAGCAGCAAGTGTTGCGAATTTTACGTATTTTTATTTTTGCTTTCGTTTTGTATTAATGCAAAATCCTTAGTAAAATACATATTCTATCAAACTTGGGGAAAAATAAGTAAATATGAAAACAAAGAAGAAAATAAACGTAAAGAACTCCATAGAATAGACTTGAAAATTTGGTAGTGTTCTCAGCTACCAATTTATAAATAAAAATTATTAATTTTACAGGCACCTAAATAAATAATCACTTTGCAGACAACACAAACAACTGCTGATATACCAAATCCACCGTATCTTATTATCACCAAGTTAATTCGTTATTCTCTATAATTTCCATAAATTTTGTCGCAAAGTAAAGATACTGAAAGAAGAAATAAGTTGATACCTAGATTTTTACATGCAAAGTGGCATCATTCGGGTCCCGTTCTTTCCTAAAATTCTATCTTTCTTTATTATTATTACTGTTATTGCATCCTGTTTGAGAGATCCTGTATGCCTATATGGTTAGAATATACTCCTTAGCCTGGTTGTTGAAAAAGGACATTAAACCCAAAATCAATTATCTCATCCTGATTGGTAGACGAAGTAGGAGGTCTACCAGAGTGACTAACAAGCAGTTCTTATATTTTCATCTTCAGTGCAAAATTAAATCTTGCTAAATTATTGTTCCTCCTTTGGTATAGCATATGTGGGATTTCATTTTGAGAGTGAGCACATACGACTCGGATTTCATGTTAAGATCAAATTCAGAAAGGACTCCATACTACGTTTACAAATACAAACAAAATCATGCCAAAGACAATTCATACAAAGTGTGTGGAACATAATAGTTGCTGACGTTGTTGACCAGCGAATGTGTAATTTTACATAATGTGACGGGACTCAAATTATTTTAAGTTCGGTTCTCGGCGGGAGCTCATGTGGTTCGGATTCCACGTTAATCAGTAGGTCCCGTCTCATATAGCCTCGCTGCTAAAATGAACGTTAAAATCAAATCAGATTCTGTTAAAAATCTGTAATTATCAAACTCTGTTAAAAAACGTATACAAACACTTATGTATTGAAATTTTGTTACATAAAACGTTACTATGAGTTTTGTTAGTGCATAGCAAATCATGGACACATTATAAATTTTAGGTTATTTTTTAAATATAAGATTATTATGGGAATAATAGTAAAACAATAATTAATCTTGTTTGTTCACGTTATTACCATAGACTTGTAGCTGTAATTACTGCTCTCGGTTAAATTATGACCACTTGAGTATGAACAACAAGAACTTTAAGAGAAGACAGTATTGACCTGTGAACTTAATTTGGTTCTTACTAAGTTAAGCAGTTGCTACGAAACCTTGTTTGCAAACCGTTAATTAGGAATCTATCTGCATTGTGTGATTGTATGTTAGCTAAAGTTAACCACTTCGCTTTGAAGCTAAGTGAAAGGAGGAAACAACCGATTTTTTAACACGCCGGAATCATCTATAGGTGCGAATTCTGTAATACACAAAAGACTGAAAATGTGACTGACTAGACCGGAGCTCGAACCCGGTACCTCCGGAATACGTGCCGATGCATATGGGAAGCGGACTGGTTGGCATAGTGGTTAACGCATCGACATGGTATCCTGGAGGTCCCGATCCAGTCAGTCTCTTTTTCACTCTTTGTGTGTTAGTGAAAAGATGTTACCTGCCAGGCTGCTTTTATAGTGGGTGATATTTGGACAGCGCGTAAGCCTACCGTTGCTGTTACTTTTGTTAATTGTTAATTGGAGTAACAGTCAGTAGGAGTTGATCTGCTATTGCTTCCGTGTGGTGGACCAAGCAGGGGGAAAAATGAATGAAACTCATCACATGTTTAGTACATAATTGAACGAAATTTATGTTGTTGGCGTCATAATCCTAAATGATATCATACTTCTGTATATTTTTGATCTATATTATTTGTGATGATAACGGATTTTGTACATAATATTAACGTACATTTATTGGTGTTTACTTTTAGTATTCGTTAGGTATTTAATTTACTTTCGCTACATTGTTGTTAGTTCAGTGATGCGAATTGATATTGTTTGGACTTGCCACCATGTACTTATCTCCATTAATATATTTAAGTACTTCTACAGAATTCATTTTTTACAGTATTTAGTATTTAGTTTAGTATGCAATGTTTACACTGATAGAATAAAATGAATAATTAATGAAATTGTAAGTAATGTGTAGTACTTTCTATAACTGAAAAAGTTAAAGTGATCGTACTTTGTTTTCTTTCTTGAAGTAATAGCACATCGAGCAGCGAAGATAGTTTTCGCTTTCGAGGAGGAAAAGGACGTGGCAGAGGAAGAAACCGAACTCCAGATAGGTCAGAAAGCAAAAATAGAAATCGGATGAGAAATAGAGGGAAACAGAATAGCAATAACAAGGGGTAAGTGAAAAATATTTTTCTTTCTTACGTATTAAGGATGTAATAGTAATTCGTGATTTTATGTTTTAAAGCACTGAATATTTAATTTATGGCATTGAAATATTGTAATTTTACATAGATTTAAATGAAAAATCAACACGATATTTTAACATGAATGCAGGTAAACATGAGCACAGTGACTCAGTGTGTTAGAGCTTAACTCCATTGCCCAATTTCGAAAGTCTTTTACCACTTCATTCAATTTTTGCCGTTGACGAATAAATTCGTAAGTTTTTGTGTTAGTGCTTCTGTTACTTGTATTGAGGTGCTCAACCGATTATTTAATTATTTAGTTGCATTTTGTCATTATACTTTATCCGTTGAGGATTTTGGTTTGGCTTAACAAAGTTTTGAATATTCGTAAATACTGATACATATTGTTTTAATAATAAAAGATTTTGGCGTTTTCTGTTAGAGCCTTTCTATTTCAAGATACTTGACACACATTTGGGCCTCATCCCCGCCGCTCTCTTACGCAGGAAACCTTCCCTTTGCTTTGGAGAAAAAAGTGAATGACCTCGGCTATATTGTCAATTTGTCATTCAGTCGTTTGGTCTCGGCAAGTGAAGATCGTAGTCTACTTAGAACGACTAACAAGAGAATGTGCAGCGAAACTCGTGAAATAATTCTAATGTCCGCATCGGACTATTGAAGAATCTCGGCCACAGCAACTTGTTCCTCTTTTGAGGGAAAGACGAAAAGTACATCGACAGCAGCGCCAGCAAGGGCACAACTGAAATAGAAAAGCTCTAGTATTAGATATTAGTGAAATTCTGATGAAGCATTCATTACTTTTTAATTTCAACTAAATAGATTACCAGTTCACAGTAATTGTTATTGACATGAGGATTGACAGATTTCTAAATCAAAAAGGGCACTTTGTCCCTTTACCACTAAAATCTTCCACGATTGACCTATTTATTTATAGTAACCGTATTTCATTATATAAAAGAACTTTAAAAAATAATAATGAAGGTAATATAAAGAGAAATTTGTGTACTTGTGATTCACCAAACGAAAGCAGGTTCAGTGGTACTTCTTTGTCACATTTTTTTTTGGGGGGGGGGGGCGGGGGGTAAAAATTTGCTATACAGTTTAGCACAAACATATTCCAGATTCACTGTTTTCATTTTGTGTATAATGTATACAAATTTAAAGTTTTCCTTTCAGTGTATCAAGATTAAGTCCATTTCTGATGTCTGTCCATTGAGATTTTATTTAAAAAAAAAAAAAAAAAAAAAAAAAATCTCATTCAGTCAGATGTGGAAAAGATGTAAGACGAAAGTAAGCAATATTCTTTATAGAATTTATCTGTGTTAAGATTCTCAGCTTTTAACAAGAATTAATTTTAAACCATAAAACGAGGACAAAACAGGTATGGTATACAAAGGACGACACCAATTTTTCTCTTGCAAAACCGGACTTCCGGCAAACGCTGACATCACTAAAGATCTCTGTGGTTTCAAGTCAGATTGCAAAATGCAGAATGCGTCAAGTTGTATATCATTAGACAGATACTAATTCTCAATATAGACACGTGGCATATTTGATTTTCCCTACTCAGTCTCACATTTTTCATTCTTTAATTGTTTCAGTACTTGTAGAGGATGTGTATATAAAATATTAATGCATTTAAATGTTTCTTGTTCACAGGAATAAGAGTCACTATTTCTCAGAATTTGGACGATTGGATGATGAAGTTTGCACGACCGAGCGCCTGCAGCAGAGAGCTGCTCGTTTTGCTGGAGACAGTACCCCAACCCAGAAAAGGAAAAAACCTTTAAATTTAGTAATGACAATAAATAATTACGTACAAGATGATGCATCGGAGATCGATTGGTCCAAATTTCACATTGTGGGCACGTGTCAGGATATTGAGAAAGCATACCTTCGTCTTACTTCAGTAAGTATCTTTTACTAAGAAATCAAAAGTAAACATATACTACAAAATAAATAAATATATATAAAAAAGCTACTTAACCAATGAATCCTCCCTTGAATAGCCATTGATAAGTAGCCAATTTTTTGTTGATTTGAATCATCCTCTCATGCGCCCATATAATTTTAATTTTAATATACTACCAAGTTTGAATTAATAAAATAGTCTAGCTTTAAAGCATTGAATTATGTTTTTCACTACAATATTTCATTTCCTCGGTGGATGCTAAATCGGGTAGTTGTACTCACAAGTCAGAATAACCGGTCAGTTGCTTGTGATTACATCATATAGATCTTTTCTTACATTTTGATTAATGATACGAAGTGACTCCTCTTAACAATAATTTGAAAATTTACTTTTTCAGTATGTAATATACTATACTGCCGTGCTAAGCAAGAGTGCCTTGTCTACACTAAACCTGCAATTGAGAAAACGACCATCAGTTTTTGCTCTTTACGCTTCAGGTATGCAAAACTCTTAAAAAATCATGTAGCACTACTAAAAAATGAATTGAAAATCTTATGAGTCAGAAGATTTTTAATATATTTTTAGTAGAGTGTTTCATGAATTTTTTTTAGAGACTTCAAGCGTTAAGAGCAAAAACTTTGATTTTTTTTTTTTTTTTTTTTTTTTTTTTTTTTTTTTTTCAGGTTTAGTGTAGATACGGCACTCTTGCTTAGCACGGCAGTATTATATAAACGTACTATTTTGGTGTCCCTTAATACCTTCCTCAGTAGATCTGGTCATGTCACATGCAGCTCATTTAAATTTTTTCTTGCACTATTTCGTTTGCTTGGTAAACAATTGTGAAATCATACGCTTGAAAATATGATATGTAAATTCCTTGCATTTGAATCCGTTTTCGCATGTCTTTGTTGTGAAAAACAATAAAGACTTCTCATTGTGTTCTAGTTTCTAACAATTTTGCTTGCTTCTAACAGGCACTTTTTTTTTTTTTTTTTTTTTTAATATGTTTTTGTGGAATTACTCAAAATCTAAACATTTACACAATTTAATAAGTAGTTAACCAAAATAATGCGAAGAAGTAAGATAAATTGCTTGTGAGTTTTTCAGAAAGTTGTCGGGGAACCTCGAGATGAGTTACTGCGTCACATTGGGAATATTGGTATTAAATTATGTCATCAGTTGCTGAACAATTTAAGATTGGTTTGAACTGATAATACGAATATGTTACTGCACACAGTGACAGGAATATTACGAATTGTAACGGATTTTTACTTTCCTCTGCATTAATTTTTCCTTGGAGCAAACACTATCTTCATCGGTGGACTAGAAGTAAACTGATAATTATTGAAGAAAAATTAGAAATCTGCTGATGATAATAGGTTCTAAATTTCAGTCTTTTGTTCATGAGTTTGATAGTAATTTCAAAATAATTCTAGTTTTGCCAGTCTCTTGTACGAAGAGGAGGTTCTTTCTGTTACTGATGTTTGGCTGGAGTTTATTTTCAGTAGTTATTGTATTTTGTATTGTGCAATAGTGTATAAGAGTTATTCAAATTAGAGTTTGATATCACTAATTTTGAAATATTTCAATGAAGATATACTTGGGCAGTTTTGATGACTGCATAGTAGTATTAACAAGTTTTGTTGGTCAGTCGGAAAGTACATACTTGAGAATTGAAAGTTAATAAAAACACAAAATTCTAAGAATAAATTTGGTTTTAATAAATTACCATGTATTTTTGTAATTAAGATTATTAATAATTGTATATAGCTCGTTCAGGATATGTGAATAGATTTTGAATATATGAGTGGTAAGTTGGAAACTTATTGAACACATAAATTATTTGTAACAGATAAACTTCTGACATTCTTCCCCTATCGTTTTAAATTTTTTTAAATATTTTTTTTTATTATTATTTTTTAGGCTCCAGATTGTGCTCAAATACGTCCCGTGGAAGTGTTACAGAAATCGTTACAAACTGTAAAAGATCATTGGATCAAGAACCAAGATTATCATTACGCGTGTGATCAGTTAAAATCTATACGACAGGACCTAACGGTAAGATATATTAATATTTATATGCATTATTAACTGGATCTACTTCAAACGTCAGAGGTGTTGAAACAGTTAGTTGCGTACTTAAATGTATTACAGGAGAAATGTATGCATATTAAAATTCTTAAAAGGTGGTCTTCCCTTTGGATGCCAATACACTTCACCATCTAGCGTATGTACTTAAAATGTAATGGGTAACTATTCACTAGTAAACTTTCAGACAGTTCCTGTTTGCGTCGCTAGAAGGCGTTGTATAAACGTACCTTTCTATTTGCTAGAGCATTTGTGGCATTAGCGTAATTATTTAGAACTTAATGATTGTGCTCCCTAGTGAATATTATTTTTTTTTAAACACAAATTTCAATGATAAGCAGATTAATTTGTGTAAGGGTATGCCACCATTCCATGAAGGCGCTATTAATTAGAAATGTCTTGGTCAGTGACATGGAAAAATCTGGTTTTTGAGGTAAAAGCTTAGAGGAAGACACCTTGGCTATAAAAATTAACACTAAAAGAAAAAATTGATAGGTTCCATTTATTGGACGGTTATTCGTAGATACAGATGAGGCTTTGCTGAAACCTTATTCAAGATAGCCCAGAAAGAAGGAAAATATATTGTGTTCTCCGATGTTTAGTAGAAGAGGTGTAAGTCGTAGGTGCACATTTCTCTGACCTCTCTTATCGGTATCTTTTGACTCTAATCTAGTACTCACCCTCCACCCCCTGTAGACAAGTAGGTAATTTGCAGATTTCTATGCTTAAAAAACCGTAGCTCTTTCAAGAAAGGCCATGCCTTAGTAATCTGGCTGCTAGTGCTGACATCCTACCAACTACCAGGAGCATCATTCCACTAAGGGATGAAGTTTTTGACGTGTTAACATTTCTACAGTGTATGGTAATGATGGAGCAGTTAAAAGGAGGTATGCCTGTAAATGGTTGATTGATCTGGAATTAAACGTCCGTTCTGACGTCACGGAGGCGAAACGAGACGTGAACCCAGCTTAACATGGGAAAAGAACCAGCGAATTTCCACTGGGAATCGAACCCAGATATGCTGCCACATAGTCACGAGAAGAATCGAGATCTTTTCTACTTTTCTGAGGATAAAGAGTTACATAAACGTTGCATTCGTTTTCCCAGGATCAAATTTAATTCCATTTTGTGTTAAACTTTTGTCCCGAATCACTTGCTAAGTCTTCCATCTCACCTCAGTAACAGATTTATTAAGAAAACAAAGATCCGAAAGGTGAAGAAAGACGCAGTAAGGGAGAAAGATTTTTTACTTTATATATTGAAAGAATGATAAATATTTTTTCCTAAACGATTTATGCTTATTGTATAAATGGAGTCGGGTAAATCGGCAAAGCTTAATGACTGTGTTAGAAAAAACAGTAATTTTCGTATTGGTAGGATTTATGTATTATATTTGTAATTATTCTCATTTAGTGGAAGTGTGGTTGATATTATGAATGAGTACATTTTTCGTTCTTTGGTTCACAAATTTTATACATCATTTTGTAATATTTGATATATGTGCTTCCTTTTTGCTAGTTTGGTTTGGTCTAACGAATCTGAACACCCAAAACGCCAAGTCCCAAATTCAGATGTTTTATTCTGGGCTCAGCAGCAATCACTTGGTTCCTGAAGAATACTAACATGTACGTAACATATATACACATGGCTCCCAGTAAAGAAATTCCCCAAAATACTTAACTAATTCTATATCCAACTAGCTGAACCTGCGCTCTCTACACAGCGCATCATTCACATATGAGCATAAATCTCCTTCTCATTCCTCACAACATATGTGCATGTCCCTTTACAGACACAAGTGAAAGACGTCTTGATTTTTAAAAAAATCGGCAAGGGGTATCATAAAGGGGAGATTTTTTCGATTATTTTTTCTCAGTATCTCGAACCGTTTGCAAGATTTGAGCCTACTTCCGGTTGGAGTTTCTAATTCATGTATGACCAGGTTTTTTTCTTTCTTCTTGCATGCAGTATGTAATAAGCAAATACATTACATATACATTTAATTATAATGTCAGTTATAGGCCTATATGGTGTTCATTGGGCAAAACACACACACACACACACACACAAAAACAACTTAAGACTCGGGATTTATCCTTCCTTTTTCACAATTATTTGGCCATGGAACAAACGCCTGAGACATATACAACCCTAATATACAACATTGTGGTGTTGGAATGTATAATACATAGGATATGTTGCTTTAGTTTTTAATTTCAACGCTTCCAGCGTACCCTAAAAAGATGTAATAAAGAAATAATTGCCATGTTTTTTAAATATTAAATTAGAACTGGACAATCTACGCAAAATTTCCAATCAATCAGTGAAAATGTCATCTTTTTAGAGCCTGTAGTTTCCGAGATCTCATTGTCGAAAGGATTGACCACAAACATATAAACGTAGTTTAAAAGAACTCGAAAGATGGAACCACAACTCACATGCATTGATTTTAGAGAAGGCTTATTAAAATACAAAGGCTTTGAACAATAATTTTATATCATAAACTTTATGAAAAAAATATAGTTAACTAATTTACACTATTTAAAGTACAAATACTTAAAATGTTTGTCTCTGTTAAACGTGAAATCACACGTAAATGAAAGATTTGAATGCTAAAGTTATAGGTTGGTGCTCAGGCGCTTTTAATTGCTTTTGTAGCATTTTAATAGATAGATGGAACCTAGAGCTCTCCATTGACTTTCGTCTTCAGTTAGTTAACTGGATTCAGTTCCTATTTTGTATTCCTATTTCTGAGATTTCTTCTTACCGACTGTGTCTAGATATTTTTGTGATATTTTTGGATTTCCAGTTAAGATTTTAAAATTTTGAAAGCATCCTTAGTTTCTTCCATTCTGGCTACATGACCTGCCCATCTGAGCCTCTCAAACTTAATGACCCTAACAGTGTTATGTAAACAGTATAATTATTTTGTACCTCATTAGGAACTTTCCTCCATTCCTTATTATTATCCCCTTTGGTTCGAAAATTCGCCTCAGGATTTTTTTACAAATTCTTTCAATCTGCTGGTTTCTCTCGAAGTAAGCGAGCATGCGTAGCAACCATACAACACAACAGGCATAATTATTGTTTTATATATTTTAAGCTTCAACTTCTACAGAACTCGCGAGGACGAAGTATATTGGATTATATAATGATACGAATTCATTCCCTACTTTCAGTCGGCATTTAATTTCTAGTAATAGATCAAATTTGCATAAAATATATGCATATGACTCTTCGAGACTTAACAAGTTAATAAATAATCAGGAGATGCTGTTCGATTACTTATTTCTAGTAACTTTAGGTGACGGTCATTTCTCTCTCTCTCTCTCTCTCTCTCTCACACACACACACAGCGTAAGGGTCATATATGTGGGAACAGTGTCCCCATATCAAAGGTCGGTCGGTCCTCATAGAAAGCTATAATGTACTCGTTTGTAAGGTCCGATAATAAAATGTAGTGAGTAGCATTATTCTGAACTGTCAAACATATTAATATGACAGATTATGTCTCCTCACTGTCCTTGTATGTATGTATGTGTATTTGTGTGTGTCTTGTAAAACGTGCACTTTGCGTTGTATTGTCAATATAATGACTTGTTTTATAGGTACAAGGAATAAGGGATGATTTTACAGTCCATGTATACGAAACGCATGCACGGATAGCATTAGAGAAAGGAGACCATGAAGAATATAACCAGTGCCAAACACAGCTTAAAATGTTATACTCTGAAGTCGGCGGCGTGAACAAATTGGAATTTCTAGCCTATAGGATATTGTATTACATGTTTACAAAAAATACGCTAGGTAAGTTTTACTATTTAATAGGGTGCTATTAAAGATTTACTATTAATAAGTTTCACTATTATAAGTGCTATTAATAAGTTTTACTATTTAATTCCAACTGTAGGTAAGATTGCAGGGCTTTCAAAGAAAGATTTTTAAAAAAAATAAAACTACACGTGTATAGTAATGAATGAAAATTTAAACCAAAAACCCCAAACAAGAAAATTGGCAGCTAGTAGAACAAAACCGGTACAAAGAATGGCATCATTTGTAGTCTAGTCCGTTGCTTGTCACTTGTTGAGAATATATCAAACAAAGGCTGCTGAGGCCGATAGTGATTAAATACAGTGAAACCGCTCAATAACAGACGCCGATGGTACATTATTACTTGTCCATAAGTGAGAAGTGTCTATTGTAGAGAGGTTATACATGATTAGATTACTCACAACTCATGTAGTAATTAATTATATGCAGTTATAAATGTAAATACATTAGTTACAAATGTAAATATAGACTGATATCGAAATCCTGTACTCAAAGAGTTCGAATTACTGGGGAAATGAAGGAGAAATCCCCTCTAAAGAAGCAAGAGTATCCCTGGGGAATATGTTTATACACCCTGTTTCAAAAAGAATATACGTATTTCGAATGCATATATTTATTAAACTTTAAGACATACAAATATGAAATTTTACACACATATTTACGAACCTCTCAAGTTCAAATTACAGATGTTTAATATGTCCTCCATCAGCGACACGAGCAATATCACATCGATACTCAAATTCCTCCCATACTCGGGCAAGCATGTCCTGCGTCACTGATGTTGTGGCAGTACGGATCCGGTTCTTCAACTCCTCCAGGTTCTGTGGGAGTTGTGGTACATGAACGTTGTCTTTAACGAAACCCCACAGGAAGAAGTCACAGGGTGGCAAATCCGGTGACCGTGAAGGCCAGCTGAGACATGCTAAGTCGCCAGCTCCTTGACCAATCCAACGGTTCGATAGAGTTTCATTCAGATATTCACTTGGCGACTCCAGTGAGGGGTGCCCCGTCTTGTTGAAAAATGAAGTTGTCTTCGTGCAGCCTCGGAAACAACCAGTTTTGTAACATAGCGAGATACTGCTGACTGTTAACCGTGTTTCCATTAAAGAAGAATGGGCCGTAAACAGATGATCGGGATATCGCACAAAACACATTGACTTTGGGCGAATCTCGTACATGTTTAATGACTGCATGTGGGTTCTGTAGGACCCAAATTCGAACGTTTTGTTTGTTTACCTGACCACCAATACGGAAAGTTGCTTCATCACTGAACACGATGCGTTGTGCAAAAGTGTTATCATTGTCAATAGCATCCAGAATCTCGTTAGAAAATGCCACACGTTTGCGTTTGTTATCAGGACGCAGAGCTTGTAACAGCTGTAACTTGTACGGCTTCATAACCAACTGACGTCTCAAAACACGCCAAATTATTGTTGTCGGCACTTGTAACTCTGACTGGCACGACGATTTGATTTTGAAGGACTACGTTGGAAAGCAGTTTGAATTCGTGCAACATTTTCTTAAGGAACATGAGGGCGGCCAGGACTCTTTCCTTTACATACACATCCTGTATCTACAAATTGTCGATACCATCTGCGAATATTTCACCCATTCGGAGGATCAATTTGGTACCTTAACCTGAAACGTCTTTGCACTGTAATCACGGAATTGCACTTCGCAAACTCGAGAACACAAAATGATTTCTGCTCCGGAGTAGCCATTTTGAACATATGACGGTTACCAAGCAAAACAGAAGACAACTGACATCTAGCGGCTATTAATATAAACTAGACTATGTATTCGTTTCTCCAATAGCCGAGCCGAGGCGCAGCGATCGATAGTTTGGACAAAATAATTCTTCGTAATATTATTCTTTTTGAAACAGGGTGTATGGACGTGTACTGCAGTATTCTTGTAATCATTTTCTTCTCAGGCACAAGTTCATATCTCTATAGAAGTCCTTTAGTTCGCTCAGTGACTGTATTAAAAGTAACCAGTTGAAAAGAAGAGAGAACTAATCAATTTTTATGGTTTATGAATTTCTTGGGGAAAAAGTCTGCAGTATGATCCTGCAGACATTAGTTTCTGATGGGAATTAGCTTGTAATTGTTTTACCAGTTGACTCATTTGAAAATTGATTTTCAGATTGCACAAAATATTTTCTGTTTAAAATAAATACGGCCTGAGAATAATTCCTGTCCGAATTGAAAAGGTTACTAAAACGTTGGAAGTAATAATAATAAAACTGTGTTTGTATCTGGGTGTGTTTCTAAAAGAGAGCGTTCTACCTCGTAATAATACGTATTTTTTCGGAAGAAAAAAAAAAAAACCGCATTATGGAGATGGCCGTTAAGGAAGGTTTCATTGTATATGAGTTATTGGGACAAGCGTTCAGTTATAGAGCAGAAACAATTTGTAACACCTTCACCAGCTTGGAAAATGGTATAAATTCCCGTGCAAGTTGATTATGGCTTAGAAAGCGTTAGAAGCAAATACCAGTGTTTTCAACGAGGATCCTTTTGTGCTCAAGGTAATGCCAAGTGGGTTCTTCACGGTGTCATTATCATTGTTTGGCGTGATATAACTCACTCCCAACCAAAACAATCACTGTGTCGATAGAAAGTTATATTGTGCATCGTGAACCTCTACCACCTAGCCAGACAATTAATGTAACAATGTAATTGCAGCAACTGGAACGTATGCATGAAAAGTTAGAAAAAATGCACCGTTACTTACGAGTAGCGGTATGTGATTCTACTTCAGGACAATGCAAAATCACATATTGTTAAGATTTGTTCCATTCCTTAGATAAACTGTCTGCGTGGACGTTTCCGAACTCTACGCTTGACTTGCTGACCCACACATTGCACGACGTATTCTTTCTCGTTTTTGCTGAGTTGTATCACTACCCGAATGCTGAAGGACTGGGGGCTGACGTACTGTAGTTGGTGATTATCTACCTTCTCTGTATACCGTGTAAATCCGGCAGGACTTTTTTGGGCACTTAAAATGTTAAAGATGGAGCCACTAGTAACTCGTGTAACTTATAGTATAAGTAAAATAGTAAAAATCCAATATAACAAAAGTATATTAATAGGAGCGAACTTTCAAGGTCTACATTTACATAATGTGGTCCTTGGCGTGTGGTCTGCACTGCTGCCAGCCCTCAATACAAAACTGCATAACTGTATTTTAATTCGCTGTACTCAGTGTATGACCCTTGAATTTAGAATAAATCCTTCATTAAACAACATGACTATAAAGAACATAAATCAGCGTTGTCAGTAGTTATATAAACCTACAAAACTACATGAAGAAAGTAACAGAGCGGCTTTTTTTCTTTGATATTTCTTACCTCCGTACTTCAAGATGCGTTTTGAAAGTGCTTACGTCACAGTCCTCTTGATTATATTTTTGGTAGTCTTCACTAAAGTTTAGTAGTAATTTGTTTAGTTCTAGAAATAGTAAAACAATATCTCACAGTACAATTAAAAGAAAGTGTAACTCTTCACAATTCTTTTACTAAATAAATTATCAGAGGAAGGGGGGAAAAGTAGGAAATGGGAAAAGTAAAAATAAAAGTTCAATGTGACGCCCTATTGGAGTTCAGAGAACAGGAATGTAGCTCAGTGTGTATATAATATTTCTCCTTTTTGTTTCAGATCTTACAACAGTTTTGGCGTTGTTGTCGGCGTCTGACAAGAAAGATCCATGTGTTAGCTTCGCACTTGCTCTGCGGGCTGCCTGGTGGGTGAGAAATTATCACAACTTTTTTAAAATTTACAGGGATGCCCCACGGATGACAGGATATCTTGTCAATTGGTTTATTGAGAGAGAAAGAAAGGCTGCTTTAAAATCAATGATCAAAGCGTATGTATTTATACTTGTAGTAGAACATAGAGCATTATACGTTCTTGTTTGTTTATCATACATAATGTGTAAGCGTTTAACAATCCTGAAGCACTTTTCACGTACATTATTCAGAATATTTAGAGTTATCAAAAAAGACATTTCCAGAGCTTCGTTTAAATTTGCTGATATCTGTAATATTATATAGAGAACATGTTCGTATTAAGATTAGGAGATACCTTTTCCTTTTTTATTTATTTACTTTATTTATTATTTTTCATGCGATTGCAGATTTCTGTGCGATCACTGCCACTTTCTTCGAGCGTTTTAGCTAGAGTTAAGTTTTGGTTAGTTTAAATAAATAATGAAAAATTGATAGAAATTTATAAATTCTACGGTAAATATCTGAGTCAAAATATTAATTAATAATTAATTATGTTATTCATTTTACTGCTATTCCTTCCTTTTTCTTTCTTTCATGATATGTCAGCAATTACATACAAAAAAAATTAGTTAGTCATTACAAATTTGGTGCAGTAGTTACATAAACATTAAGATAACTTTAGCACCGCAGTAGTCAAAATAGTGAACGAACCACCTTTAATTGTGAATAATTTCAAATAAACTAGTCAAATAAAAAGGGTGGAGGGTACAACAGCTTATAAATGAAATACTCACGCCCTGAAGATGTTAAATGATACAAAGTAAGCATGAAGTTTCTAGTATGCTTCAGAAAGTGCGAAAATAAAGAATAAAGGCGCCAAATTGTTCAATGCTAAAATATGGTGATCAGCTATGTTCTGAATTTCTCCTAAGTTGATAGAGTCATTTCATATTATTTTCCTCAACAACGAATTGAACGACCAGATAGATATTTCCGTTTTAAAGTCATATCCTTGATGCCTGTTCACGGAGTATATAAGTTCTTTGAATGCAACTGCACATAATTACAATAATAATAATCGTAAATGTAAATTAGCAATATAAATGATAGATAATTTCTGATTGAAGTTTGTTGACATTTACTTGGCATTAAAAATTTAGTAGGATCACTTTTTTTTTAATTAATTAATTATAACTTTTGTGATATGTGGTCTTTTTATAAAACTAGGAAATTGAAATGCTTTATATTAAAATACTTTGTAAAGTGTAAATTAGTTTCAAAGATATTAACTATAACTCAGTAATTACAAGTAATAGTATCAACTACGTGAAGTTGATGAGTAGATACTAATGGTAAGTAAGTGCTTTGTTTGTTGGTGGTTACTTCAGTCTTAGCTTTCTAACACCATTCGATCCGCAGTGTGAACGGTGTTTTTTTTTTCTCACTTTTCTTCCTTCTGCTTAATAGATTTTTTCGTAGCCTTTCGTCTTATCCATTTTTGCTTTCTTGTTATTGCTAGTGGAGTTCATTTATTTCTGTACTTACAACGTCTTCTCTTTTTGTAACGTTAACTTAATCAAATTATTATATAGGTTACGGAGCTATGAAACAAATATAAGCTGTAGTTAATATTTTATTTTCATCTGCGGAATTGAAAGTATATTGTTTGAATTGATATGAATAGTTTTTATGTTGATGAATACCTAAGTTATTGATCTAAGAAGAGTAGCAATTTGATTCAAGTAATTAGCTATACTCTAGTTCCTGGCCATTGTTATTAACCGAAGATTTCCTTACCGTCACTAAACAGCCTGAACGATAATACAGGGCTGCAAATTAATATCAATGTTAAGTTGTTTCTTGTTTATTAGGTGAACTTCATTATTTGTGTCATTCTGATCACGAATATTAAATTCGTTTTTCCCTATCACGGCGCAAAATTTTCTTACAAATCAGGTTTGAAAATTTGCTTCTTCTCCTATATTGTATTGTGTTTTATTATATTATTTCTTATATCCAGTTAGACTAAAGAGCTTGTCACTCTAAATACACCAACATGTTTGATTTAATGTGAATCTAGACATACATTGAGTATATAGGCTCCCTATACAAACAGACTACTACACATAGCTTACGTGTATATATATAATGGAAATCAACGAAGTTTTTTTGGCATGCTTTCATCTCTAAGCTATCCTAACGTTCTTGTTCTTTTTTTGTGAAGTTTCTCAATATTCAGCCATCATACTGACATCCTAATATCCCTGACACCTATCTCTCATGTCGATGGAACCTTCCGCCTTTATCCTCCGTATTTTTCCAAAATATTGGGAGTTTACTCAAGGCGTGAATATAAAAAATGATATTTTAGATTCATATTATAACCAAATTCTTGAAATTTAAAGTAACGTATTCTCAACAACGTCTCTAATCAGGACTTCGTTGGTTCTTCAAGAAATTACTTAACCATACTTTTAAATGCGCCCCAAGCACCTACTTCACCTTCAGTCATTATTGCCTCGAAGTCTGTCCGTCACTAATTTCCTAATGTCTGGCCAAACAAGGACACCTTAATTCACTTTGCCGTTGCATATGAACTTGAAACCATGCCCTCATTGTCAAATGCCATTACAAATTGTTTAATTAATTCTAATTCAGGGGTACAACTTTCTCAGGACTGACTATATTTTATTGTGCCATGTTTTTTGAACTCGAATTCAGTGTTTTGCAGTGTTCAGTGAATTAGTCACAAATGTTTTCTTTCTCAGTGACAATTTCATGCCCTAGTATCCCAATTGCATTTATTCTCATAATATTTTTCTAGTGACGGAGAATGAGGTACAGTATTTGGGGGGAATTTATTTCCATTATGTAACGGAACAAATTTAAACTTCTTTCATTCGAGTAAATAGCCTCCAATCAGTTGAAAGGCAAGGAAGATCTAAGGTGGGTGGCAGACAAGACATTTCACACAAGACAGGAGAGAATCTTATTTCGAGAAATAAGAAACAGACTGTTTTCCCGGTGTCTGTACCAGGAAAATGTTGTTCCAGAGGGCAGCTGGTTCTTTTCATGAAGTCTAAATTCAATAGATAAATTCAGGTGTACCGTTGAGCTCACTTCGTGTGAACGGAATATGGGTACAAGATCCACTACGAGGATTATAAACATCATCTGCCATTTCACTTTCTTGTACTGAATCACTGTACTGAGATCACTTACACAGTCAAGACTTGATAGAGGTATCGGAAAAGGCAAGTTTGGACTACAGAAGTAGCAGTCATCACTACGATTTTTAGACTCTCTTCATACCTTGGGTATTGCAAATGCCATAGATAACCGTTTTCGGTGTTGCAGTTTCGTAACGATTTCACACAGGAGCGACATACATTCTGTGGAGACCGCGATTTATCTTGATCTGTGAGTTTCATATGAAAGTATGCTTTATATGGTCTTACGAGATTGTAATTTTCTGTCTTCAAGGAACGAAGTCGTTGCATATGTAACAGAATGCATCTGGATTATTCTGACAACTACGAAACCCCATGACCACACCACAGTAATCCACCACACTATACAACATTTTTAATTTTTTTCTTAATTTAATTTAATTTTTTACCAACCTTATACATACCATTGAAATACATTAAGACATGTGAGAATGGAATCTAAAATTTCAAACGAATTACAATGTGTCACATAGTATTATTATAAGTAGTTACGCAAAAAACATTAAATAAAACTCCCCTTCCCTACGTTTAAAGCTCATTTAGCCTTTAGCAATGGTTGCATAGTTTCGTAACATTACATACTAGTGACATGTGTGGACAAACACTTGAATTAAACTGAAACATGCATACTGCAACCCATACATACAAATCGTGAATTATAAGAAATTTTTGCATGATGTGAGAGAATTAATGCTAGTTTCAGCATCAGTGAGTTCAAATCCATGTAAAGCACACAAAATTATAGAAACAATAGAACCCATGTGACCTTGTGCAATTGGTTGATATATATCAAATAGTACTTAATGTTCTTTTGTCATCATATAGATCTGAAACTATATCGTAAATGATTTAAGTTTTTAGTTGTGAATGTTAAGAATATATTATGGAAAGAAAACAAATAATTACGTATAAGTCCTACACTTTTTGAATCCATCGCCTTGGGTATAAGCATTTCTCTTGTGTTCAAGTTTGAGAAGAATTATTAAACACATTTCACCAGTATAACACTTACTAAAATCTGCAGAAAAGTTAAACACTTAACCACAGTAATATATTAATTTATTAACTAAGTTCATTGCTTTATATATATTTCAATAACTGATAATTTTTAAAATGTTATATTTTAATTTTTTTAGTATTTTTATTTTACGCCATGACAACCATTAACGTGCTTTTTCTTTATTTTAATGTAGCTACCGTCAGTTTTTACCCGTCAGTTTCATCGTAGAGGAATTGGCCTTTGAATCTTTAGAGGAATGGTTCAAATTTTCTAGTTCGTTTGAAATCGTCTATACAGATTCCCAGAAGACCAAGATCGATTGCAAAGCTAGTCTTTCTATTCTCACCATTATATAATAGATGATGGAATAAAATAATCCTTAAAATCGTTTCTTCTCAGGGATTTTTTGTAATTATTGTCATCGTTTGTGTCATGACAGAGGTTTACAGAGAATTTCGTTCTGTAACTTCAAATCAATCACAATATGCTCGTTGTATATAAAATGGAAGGTTCCATTTAAAAGGTTGCTAATTCATCAAGAAAAAAAATAACACCGATTGTGTTAATGGGTTTTATATATTGGTATACAATGAAGAAATAAAATTTCCCTATAGAAAGCACTTCATCTCAGAATATTCCGCTACTGTAAATAATGCGCGAGTGTCGTCAGTGAAGAACTGTGAGAAAAGTGAACTTTTTGTAGTGTTGACGAATTCAAAAAGACATTTTTTATTGAAATGAAGTGCAGATCTCGAAGAAGTGGAGATGGTAGTACAAAATGCTGTAAGTTAAATTTCTGTGATCAATTCCCAAGGCTGCGTCGCGAATTGTTACTCGAGGAAGAAAAAGTACATTGGAAATCATGTTGGAATTACTAACCATAAGTCCTGATTGAGCATGAGAAACGAAAAATAGAATTTTTCTGAAAGTAAGAAGCGTAAAGCAGAAAATGGTAAGAGAAGTATGAAAGGAACAGAAGCATGATAGATCATCTAGAATATGTATCAGTATATGGAAGTAACTGATTATATTTCATATGTTGTAAAATTATACAGAAGAATTTCAGATGAGAAATTAAAATTTAGTTCAAGTATTGAATAGGATCAAAGGAAAAACAACGACGTGAGACCTAATTGGCTTCGAGAGTACCAGATCGTTGAGTCATTCGTGTACCACTTCCGAAACTACAGGACAGGAATCACCCGCGGCTTAATTCCAGGAGGATTGAAGATTGAATTAATCGCCATGAAGATAAAATTTGTCAGCTGAGTAATACAACAGAGTTTGAGAAAGTTAAAGCTATAAATTCATGTTACTCTTTCGAATTACCAGTGATTGACTTCAGGAGTAAGATATTCTTTGATGGCTGATTTCTTCTTTCTGAAGATATGAAAATTTTGAAGATTATTCTTTATATTCAACAGTTTGCTACAATGTACAAGAAGATTCTTACAGTGAAGTGTTGGTAGTGATGAACTTTCAGATTTGTAAAGTGAAATATTTGGACAGCTTGTAATGGAAGCAGATTTAAGAAATTTATTTCGTAGTTACGAGATCATAATTTAATCGAACTGAAAAATAAATATCGTATGGTCGTATAAAATGAACTCATTTGGTGAATCAATTAACAACACATTTCCAAGAAAGTGAAGAGTGAAATCGAAGGAGTGAAGAAGAACCTTACAATTTATTTTCGAGCTTTCCTTTTTCGTTTCTTCATAAAAAATAATTTCTTTCCCATACTTCATTTTACAACTGGTAAAAATCTCTTCAATAAGCAGTATTTCCTAATCAAAAATCATATATTGTTCCCGATTGCTATTGAATCACAGTCCAGAAGAAATTAAAGGAATTCACGTAAACTCCAGTGGAAATCAGCATAAATTTGGAGATACGAAAGTTTGCGTTAATCATTTTATTTTGTTTATAGGTTGTACAGTTCTTCCTATCAAATTTTTCTTCCTCTTTGTACATACATTATTCTCGTATTACGCTAACTCCTTACTGTTCGTACAGCTCTTTTGGGTTTTGTTCTTATTGAAGAACAAAAAATTCTAAGGTCGTTATAGAATCATCTTTTATTTATCAAAAATACAGGAACCTTCCAGTTGTCTTGTAAGTTTGTGTAGCTACTTTTGTACACAGGTAATTAAAACATCCGCAAGAATTTTTACAGTAATTTGCAGTGCCTAAAGATGAGGAGCATCGGGGGTGCTTGGTTCAGCCATCGGAGATTCTAACGGCGAGAGCAGGCAGCCAAGGTGTGAGGTTGTTACCAAAGGATGTGCAGAACACCCCATCGTACTTCGAGGTGACGCTAGAATGTATCGCCAGAACAAGATTCCTGCAGCATCACTTTCCTAATATTTTCACTTTTCGCTGAAACAAGTTCTTTTTCAGGATTCTGGAAAGGGTGGGATGTTTATTAAATAATGTTAACAATTATTTATTTTAAATCCGTTGCCATTCCAATTTTGTGATAATTATCAAATTTTGAGTATTTTGAAATACCTAAGGGCTGTTGGGTCGTGAAACACAGCTCTCCTTAATTTATAAGATAATTCACTTAAACTTTGTTTTTGGGCCTTAAGTTAATTGTTGTTATTGTTAACAATTTGTTTTCGAATTGAACTTCCCAATATATTAGGAAAGTGTTATCATTAATATAATAAAATATTGTTATATATTTGGAAATTAGTAAGTTGTAACAGTAATTAAAGATTTCATGTTTTGGGTAGACACGGTAAGTATCGTAGTAATATATTCGTTGAAATATATTATTTGGTTAACATTTAGAATTATCCGTTATGAGTTTTCACATCATTTGAGAGGGTTGGGTTGGTTGATGTCTTCAATATACCAAACTTCTTCCCATTAGAAGAAAACTATTTGAGGGGAAATTTTGTATGCCGATCTCAATTTGAGAGGTCATGGAGATCTTTAATATTTGCATTGAATACGTATGCACATGTACGTATATCATTTTCGATACATTAATTTATTTCTTAGCGTAAATGTAATGTAATGAAACTACTTATGCTACATCAAATCTGAAAAAATGCTTACTTGAATCTAAAGAGTATAAATCTACGTCTTAACTGAGAGGTACAAACTGTGATGGCAGAGTTTGTGTTAATCAATGGGAGGTGCTTACAGAGAGTTGTTGCGGAACAGATTTTTCTATTACGTAAAGTCAAAACCTATCAGGAAGAAAGTTGTTTGGCATAACCCACACAGAGACAGGAAAATCGTGGAAAATATATAAATATATATATATATTTAAGTTTCTGTCACATTATGAATAATGCGCAAGTTCTTGATTAATTTTCTATCCCCTCTTTTTTAAAACTATATTTTGATGTTTGTATGGATTAGATGTTCCTTATAGTTATAATGTTTAAATTCAGGTTCAAATTTGATTTATGCTTACATTTATGACAAACTAGTTATATCAGTGATACATACCATGTAAATTGTCCATGTTGCTTCTCAAAAGTATATCTTTTAAATATATGAATATGTATATATGTCTTTTTCAGTTACACTTTCAGCATAGACATGTATCACTGAAGGCAATACAAGAAGTATTTAAGTAATGTGTTATGAATTTGGCTGGATGATGTGATTTGTCTTCAGTCTTCATTTGATAATTCATACATAAAAATGTTTATCGGAATAGACGCATATCGACGTAATTTCAATATTTAAAATACGTAAATTTATAAAAACGTGTTGTTTTTAACCATCCAGCATTTTTTTAAACTGTGAAAGGGCCGCATATCCATCTTTTAATTTCGTTTACTTTGATGTAATAGTACAAACGAATTGGTGGGACTTGATATTTAAACGAATCAGGAGTTGCAGGACAGCTTCTTATACCACCAAGTGATGATATAAGTACTTCAGAAATGTAAATAGTCTGAATATGATCTTCCTGATGAATAGTTAAGGATTCCGTGTACAATTTGCCAGATGTATTGGAAAAGGAATGCATTGAATACAGGTCATCAGTTGGCAAGACGTCGGTGATTTGCTGTTGGTTTTAGTAAATATCACCTTGAAATTCGACAGGATTCAAGTAAACATGGTTTCAGGTGTAAATACATATAATTATTTCATTAGTGTTTGTCATTGTGTATTCTCTTTCCTCTACATTACTTTATACATCACTTGTAAAGGGTTAATTTTATTCCATAATTCATTAGGTCTTCCAATCAGCTTTTCAATAAATAGAATTTTTAATAAATTACTGTTAAGTAAATCTCATGCTTCTTAGTTAATTGCTGAATTAGAGTTCTTAGGTATTGTAATATAATTTCATTATGTATATAGCATTATTTATTGAAGTAAAATTGTATAGATTTTACAAAGCTTAACTTAAGGCCCTCTTAAGAGATCTTGAAATCATTTGAAATTGTAATTTCAACGACTCATTTACAGGGTTAAACAAGGATGTAACAGCTTATCATAAAGATTCACTATTTTCTGTGATGGTGTGATTGTACGGGAATATAAACTATCATTTTTAGTGTGTGTGTGTGTGTGTGTGTGTGTGTGTGTGTGTGTGTGTGTGTGTGTGTGTGTGTGTGTGTGTGTGTGTGTGTGTGTGTGTGTGTGTGTGTGTGTGTGTGTGTGTGTGTGTGTGTGTGTGTGTGTGTGTGTGTGTGTGTGTGTGTGTGTGTGTGTGTGTGTGTGTGTGTGTGTGTGTGTGTGTGTGTGTGTGTGTGTGTGTGTGTGTGTGTGTGTGTCATCTATTTATTGCAGCACTAACGAGTGAAATACAGTATAAATTGATTACTGGAGAATACGGAAATAGTTTCATATATACCCATACTAATGTGAAATGCTAAGCCAGTCATAACGTAATATGCTTAAGATTGGAATTATTAAACGATGTCGTAACCATTAGTAGTAAGTTTTTGATAATTGCGTCCTGCAATGAATTAAATTAGTTTCCCAAGAGATTCTCAATCCTTTTACACAGTATTAAAGTGCGTGTTTCCAACGTCTCGTATTTACAGCTTTTAATAACGCATTTACGATTTAAAAAATCTGACATATGACCATAATGATTAACGTAGTTTTCGTTAGTTTCTGTTTTTAAGCCTGCAAGCTCATATTTTTGTGAAATTTTGGAGGGAAATAGTTTTCACGTCGGAGTGCAGAGGATAATTGGGATTCGTGAAACACTTAAAACGTACAGGTACTTGAAACATTTGTGTCTTTAAAGTGATATTTCATAGAGTCTGAAACCCTTCAAAAGTGCCTTTCGGTCAGACTTAACTAAAACCTTTATTATTAATCTGTTTTATAAATTTAAGCGACAGGATTCAATCCTAAATCTTGACAGCCAATATTTTGTCTGTGAGGACTCTTCGTTCCACCAATTCTTCCACTATTCAGTTTTTATTATCTATCCAGTGTATAGCCTACAGGGCATATTCATAGGCGATTAAAAGTAAATTAAAATAATTAGATCCAAATGTTTGTTTTGTTGTATCAGCTCTCTTATAACTACCATATCGGAGGATTTTTAAATTTAAAATTTGTAACGCGTTCTATAGTACCTTTTGCATTTTTGTGGCAGGGGAGGAGGAGGAGGATAAAGTTTATGCATGAAATTCAGTACTAATAAAATAATTTAGTGCTTGGTGGCAAATATATTAGTATATTCTTTGTATCTCAGTGAACACTGAGTGAATGAAATACTTTTTGGAAAATAATTATTTTGTTTATTAGTGCTGCAAACACGAATCCACCAAAACATAGTTATTTCGATTATATAATTCATATCAAATTGGCTGTTACATTCTTGTTTTTTTTAATAATGCTATAAGGAAGCAAGAATAATGCTTTTTTCTTGTTTATATTAGTTTGGTATAACAACAGGTAACGAAAAGGCTACAGCGCATTGAACTGCAGCTCACTCTACTGTCTTTGCTGGAACAGTTATAAAGTGAAGACCGAAAGAATTTGTGTTAAGACCGTACAAGTACCTTGTATCAAGGTGTAATTATGATGATGAAATTACGTAACAAACGAAGTGATTTAAGCGCTGTTCTTAAAAAATTGAACATATTTTTTTTAATCGTGTAAATATGTAAATAGTGATTATAGTGTCCTACGGATAATAAAATATCTTTTAAAAAAAGTTGTTAAAATTGATTATTTGTAACATCCCAGAAACAATTTTAGAAGGTTGTCCGAGAAATCATTACGTACATTTCCTTGTTCTTCAGTGGTAAAGAACAAAGATGGTGAACGCGAGCTTGCTTGCTTATCCCAGCCTTTTCAGGTGTTCGTAAGCACTTGAATGATTGATGTTCAATGTTTCTGCAATCTTTCGTATCGTATAACGTGAGTTTGACTCGATCAGTGCTTTTTTTGTCATTATTATCCGTGGCGAACCTCATTGGTCGAGGAGCGTCGAAATCAAAATTAACAGCACGAAATTTGAGCCATCATCAACACTGGCGTTCTTGTAGAGCATCTAATACGAAAACGTGATGACTTTTCTGACAGTCTAGTAATATTGAGAAAAATAAATATCAACCCATTTTACACAGCTCAAAATCATCAAGAACTGATGCGGAGGACATTTAATCTACGATCATAAGAGAGATATTATCAGTAAGTAGGAAAATAAGTCTGAAGATGGCAAATAGGCAACTGAATCTCTGTAGAACCGACAATGATGGGAACGTATTTAAGAACATACCGTTCGATTAGAACTGATCTGCGCACCACAATATTTTCCCCCCTTTTTATTAAAAAGTGTCCAGGATGATGCAATTGAACATTTATTGTATAAATAAGTAACTTCAAGCGTGGATGTACAGTGGAATTGTTGAGTGGTAATTTCTCAGAATTGCTGCTTGCGTTGGCATCAGTGGTCCATCGATCATGTCCATAATATTTAGGACGCAGAGGGTTCCCACCCATAGCAGACTTGTCTGTGACGCACCGGAGAGCTCCTGGACAGAAAGTCCCACGGACAGCGTCTGCTAGTGAAGTGAATCTTGCTCAAGGGAGAACCCTCTTATGGACCCTACTGGTCTTTAATGAGAGCGCAAGATAACTCCTGATACAAGATTATCGCCAAAAACACCTGTGGTGTCGGGTTAGACTGGAGTGTGAGAAGAATGAAAAGCGATGGTATTCAACGATAAGTAATTTGTCTGGTACAGCAACGTCCGTAGACATGTAAATGGGAGAATTAGCGTGTGTTCGCACTATACAAGATTTACACTTGGCATTCTGGATGGTGGGCAGTTAGCTACATATCCCGCTCGCCCCTTGATAGGAGAGTGTTTGTGTTTCTTACATTTGTGATGTTGCCAGTCGTGCTGACTTCGACCTTATTTGGAGAAGTTACAGTGGTGTAAGTCACTTTCCAAAAAGAAATTGAAAACTGTCAACAGGTGCAACTAGAAATTCTAGTAATTTAGAAAACAACTGTTTTATTCATGAATTTATTATAGCACCTTTCGTGTAATAAATGTTCTGGATAAAAAGAAAATGTGACTAACCCATCGATATGAACACTGGTGAATGCCACCTTCCAATACGGTAACGTGCGTCGCCATTTCATAAGTTAATTCATCGTGTTCTACGCCTTCTACCTCGACCTAGTAGGTCTCCGAACCTATGCTCTATTGAGCACGTGCGGGACGACAATTGACCGTCGCCGAGCTAGACCAAGATTAGCAGCGATACCATACTCCAGACACATACATCATGTGTCCAATTGGTTGATTTGGAGTTGTTACTTTCATCAGAGAGTATGAGAGACCTACAGGTTAACGTAGAATATTTGGACCGGAAATCGAATCTGATTGCCAACTGTTCGACATGGTTACACTACTATGAATATAAGTACTGTGTGTAGGGACTGCGGTGGGTCAGTGGTAGAGCGTTCACCTCTGATGCATGTGGTCCCTGGTTCGATCCCAGCTTGCGCCAAGTGAACGTCGTGGTGGACAAACACCGTGTGCGTGGGTTTCCTCGGGGTTCTCCCGTTCTTCATTCCACCATTTCTCATCATCACAGTCTCCTTTACGCTTCTTTCACATTGAGGCGGCGATTTGCCGTCGCCGCTCGCGGCAGTTTGCCGCGTGAGAAGTGTACCCTTTCATATTACGCGGCGTTTTTCCGCGAATGAAAAATATGCGAACAGGGTTGCTGTGCAACTGAAGAAACAGAACCTTGTGACTCTTATCGTGTTGTGGTGGTTGCAATGGACAGACGCAAAAAGTGTCTTCTACTCGCCTTGTTAAGACAGAGAAATAAAACAGTAAGAGACATATGGGTTCACTTTATATATATATATATATATATATATATATATATATATATATATATAGAGAGAGAGAGAGAGAGAGAGAGAGCAAAAGACCGTAAAATATGTAATATTGTTAAAATATTTGATAGTATATATTTCAATTTTGGGGTACCAGAAATTTATAGAGTTAGAAGCTCGTTTGCCCAGCGCTGCCCGCACATTTATCATAATCTTCTATTACATAGAAAAAAATAATTTGTATTGATTGGGACTCTTTTTAATCAAAAACCTTTGGATTCGACACTTCGGTAGTATCGATCGTTTTTGATTATTTTTACGTCACCTTTTTCCATATATTGTATGTAACAAGTTTGGTTAAAAGCACTCCAGGTGTCCTAAGCTAGAACATAAAACACACACACACATCCATATTATCGCAACCACTCTCTACTGTATCCTGGCAACACTTGCTCCGCCCCCCCCCCCCCCCAATACCCACGCGGCAGATCGCCGCCTGTATGTAAAGAGCTCCATTGCTTGCAATGTCTCGCTTGACTATACGCGGCAATCTGCCGCGCCGCTTTCTAGCAGGGAGAAGTAGCTGTTTTTCCTTGTCGCGTAAATTTGCGGCGGCCGCCGCGCATATATGAAAAGCTCCATTGCTTGCAATGTCTTTCTACCCTGCGCGGCATTTCCCCGCCGCCGCCAAATGAAAAAGGGCTCTTAGCCTAGCCGGCATAACCGTGGGAGGTAAACTCAAAGATTTCATAAGTACTGTATATTTTTTTTAACAATATATAACATGGTCGGTATGTCCCATGAGTGCAGTTGTGGAATCGCTACCATACGTTCTTGTATAACAATTTTGCCAGATCTAGTAATCATTTCTGCGTATTCTTAACTACGTTTACACCTATATATATAAACATTTTTAAGGCGTCCAAAATCTATATTATAAAATTGAAAGTGACTATGTTTGTGACTTAATTTCTTAAACCGCCCGACCAATCTCGATCAAATTTTCAGCGTAGATGCAGTTCTGGCCTGAGTGTGTTTTTGTCTATTTACTTGGACGGTAAAACTTAGGGGAGGGGGGGACAGAAAAAATAAATAAAACAATAACTCTTGAACCACCCGACAGATCTTGATCAAATTTTCATGTAGATGAGGTTTGGGACTGGGATGATTTTTATCATTTCACTTTGACGAGGCAACGTAGGGAGGGGGTGCAGGGGAAGATATACAAAAATCAATAAATATAAAAATAAGTGACTGTGTTCGTCGATCTCAATCAAATTTTCAGCATATATGAAGTTCAAACCTGGAATTTTTTTTTTTTTTTTTTTTAAATCATTAACCCTTGAACCACCCGACCGATCTCGATCAAACTTTCAACATAGATAAGGTTCAGTCCAGGGATGTTTTCATTATTTCACTTTTATGATGCAACCTAGGGGAGGGGGGGGATATATATGTAAAAAGAATAAAATAAAAGTGACTGTCTTTATGACTTCATCATGCTTTAGTCACAGGACCGATCTTAATAAAATTTTCAGTATGGATGAAGTTCGGACCTAGGATGGTTTTTATTATATCACTTTAACGGTAGAACTTCGAAGGGGCGGGGGGGGGGCAGATATATATAAAAATAAATAAAACAACTCTTGAACCACCCAACCGATCTCGATCAAATTTTCAAAATAGATGACCTTTGGGCTTGGGATAATTTTTATCATTTTAACTTTGACGGTGCAACGTAGGGGAGAAGGAGACGGATATATATATATATATATATAAATGAAAGTGACTGTCTATGTGACTTCACTCTTGAACCACCTGACCGATCTCGATCAAATTTTCAATATAGATTAGGTTCGGGCCTGGGGTGGTATTTATCTATTCACTTTGACGATAGAACTTAGGGAAGGAGATAAGAGGGGGAGATATAAAAGTAAATAAAACTTAATAGCTCTTGAACCACCGGATCGATCTCGATCAAATTTTCAACCTAGACGAAGTTCGAACATGAGATGATTTTTGTCGTATCACTTGGACGATGTAACTTAAAGGAGGGGAAAGACATTTACAAATGATCGAAAATGACCGATATTAGTGTCGAATCTATAGTTTTTGAGGTCGCCGAGATGAACAGTGACACTTCTGATGACATTTAAATCCAAATTCAATCCCGGAAAAATTGTGGGAGGGGGATATATATCAAAATGATCAAAATGACCAATATCAGTGTCGAATTCATACTTTTCGGGGTCGCTGAGATGACCAATGACACTTCCCAAGCCATGGCCCGCAACATGGGGAGGAGAGGGGATATATAAAAATCATCGAAAATGGCCAATATCAAGGAGCCCTTTAGCAATAGTAAAAAGTGACTGACTAAAAACGTATTACTATTTTTTTCTTAATTTGACCCAGAAGCGGGTAATTGATGCTAGTGTTCAACTAAAACCGGTCATCTGGAGGAGTGTGCAGTGTCTGGACCGACAATAGAATGATTGTTAACATAACAGCATATCAGACAGGAGTGTAAATCTGAAACAGAACGCTGTTCTTGATGCCAGCAAATGGCGTGATAAGAGCATTGCGCGAGGGCAGGGTCTCTCAACCTGTGGTACGCGAGCCTTGATGATACGTATAACTTAAAGAGGTATTAAAATATGCTTTGGTGGTATACCAGTGGAAAAGGTTGAGAACTTCTGCCTTAGGGATATCATTTTCACGTAGAAACTGCTGTGAAAGTGTAGAACTGGCACTGACGGTAATTTTCGTTCAAAAAGTTGCATATGGATTCAGCAATGTGGCCACCAAGAATCGTATAGCTGTTTCAATACAGGGTGTTCGAAAAGTCGCACACCATAGGCAAATATCAAAATATTTGTTCGATATACCATTCACTGAATTCCACACATGTTTGTAAGTGGAATTGGAAGTTATTGATGGGAACACTCGGTCGAGCTTTTTGAGGTACCGTAATTGCGGGCTACTTGGGCCCAAAAACAAAAACCTGTTTAAAGTCCCATATGCAATGCAATAATGAGTGAGTTCAGAGTTAGATCCGTTAGATGGGATCATAATGCAGGCGTACACACATTGAAACTAGTTCTGTGGTAGGCTACGATTGAGCAGCATTGGTGAGAAAGGTCGTTGACGAAAAGAGTTGTATTTATTGAGCGCCAAACTTTTGTGTGTGGACACTATTTGCAAGGAAGTGGAACCAATGCTAAGTAAACACATAAGTAGTTACATATAGGTTAATGAAACTGACATGGTAAACTTTCTCATATACAATAAGATGTGTGCGTAATTGCATTATATATGAAGTGTGTACATATGACCTGGAAAACGTGGATATTTTGCCCCACATCTTTTGTTATCTTTATCAATGAAAAATAAAAGTCTGTTGTCACGTGTCACAGAAGTAAGGACTTTTCATTGTTTCCTTAAGGATATCTGTATAAAATTGTACATCAATATAAAAGATTGCCTGCAGGTCGAAAATATGCTGATTTTTCATAACAGCTTGAAGAATGTTTACCAGCAATTCAGTCAGGGAAAGTGTCGCGAAAAGAAACAGAAGCTCACTTCAAGATAAGTCGTTCCACCATAGAAACAAGATTAAAAAACAGGTCAAGGCAGAATCCGGGCCATCTGAAAGTGTTCACTGAAGAAGAATTAGCCTTCACTAGTCATCTTGATAAAATTTGTGATTTCGGATTCCTCGTTAATTAACTTGATTTCAGATTTATTGTGAAGTCCTATTTAGCCATGCATGGGAGAACTGTCATTGCTTTCTAAGACAATCTTCCCAGTCGAGACTGGGTGAAGTTATTTTAGAAACTGCACCTCCAGTCAACGACTAGATTCGCTGCTAATATAGATAGGGCTCGTGCAGCTGTAGAAGAAAACGTACAGTCATTATATTTGATAGTACCTCTTAACATGTTCTCTGTGGTTTGCAGTAAATAAGAAGTGTAGTTCTTGGAACACCCTCGTCCTACTTAGTCTCAGAGCAGATTTCAATGGTTTTCTGTAGGAAAATATGGAGTGGGTTCAAGTAGCCCGAACGCGAGTCTTACTTAGACCCATTTTTTACAATAATCGCCTGTGCTTTGTTTTGAATATATGTAACTAAATCTGTCCTCGATATGTACAATAAAGCCGGTAGTTCCACTTAATATGGGTTATGACAATAACTTTCGAGTTTTCATGGATGAAAACAGACCGAAAGAACGAATTTATTGCAAAATTGGGCCCATGTAGCCCGCATCTACGGTAAGTCATTCAGAGATATTTTCCTCCTCCACACCAGGCAAATGTTGGGATGGTACCTAAGATAATGGTCCTAGGCCGCTTCCTTCCTTCCCCAGGTAATGTGATCGCCGAGGGACTTCATACGTAATAGGCTGACATGGCCGTAGTTGCCGAAAGCCCTGAAACCTGGTTTTCTCAAAACTTAGTCTAATACTTCACAAGTTATGAGTCTGAATTCCACTAGTTCTTGTAATTTCTGTTTCTCAAAAGTTTTAAAAGAACTTGTGGACATTTTTTTTCTAGTGACGTATCAAATCTACAAGTTAGCTGACAATACATAGAAAACAAAGCACTATTAAATGATGTCTGTTTATTTGTGTAATGGTAATTAATTCATTCGAAAATGTCAGCAGAATTGAATTTTTTTGAATGTGGTAAGGGAATATTTATAGTTTGCTAGTAATCTGACACAGAAAGATAAAGCAAAGGAATGGGTAAAAATATTGCAGGCGTGTCAGGCTCATGAACTCGTTGAAACACAAAGATTATTCATATGTTTGGGACATATTTAACCTACAAAAGTAAACCACATTAATGAAGATTAATACTATCATCTGGTACATATTATACACAGTAATGTAGCCTAGCATGCAAATAAGGAATAATGTACATTATTTTAACTAATCATCTTAGATTGAACTTCAATTACTTCGCCACATCAAAGAACATACAGTAAACCGCAATAAAACGCATACATACGTCGGCGAGAGAAAGTAAGTCCAAACGTAAATTCAATGTTGAGAAATGAAAATGTTAAATTGTTTGAACGTTATTCTGTAGTAAATTACAAGTTAACTGTGCCACACTAGTATTTTCTGAAACAAAATGACTGGACCAGTATTACAAGAGCGCGCGACTATCAGACTTCTAGCCAGTGTTATTCCTATGGGTTCGAGAAATACACACTCGTATGTTTATACTAGTGTCACAAATGTATAAACAGGTATTACTAGTCTTAGTGCGTTTGAGAAATAGGCCCAAGTAATCTTAATTCCCTTCCGCAAGGTGATGAGCACTGGTTTATCTTTCGGGATGGCATTCATTGAACTAGGTGTGAGAAACCATGCTCACACAGCAGTGACAGCATCATTCATAAAATAATATTTTTTTAAAAAAGCCTATGATGTGGGGGCTAAGCTTTCTCCAAATCGACGAATATATGGCACGAACTCCACGCCAAACAGTAGTCATAGAAGTTTAAGTATTAAGATGTTACGTGTCTTTCCAGTTTTGGCGGTTCGAAAATTAACTGAACCAGAAATTGTTTTCACACTAGATATCTAATCATTGTTACACTATTAAAACATTAAAACACAGAAAATCATCACTGGAAACATCTTGAATTTGAAAAGCTTTGAAATGAGCACTCTTATTCCCAACTTGAAGTTTTTGCTTGTCTTATATATCACTCTGTTATGCAAATAGTTTGCGCACACCAGTCTCCTGCGGCCCCAATCAGAAGACATTTCAAACACAGTCCCCTACAACTCAATCAATCAGCAAAATACTCTCAAAAGTTTTCAGCAATCAGAAAGATAAGTGGGTGGATCACAAACATTTTTGTTTGCCTGTTGACAACTAAACTGTGAATTCATATGTCCTCCATTTTATATACTAGGTCAAACAAACAGCATTATTTGGATGGTTTGAGGATGTTGTTATGTTCTGGAATAATCAGGATGGTTCCACATTGTTCCAGGAGAATAAAAGCATTTCACCAGTTTCATCCTACACAATTACGGAATATTCCAGAACCGAAATGGCGGTTTTTCTTTTTATTATTATTAGGATATGCAGTATCCTTAGAGGTACAGCTCTCGCACAATTTTCAGAATTTTTGGGATAAGTGTTTCTGAGAAAGAAAAGAAAAGAAAGAAAAAAAAAACTGCAATCAAGACATTAGCCATGGAGTTATCAACGTTTATAAAACCTGTTCAAACTAAGCACGAGAAATTGGATACCTATTTCCAGATGGACGATCATTTGAATCAGTAAATTATCATCTTTCAATTAAAACAGCAACAGAATACCTTGAACCATTCCAGAGGATTTTCAGAGAGCATTTTAACACTTTACCGAAAACTGGACATTAAAAATAGTGCCCTGTATCTCTACGGGTTTCTTGGTCCTAAATTTTAACATTAAGTCTATCAGGGTAAGTCCCCTGCCCAGGGTTTGCCCAAGTGGGCCCAGCCCGAAAAAAACCACCGGGTTTTTTCGGGTTGGACCCACCTTAAAACCCACATGGATTTTTCAGCTTTTTGTTAATATATTATTGATACAACCAAGGTAATCACATTGAAAGTGATTTTTATCAGATTTCGGACTTTCCTTGGGCGAATTGAATGCTTTCCTGTTAAGGTATACAACATTCAACATAAGACCTTCATGAAGTTCTGAATGCATTGAATGAATTTAAAAAAAGAACTTACCTTAGCTTGAGATAATTAAGTAACAAATTAATGTATGGATTATGCTTATAGCCTATTTGAAGGAAAAAAATGCAATTTTATATTTTAGAAAATACTTTCCGTGAATAGTGTGCTCGCCCACTCGGCGACGCCGAGGAACGTTGTCCCCTCATACGTTTGACGCGTTTAAAGCCATAGATGCTGGTACTACCAGTAAACATGTAGTGCATTACTAAAACTATTAGTATTATTTCTTTGATGGTAACACAAGTATTCTTCAGTAAAATTTAGTTTTTGAACAAATACAGTTTAGTGCAGTTATTTGTAGGTACTCTTCAAATAAGCATTCTGTAGAATCAACACCAACAAAAGCGTAAAAACTCGTCAAATTTAAGAAATTCGATGCTCAGAGTTCCAAACTACGTACCGCTTACTATTTCAAGTGCTGAATTCGAACTTTCGTACTAGTGGAAATATCGATGTAAAGGGAGCTGCATTTTCGAGGGAGGAGGAAAAAAAAAAAAAAAAACGTCCCGAAAGAAGTTCTCGGGAAACTCCCCCAATTGAAAGCACAAAGCATCGGAACTGAATACTTCAACAATAAAACTATTTATTTTATGCTGGAAGATATTTAATTTCATTTAAGACATTCTGAAACATCCTAACTATATTTAAAACTACATGAGCTGACATAAATTATTAAACACTTCCTGTAGGGCTACAATGATTAAATTTGGCATGATGGTAGCTTTCCGGGACTAACCGACAGAAAAATTGCCAAAAGTGAATATTTTTAATTTTTAGGGGGTCTAAAGAGGGGATGAAAATAATTCCCCATGTTATTTAAATTGGCCTTTTTTGGACCTATAATCTCATGTTTTAGGTACTTAGAATTGGAATGAAAACATAAAATTCGGTATTATTGTACGTTTTCTTAGCAGTATCTAAGTAAATCAGTAAAAATTTAAAAATCCAACTTTAGAAGGGTTTTATAGGGAACTGAAAAATCTTTCCCATGTTATTTATATGGAACACCTTTTACACCCCCAAATTATTGAGCACTTCCTGTAGGGCTACAATGGTTAAATTTGACATCATTGTAGCTTTTCGGGACAAACCCACAGGAAAATTGCCAAAAGTGAATATTTTTAATTTTTAGAGGGAGTTTAAAGATTGGATGAATTTTCCCATGTTATTTAAATGGGCCTTTTTTTAAAACTTATGATCTCATGTTTTAGGTACTTAGAATTGGAATAAAATCTTGAAATTCGGTATGCTTGTACGTTTTCGTAAGCGTTACCTAAGTGAAACATCAGAAATAAAAATTTCCAACCGTAGAGTGGTTTTATGGGGAACTGAAAAATCTTTCCCGTTATTTATATGGGACGTCTTCTACACCCCAAAATGTTTAGGCCCTTCCGGCATGATTAGAATGATGAAATTTGGCATCATTATAGCATATTCACCGACAGGAAAATAGCCACAAGTAAATATTTTGAATATTTTTAGGGGTCTAAAGGGTGATGAAGAAATTTCCTTGATATTTAAACGGGCGTTTTCTTGGGATACAAAAAACTTTATCTTTTAAATAGTTGAAATAGGAAAAAAATGATAGAATTGTGGGTTCAAGAGATGCGAGGCTGTAGGCCGAGCAAAGACAGTGTGTGGGGGGCGATGTCCCCGGGTGGGCAGATTCAGGAAATATGAAGAGCAAGTTCATGAAATTCACTGTTGATGCAAAGGGCGTTTGATAAGAAATGCGAGGCCGTAGGCCGAGGAAACTCGGGGGTCTGGGGGCAGAGCCCCCAGCTAGCCAAAAGCTGTTTTATTTTATAAAATATGAATTATATCTTTCTTAATGGTCTTAAATTAATTTTCTGAAAGATCCCTCTTGCAACAAGTGCTCGGGAAATTCCCCTAATTGTACGCACCAGGTATCGAAAGTGAACTTCAATAATAAAAAAACATTTATCTTACGCTGTTAAATTAATATATTTGGTGTTCATATTTGGCAAACGTCACTGAGGCTTTTGGGATGATTAAATCTGCATTTGTTCGTTCGTCTGCTTGTACCACACATACTAAAGGGTGATGAAGAAATTTCCTTGATATTTAAACGGGCGTTTTCTTGGGATACAAAAAACTTTATCTTTTAAATAGTTGAAATAGGAAAAGAAATGATAGAATTGTGGGTTCAAGAGATGCGAGGCTGTAGGCCGAGCAAAGACAGTGTGTGGGGGGCGATCACTTCCAGTCTTTTAAATGTAAATTTTCAGAGAACAAGCACGAGACACACAAAATTTCCTGTATAGATTTTGGCGGCATACCAACGTAAAATTTCAAAATGGTGACATATTTTTTTTTTTCTTTTTCAAAATAGCGGGTATGCACGCTACAAAGCGCAATTTTCGGTCTTTTAAGTCGAAATTTTTAGAGTAGAAGCACGAGATACTCTAAATTAGCTGTATATATTTTGGCGATGATCCAACGGAAAATTTCAAAATGGCTGTCATTTTTTCAAAATAGCAATGAATAGTTGCAAGTTGACACAATGATAATCTTATAATATAAATCTTATTTTAGCACTTTTACCCCAAAGACATGAAATATTTTGATAAAACCCAATTAAACCCGGAAAAACCCATATGGAGCCAGGTGGGTTGGGCTTTTTCAGAAAAATCCGGGTTTTTTCAAACCCTGCCCCTGCCTGAATTAATATGGATTATGCCAAATGTAAAGCCCACTAATAGTCATTAACTGCGGAATATCATGAAAAGACGGGCTATTGTGCATTCGAAACCCAGGCTGTGGTGACTAAGTAGTAGAGCACTCACCTCTGGAGCGTGGGGTACCTGATTCGATCCTAGCTCCCGTTAAGTGGGCTTTGTAGTGAAACAAACATCGTGTGCATGAGTTTCCTCCCACTTTTTTCATTATCATCAGTTTTCCTCAGCTTCGGGCCATGACGTTAAAATGTAATAATAATAAAAAAGATCGACTTTTTTCATAGAAAGAGATAACCCGCTTTTAAAAAACTGCAACGTTTTTTATACAAATTTATTTCACAAAAATAGGATTATATAATACAATATGTTCATTTTAAAAATCACTAATAATAGATCATAATTACTACTTCAAGAACTAGCAGCATTACCCGATATATAATTAAACAAATTAGAATCATGTATCACAGTAGTACTGGTCCAAAATTCTGTTGATTTAAATATATAATAATAAAAAAATAAAACTTACGATAAACAGTAGCAACAATAGTACGGTGCTCTTTGGGCTGTCTCACCTGCCAATTTGCTCAAAAGCACACAACATTTTACAATGAAAGAAGCTGGTATACACGTATAAAGATTTGTGTAATTCTAGGATAGTTACTTTGTTGTAGATAAAGCTTGGAATTTATTACAAAATACCACATTTTGCCTACGGTTTGATTCACCCTTGGGAAAATGGAAACAAGTTCCAATTCGCCAATTTTCAGTTATCCACAGTGAGTGCACCTGAATTTGTGCTCCTTTGAGCAACTTCGTCACCACTCGAAATATTCATGATGGACATATTCTTGTTCTCCCATACGAAAAAGGAGTCAGTCAACTTTACATAGGAAACTGTAGCTAACAAAAAAATTGGCAATTTGGGACTTTTTCTTTTTTCATTTTTTTAAAATCCGAATTTGATCTTTACAAGCTACGTATTAATCTATACATTATTCCACTTTTCGTTACACAATACGAAGTTTGTAAGGAGCAAGAAAAAAAATATTGGTTCTCCAACAGCTATAAGAATATTATTTAAAATAATGAATTGGTCACTGTGTATGGGAAGTTTTTGTAGTTTGGGAAATGTATTCGAACGAATGTTTAAAATATAGAAGATAATACACCTTTAACTGAAAGTCATAATAATGTACGTTACTCGCAAATTGTTTCAAATATAAACTGTTGTTGGTCAAATCGTGGGTGCAGGTTAGGTCAGTGGAGCCGACATTATGCGGCTTAACATTACGAATACCAAATATATGGGTAACAACGTGGATTCTCTTTAAGTATATATATTCCTATTTGTCAATTTTCTTCAGTTACTTTATACAAAAGCATATATCTAAATTTTCTTACGTAAGCCATGAAGTATTAAGACCATTTGTACAAAACGTGGCAGTTATGTATTTTTTCCACATTTTTTCTTTTTCTTTTTTACATTGTATACATACAACCTTATGAATTATACACACCGCATTAGTTTTAATTTGATTATCATCACTGACTTTAGAAGGGCTATTCAAAAAAAGGTGGGCAACTTACATTTTATTGAAATTCAAACCACATTTACATGTTCATATATGATTTTATTTCTCCATATTGTCATTATTTTTAATGCAGTCAGGTTTACTGTTCCAAGACAAAACATATGCAAAATTTTGGTTGGGTGTTAAGGCACAAATACAAGTACACTATCTGCAACATTGAACACGGTCTAACATGTCTCACTTATCAACTGCTGTGGTCTCCATGAAAAGTTACTAGTCTTGGTTATTATAGCCTGTGTACTTTTGGAGTTAGTGCATTTCTCATTTAGCACCCAACTTGAAACTTGCTTTGGGATATAAAAGTGTGGAAAATAAAAAAGGGAAAAGTGCACTATACGATGGCAATTGTAGAAAAATAGCATCATATATGGAGAGGAATGTGTGGTTTGTGAAGCAATAAAATGCATTTTGCATTCCCAGACGCAACTACTTTCATGGCATTTTTTTTTTTTTTTTTTTAATTACTATTCACTCATGTACAAAACTCGCGTACTAATAGTAATGGAAATTATCAGCTAAAAGCATTGGAACCCTTATTTTACAAAACAATTACACATTTATTTTAATATATATAAAACTTTATATAGATGTAAATAATTCTTTTTTCTACATACGTATATATTAATATGTATAACAACTTTAATAAATTTAAAATAAGTAAAGCTTTGGAAATTCACTGATATAGGTTTTCAATGTGTGTTAATCACAAAGTTTACAAGACACAATACAGGAACTATACATAGTATAGCATATCACAATACAATACTCTTAAAAATTACTTTTAAGAGTTGTAGTTATGTTACGACGGCGTAGAATTTGCCACTGCTGTCTTCAGGTGCTTTACAAAATTACGAACACAAAAGTGTCATGATTGTAAAGTTTCAGCGGATATTCCATTTTTTTCTTTTTTTCTTAAAATTATCCAAAATACGCACCACAATTGGAACACCTTCTATTTTTCAGTGCCAGACAACAAAGAATTCCAAGAGGAAAGAAGAATATTGCACAAAAGATACCAAGGCACGTATAATCGTCTTCTAGGACTCCAATCTGAAAAATAAATAAATGAACATAAATACATTTGGAAGTGTAATCAAGGAACATCCTACGGATAGACTGTTAATTTATTTCCAATTTTTTCTCTTACTGTATGAAGCCATGACAGTTCCTAGCTAATAATTATTAAAGGAGAGTAATTGACACATCGTTGAAATACAGTGTTCAAGTATTATATGTAAAGGAAAAAATTTTACACTTCTTTGTGAGTCTGGCATCCCTGCACCGACTGGTGTGGAAAACATGGGCGGCGATTAGGGGGCAGTTTCTCCCCCCCACTTTTTTGAAGTGACCCACTAATGAATAGTTTCATTTGGAAATGTAAATTTTTTGTGTGTATTACTGGTTCATAGAAAAAATAGTTGCATATAATATTTGCCCTTGCGTGAGTTCGTATTGGTTGTCTTCCCGTGGAGTTAAGAAAGCTACAGGAATTGCGATTTAATTGCCAGAGAAAACGGTCCAAAAATGAAAAGTTTGGAGCGCAACAATTCCAGTGTACTTTCATTTCTTCTTACAAAGGTTCGATATGTTAATCAGGCTCTTTGAAACTAATTGAGAGAACATTTCGCGAAGAAGGAAAAAAAAGTATTTCATATTATTTTTTAATTATACAAAAATTGATAGTTCCTAAAATGTCTTTTCTTTCTAATAGTATGGAATATTGATTACAAAGAGAGTTGATTTTGAGTTTAACGTCCCTTTCAGCAGCGAGGATATATAAAACGGGACCTCCAAACCACATGAGCTCCCACCGGGAATCGAACCCAGGTATCCCATGCCAAATGATTAAAAAGAGAGTAATAAGAAACAACTTCTACCTATACCATTGTTTTTACAGTGTAATATACGAGTTTGGTTTCTACTTGCGTTGCTCTTGTTAATTTACTTAATAAAATATGAAATGCGATATACGGTATTTTAACTGAAAAAGATAGTATCCTATTAGTTATACAACCTTTCATCAAACAAAGTGTTAGAAACAACCAGGAAAACTAACATTGATGTACAAATATTCGTGTCTTGCCCCCCCACTTTTAACCTCCAATCGCCGCCACTGGTAGAAAATATGACAATTTAATCAATCAAATCTGCACTTCGGTGTGGAGAGGCAATGGAAACCATATGCATACAATGAAGAGGGAAAGAAATTAAATTATACATACTTGACATGAATGAGAACAGTATATAAAGAAATACGAAAATCTATGAAACAAAGAAACGCAGCGTAGAAGATTACAGGCAGTGACGCAGATTGGAATTGCCTGTAGAGACGTCACTGACAACGCTTTCAGGATAAAGTGATCGTGACCTAATGGTTAAGGCAACAAGTGACCAATCCCAAGGAACCAATTCGACTCCATAGATAAAGCTTTTTTTTTTTTTAATTTATAATTTTTGCGGTGCTAAAGTTTTAATATCACCACATTTCCATTCTCTCCTATCGAATTTCGCACATAGTTCAACTACGGATGATATCAAAGGATATGAATTAAAGTGATGAACTGTCAGCGCATCAACTCCTGACACTGTTATCTAGAATTTCTCTACCTCTTAATTGAATTAATTCCTCAACTGACTCAGAATACTGGTTAACATAATAATAAAAACTGCTACACTAGAAATCTCCTGAAGAAAGACAGGCATTCTATTATTGTTGAGGATGAAAATTAAGTTTGTATGATCACAAATACGGTAATGTTTAATTTAGTCTCTTGTGTGCTCTTCAAAACATTCGGATCGACGTCTCTAAATTTTGATATAATTGGATTTTTTTTTTGTTTTTACGACCTTTATCCGCACCAAGGCTATATAAGGATGGGACCTCCAGTATAATGAGTTTCGAACTACTTGGTTCTACTTGGAATCGAATTCGGGACTAGACGCACCATGGCATGGAAACGTTCCAATATCTTATCCCCCCCCCCCCCTTAGATTTATGAGGTCATTTTATATTACTTGGCGATTAAGAAGTGTTTTACAGTTTTACAGTCTACAAGTAGTAGTCATCACTGCTCAAAATTTCGTTTTAAAATTTTTATAAATATCGGGTGGGCATTATATTTCAACTAAGGACATACAGTTAACTGAAAGAGGATACCAAGCACGAAGCGAAAACTATTTAAGTAAAAATAAGAAAAGCTGTAGGGCGAAGTCCTACACAAAGGGACTCTCAGCTGATACAATGGGAACTATTTCATTATTTTAAGTGATTTAACTTCATGGCATATCCACTGGTAATTGGCTGCGTAGTGCATATAAGGCGTCACATTTAAAAAGTTGAGAAGTTATATTACCTCCTATTGACAAATCACTCTAAACTGAAGTTCCAGACCGGTTCCTCTCTTTATGATAATTACTTTCTTGAAACAGAGAATGGAGAATAGAACATTACAATTTCGATTCAAAACAAAGAAAGACGCTAGCTCGTCACAAGACTCTTTTACCTGTCACTGGATGTGGTAACACAGCACCAAAGTCTAAATGAACATAAAATTACTGCCTGAAACTATTATAAAGGGTTGTATCGAGACGTTCTTGGCCGCATTTATTAGTAGGATGAAGTAGGAAATAGAAACAAGCTTTGAAAAATTAGATACCAGAAAAGAAAAGCAACCTTACAACAGAATCGAACCCTCAACTTCAAAAGTTAGTAGACCAACGCAGTAACCATTTATACCACGTAGACAGTCACCCTGTTTACTTTTAGTTGTGGTAAATTACATCCGATAAAAATTGTAGTTTTTCATTCTCTTATGAAAAAAAAAAAAAAAAATTGAATTTCAGGAATTCTAACCGATGATATGATATATATATATATATATATATATATATATATAACATGTGTGCATGTAAGTCCGATACACTGTCCGTTACAAGAGGTGCATTTGCTTTCCCTGAATGCAGTGTTATTGATGTCTTTACAACAACTAAATTATGTGTCCCTACTTCGAATCTTCTATGTTATTTTCCTTTGTTTCATAGATTCTTCCGTATTTCTCTTATATTGTCATTTATCTACACTCTGAATTATTTGTATTTACAACTGCTTTCTTCTTACGTAATGTACTCAAGACTTTATTGCCTTTCCCTACAAAACTATAGTTTTGACTGATTTAATTTTCAATTCTCACCAGCAATCAGTATAGTAATACAGGGTGTCTACTGATACTGAAAATGCTGAAAATATACTGGAATTTTGGTCCACATCCTGGAAAAATTATAAAATATACAAACAGTATCATTCTTTATAATCTATCCTGTGTTTTTGAACTCCAAAAGTGCAGGGTAATAACAATCTTACATTATAACTAGAATAGAATAATACATAATTATTTATACAAGTTATAATATAACTTAATAATACATTTAGATAATACAAATAATGCTCTTGGCTCACTGTATCAAGCCTCCGAGCAGGTTGTCTATGGGCCATGAAAGTCATGAACTGCAGCAAAATGGACTATATCAAGTACAGAAGTAGGATTTAAAAAAAAAAAAAAAAAAAAAAGTACAATAGAGAACTACGGAGCCTAAGTAGTAGTATTAGTATGAAATACAGAACTGAAATCGCGAAAGAAACAATAGTGTGTTCTGGAGTCAAGAGATAAGAAATACTACTCAAATGTTTCTGTGGAGTATAATGCTTTGCAGAATAAAACAAACTATGCAAAAGCGTTGGAAAATTGTCAGACTTCTACAAGTTTAATGTGTAGATGAATGCAGAAAATTAGGGTTGAACGGAACACTAATAAAGTAGCGGAAACAGTAAAGAGAAAATCAGAATGTAGGACGTAATTAAAACTATTTCAGACATTGTACATGATAAATGGAGGAAATAGCCGATCACACCTATCAGTCTGTAAGTACGAATTCAATGATATACAGAATAAAAAATATAGCATTGGACTGAGAATCTTGCTGTTAGTTTAACTTCCCGCGATTGTGCCCGTTAGGCTAAGGAGACGGATGATTAAGATGAGTGAATGATGATGGAAAAATTGCTGGAATGACAATGTGGGAGGAAACGGAGTATTAGAGAAAACCAACGGTATGCTGTCCACCACAAACTTACTTGGCCGGGAATTGACTGACAGAATCGAACCCTGCCGTCTCGATACTTTAACCACTATGCTACCCAGTCCGTTCTCGAATAGCTAGTTATTATATCACTATCAAAGTCGATTCTCAGACACTCAGATTACATACTGCGAAATTGGTATAATATACAAGCAGTTATGTTCATTTATCGTTTATAATATACGCGTGAGTCAAAAGTCTTTGGACATCCTTTTATTTTGAAACCCGAGAGGAACATACGAAACCTATTAATGGGAGATGCTAGTAGAACGGGAAGGGAAACAGCCGCAATTTGTACTGAACATGGCTGCCATCTTCAATGCAAGTTCGAAATTTCAAATGGGAAGTGGAGCATGTCGCGTATCGAGTAACACCGGCATAAGTTCAGGAATCCAAAGTGGTAATTATTTCATCTCTTGTGTGGTTCGTACGTTATGAACACGGAAATCTGGAAAATCTAGTTGTTAAACTTATTGAACATTATTGTCTAAGATGCCCCTGATAAAGGAACAAAGCAAAGAAATCATCCTAATATCTGGGGAATTCAGTTTCAGATACACATCAGAGGACTATAATAGACGACACCCAGACAGACATCCAGTATCGCATAGCACAGTAGCGTACGTGATCACCAAATTCCGAGAAACCGGCAAGTAGTATGCGATCAAAAACTGCCACCAATGAGGAGATGACATCGACGGTTCTAGCATCATTTGTGAAGTCACAAATGCGGTACCCGATGTCTCTCACTGAAAAGTGGTATCAACTAGTTGTCCACTGTCCGAATATTGCATACTAATCGCTGGCATTAGCTGCACATGCAACATAAACTAAATCATCATGATCCAGATCGACGCGTCGAGTTCTGCACGTGAGTTACGAACGAACATTAATTGGATCCCTTGCTTATATGTGGCATACTGTTCAGTAACGAGACCTATTTCTGTTTGAATGAAATGGTCAATCGGCATCATTGTCAATACTGGTAACACTAATTCAAACTGAACTGATCTGAGTAAGAAACATAGTCCTGCAAAAATAATGGTGTGGTGTAGCATATGGTACACCCACATTATTGGTCCATTTTTCATCGACACTATCTTAATGGCGTAACAGTATCTGAGGCTCCTACAGGAACAAGAGTTTCACCCTCTCTGAATCTGACTTTTCTTCTAATTTTTAATACCATAGACCCCCTACCTACTACGACGTTAGTGAGCGTCAATGGTTCGTCGCACAACTCCGAAGGAAATGGATTAGTCGCCGCAGTCTCGTGGAACAGCCGACCAGATCCCCTAACCTCATACTCCTTAATTTCTACCTGTGAGGCCATCTGAAGCAAATGCCATATGCTGAAAAACCCCGCGGTATAAGGCATCTTCAAGGCACGCCTATGACTACATTTCATCGGTGACTTTTTTTTTTTTTTTTTTTTTTTTTTTTAATTGGTGACTATAGTTGTGCATTAGAGGAGATGGGTAACACACAGAACATATACTGTAGTATGCCGTTGGTAGATGATACGATAGCGCACTTGTTCACATATCGGGACGGTGGAGTTTGATTCTTGGCCCAGTCATGTATTTTTCACTCTGTATAATATTTAGGATATTGAGGAAATTGTATCCTGAATAAGGCGATAGAATGTACCATGGAATGAAGATGATTTCAATTGATGGGTAGTATTGAAATGGATGTCGAGAATAACAGGTTAAACAACTGAGGATTATACTGAATGGAAGATTCTGAATTTCGCAGGCAATGTGCCACTGGTGGCAGAGTACTTAACGATGACGACAAACTACTTACACCTTTCTCTCTCCCTTTAACATTTGAAACTGCTACAGCTACGGTTGCAGAAATGGCATTCAATGAAAAAATAAAATCTAAAACCTTACAAGAAGCAACAAGATCAGCGTTATTGCTCCGGTTTGCAGTTCTGTTTTTTTCAAGAGTTTTATATCAATATGTTCGAACAACGCATAAAAATATCGTCCAAATTTCTCCCTTTTATCGCGTGAATATTCTGTGTCTACTGGTGATAAAGTCCATTTGAAAAAGTGTTTGAACTAGTTTAAATGAATTTGATTCTTGGACACAAATATAATTACTACTCACCCTGCATGCAGGACATGCTCCTACAAGAATAATTTCCGTTGGCTGTACAGTTACAGTTGTAGCGCCGTAAGATGGTACGAACGTTCCAGCTGGTTGCGCTGAAGGTCCTGGATATGGCTGATACCCTGGAGGCATTTCTGTATTAGTGCTTGGAATGAAACCTATGGACGAATAAAAAAAAAATTCAAGCTTTGCACACCATAGTGAATGTACTTGCAAAACAACTATAAAAATATGCCATAATAGCAAAGTGCTAACTTCTGAAGACCAGGTTGACAGTGATTGAACCATACAGTGAAATTTTAAGGACGACTATAAACAGGACACAAAGTCGTGTTATACATTAATATAATTCATAGCGTTACGCAGATTGCATACAGTGAAATAAAATAAAAACCAATGTAATTAAATTCGCATCTATAGAAGATGAGAAATATTTTTTTTCTTTCTTCCTTTCTTTCATTACCATATAACATTTAATTCAATCGTCAACCTCCTGATTTTATTTCAAACAAGACAGACTCTTCTAAACGTTACATTTGATCTATAAATAACTTTGAAGTACTACAGTTATATACTCAGAAATTTAAAATGCTCTCGACGCTCAGTTATATTACGACGACAGTGTGTTCACAAAGTCTTGTCGTGTGAATCTTGAACTGTTATAGCTCGGGAGTCAAACGTGTAACATGAATGCGGATTGCACAAGAAGAAAGTGTGATTCTTTGGCATATTTTTCTGAGGAAGTGAAATACGTCACATAAGTAAGAACACGCATGAGAAAGGAAAGAATGACGCTGGATGTAAAAATATCGTCTTGAACTGTTATAGCTCGGGAGTCAAACGTGTAACATGAATGCGGATTGCACAAGAAGAAAGTGTGATTCTTTGGCATATTTTTCTGAGGAAGTGAAATACGTCACATAAGTAAGAACACACATGAGAAAGGAAAGAATGACGCTGGATGTAAAAATAAAAATAAGAACTTTCTTTGCTCGAAAACTATTTCAGAACCTAATACCACAAAAGCTTCTGTAATTTTAGACATGGCACGTGCTAAAAATATATCGAAACAACTCGACCAACGATCAAATTTCTTCATTGTAATGGGTGATTTGCAAATGTTGATACAATAATCCGTTTGTCCTCCCCGCTGGCCCAGTAGCTAGCTTGTCCGCCTTTGGTGCACAGGATCCCAAATTCGATTCCTGGTGGAAGAGCATTTAAGACATTACGGTAGTTAGAAATGTGGTTCCAATTCCATGTCTCATATAAGTCTTGATGCTGAAAAGGAACATTGAATCTACCAAACAAATCAAATGAATCTACCAAAGAAACAAATCGCCATTCTCCAACATGAACACGAATGCCTACATAATTAGAGGTGCATCCACGATGGGTCCTCCGAGTCTCCACTCCTACAAAACATAGAACTCTTTTTTGCTCTGGATCCCCTCCAATCCTTCGCCTTAAGTCTCAAAAACAAAAATTTCTGAGTGCGTGTCTGTAAATAATGATTATGTAAACAGCAGTAATCACAGTTTGACGGAGGAAAAGGCTCTAGTAGACACTACCTTAACAATAGTGACGTACACCTACTTTCACTGATTCTTCTGCCAAATATGAGGATTTTCAGTTGCCCATTCTATACCTTTGGCTGTTCACATAACCAGATAAATTAAAACACGATTCATCAGAAAAATACTTCTCAAGCCTGTTTCATACTGTGAATGTCTCACGAAACAATCAGTACAATCGTACTTTCTTTCCTTCATATGCATGTCTTTCAGTTCTTGTATGATATGAACATAAAAAGTCTGAAATTTAAACGTAAGAAGTGCCTTTCGTTTATAGTGTTCTCACGATAAATGACAATACCACTTCCTAGGCAAATGCATTGGCATAACAAGGTTATTTTGCTAGTGGGAAGCATAGTCCTTTACTTCTGGGAATTGAAAGAAATCTATCTGTGTTCAATGGTATTCTAGGGAGGACTGTCTCTTCCTAGTCCCCTCTAGTTACGCTAATAGGTGAACGTACATAAAGGTTTGGTAAACCTTCCAAAAAGTCAGGCGTCACGACAGTTGGTCTTTCACTTCCTGAAAGTTCTATTATCCTGAAATTTCTAAAAGTTGTAATATTGCATTTCTATGTTGTATAGGCTTGCCAGAGAATAGTTGCACAAATTATTTGCGCACCTATTCAAAACTATTTGTTCTCAAGAAGACACTAACAATAAACCCGTTCTTACAATATGTACCACATTTCAATAACAAAAATAAATAGCACGTGATCAATTAACACTAAAACAGCACAACAATCAGGTTTCCTTTCAGAAAATTTTGTTCGGAAGACGGAAGATATAAGGAATCAAAATGTGAAGGGGATGTAATATGGCACGATTTGCTAAAGGACGTACTTTTCATAAAAGGAACAAATAACTGTAATTTAATTTGCCTTAGCTTCGGTTTGGGGAGGGGGAGGAGGAAGCACTTCCGGTAGTATGCAACAACCACATCAATTTACACCAATTTGTACTGCTCTGATTTGAACTGGATCACTTTCAGCTTTGACTTGGCGAGACAGTGTTGCCAAGTAACACACTCAATTTAAATAACTTCATAAGCTATTCTTGCTTTAGGTATTAAAATTTAAATTAGTTAGATTTTCATTCTTTTATTTCCTATAAAAAATACAGTCATGCATCACGCATCATTTGGTGCAGTTTGGTACTCGTATTATTGCTATAGTCAAGAATTTCTCAGGAAACTAGGTTTTTAGCTGACGTCACAAAACTGTCAACCCATACATTATAAACATAACATGCCGATTTATTTCGGTATTTTAGCACGTGCCATGAGAAACTATAGAAGAAACTCTCATGTTATGGAGTTTGGGAACGTTTTCGGGCAAAATAAGTTTCCGTCATTTTAACTTTTACATCCAACGCCATTCTTATCCTTCTCACGTGTGTCCTTACTTATGTAGCGTGTTTTAGTTCCTCGGAAAAAGTGCCAAAGGATCATACTTTCTTGTGTGCAGTACGCATTCATGTCACACGTTTCATTCTCGAGTTATAACACTCCAAAGTTCACGGGACAAGACTTTATGAACACACTGTATTATATCAGCTCATCCTATAAGTAACGTCAGTTTTCAATGACCACTGCAATGACGCCATCTGATAAGAGACTAGTGAAAAAGACAGTACGTGCAAAAGTTGACACTTCTTTCTGCAGCAGTGTGTAAAGGAGAACGGTCTACTACACATTTTGGAATTGTGGCTTATCTTTGACCATGACAGTATCGTGGAACCACATACAGCATGTCATGCTATAATGAATTTTGCTAGCACGGCTGTACGAAACATCAATGCCGTATATAGTCAAGATACTGTCGGTGTGCGGAAATGTCAAAAGTAGTTTTAAGGGTTTCGGTCTGTGGACACCAGCCTCACCGAAAATTCATGACAAGAGAGACTTATGCAGCAGGACAATAATGCCTTGCGAGGACTGGTGGAGGCAAATCCAATGCAAACTGTTGAAGAACTGCCCAGTGAGTTAGTTCCGTGTCTCTCATCTGACTGGTCATCATCATCATCTACAGGACCTTGGATACGTGTAGAAACTCGGTAAATGAGTACCCCATGTGTTAAGTCCTCAACAAAATAGCAGTGAGAAGAGATCTGCAATTCCTTGCTTACCTATCACATACGTGAGTCATTTCTAGACAAAATGGTGACAGAAGATGAAAAGTAGGTACTCTACCATAACATTACATCTAAACGTCAATGGGTATCTAAATGGGAGGCCGCAGGAATTGTGCCAAAACAGGACCTCCCTACTGCAAAGTATGAGTGTTTAGTGCGATATCCGAGGAATATCTTGTTTGATCTCTTGTTATGTAACCAATCAATGCGGATATCTATTGTCAGCAGCTTGAACGCCTACAGACTGCATCGTTGGAGAAATGTCCTGCTCTAGTACATCGCTAGATTATGCTCATCCACGGTAACAAAGGTGTGTCCACATACAAGAAGGACCTGTAATAAGATCGAGGAATATAGCTGAGTCCCCAATCGGCGTTTTCTAAAGACCTTACATCAATAGACTTCTCGGTGTTTCTATTTATTTGACGAGCATAAATTCGCTGACCTTTCCAAGTTTTCCGGATCATGATTTATAAATTTCTAGGTCTACATATACTGTAAAAAAGTAACTGTATTCTTCGCGACAAGGAGTTTCTCATCTACTATCATGTATACTCATGTCCAAAATTATTGTCGCATATCTATAAATATGTTGTTCTAGGAATATAATTTGATAACGAATTCGCCCGGTATTTCTTACAATGTTAGTATGTGTATAATCGGCAAAGACATGTATGTGAAAAATTTCATGTCAAAAGAGCAGTAAATAAGAACAGTAAAACGAAAATAAAACTTTCTTGTTCTTTTAGCAACATTTTGTTTTACTCATTCTAATTTTCGTATTTATAATTCTTTTCCTATGAAATTGACCACAAATATACATTTCCTGATTATACACATAGTATCAGTATTCAAAGTACCCTGCAAAATCATTACCAAATCATATTCTTACAAGAAGAAAGTTATAGATATGCGACAATCATTTTGGACATGAGTGTACATGTATAGAGTGGATATGTAGATACAAAAGTTTTTAAAAACAAACTAACTTATTTTATAAAATATCTCCTACGAAATAGCCGGGTAAAGCAAAAAGAGAAATGAGTTCTGAGAAATAAAAATCCGTACTTAAATTCCCTGTCTTTTCCAGGATTTCGAAGTTTCCTAGATTGGTGGGAACTGCTACTGTCTCTTTCACAGCCTGCAAAACCATTTTTCCGGGAGAACACTGCAAAATATGGATGCCGTGCAACGAATAGTAATCCAATTCTTTGCCTCTAAAATCTGTGACTTCTTTCAGCGTAGGATTCAACAACTAATTGACAGGTGGCAGAGTGGTGTGAAGTCCGATGGAGACTATTTTCCTGACTCACGTTAGCGCTCCAAATAATCAATTGTTCTTTTGCTCACAGTACAAAAATACGACGTTATTTACTGGATAATCCGATATTATTTTAAATTTTATATATAATAATCTTGTATGCCAAAAAATGAAACTAGCACAAAATCACTTTCAATAAATAACTTATTGTATCAAGTCTATTGTTTCAAAGACGTAAGTTAATTCTCTAGTCGACTGTACAAAAACAAGAACTCTTACCTGGTTCGGGAGGTGGGTATGGTGAGTATGGTGGTGGCTTGTCATATTCTTCGGCTTTCCCTGGATACATTATTATATATTTACCTACAAAAAGAGAAAACAATTAGTAAAAAAAAAAAAAATCTTGGTTTATAAATTACTCATCAAAATGTCATATAAATTACATTTTTTTTTTTTTCATAAAATGAAACATTTACGCTTTACGGAAAGAAATGACAGGGGAGTGCAACTGGAAGAGGAGTTTGACAGAGATGCTGTCTCTCGCCTGTTCATCATTTAATATCTAACTAGAAAAGATAGTGAAAAAGAGTCTACAAAATGAAGACGGCATTTCAGTAGGAGGTGGATTGATCAGGTGTATATGGTTTGCAAATTATATGGGACTTGTTGCAGATTCTGAAAAGAAAATCAATCAAATGTTAGAAAACGTGAGGAAGGGTTGTGAAGAATATGTGATGAAAATAAATGTTAGAAAGACAAAAACCATGGTCGCAGAACGAAGAGATCTGTGTCAAATATAGAAGTAGGAGGGGAGAAAATAGAACAGGTGACTAGTTTTATATATGTGGGTAGTATTATTAGTGATGATTTGATGTGTGAACGTGAAATAAAAGCACGGATAGGAATGGCGAAAGATGCCTTTAGGAGGAAGAAAATACTACTTTGTGGGACCTTGAAACAAAGAGCCGAGAAATACTCATAACAAGCTTCGTGTGGAGTATTGTACTGTATGGGTCAGAAACATGGAAATTACGCAAAAATGATGAAATGAAATTTTTGAGTTTTACGTCCCACGATTACGCCGGCTAAGCTAAAGGAGACGGTGAGGAAGAGGAATGAAGAAAGTGGGAGGAAACGGGAGAACCCCGAGGAAACCCAAGCACACGGTGTTTGTCCACCACAAAGTTCACTTGACGGGAGCAGGGCTTGAACCCGGGACCAGAGGTGAACGCTCTACCACTGAGCCACCGCGGCCCCCGCAAAAATGATGATCGACTGGAAGCTTTCGAAATGTGGGTGTGAAGACGAATGGAAAGAATTAGCCGGGTCGAGCAGAAAACGAATGAGAGCGTGTTAGAAATTGTGGAGAAGAAAAGAACAATTTTAGATATTATTAACAAGAGGAATAGAAACTGATTGGGATATTGGCTAAAAAGGAACTGTATCAAGGGAGACGTGCTAGAGAGTATAATGGCAGGGAAGAGAGGTAGGGGGTGAAAGAAACTACAATTAATGGACGATATCAACACAGAGAAATCGTACGTGAAGACGAAGAAGTTAGTTTAAAACCGTGAAGCATGGAAGCTTCTCAGCTGCAGAAGTGACCTGCCAATAATGGCAGAATATCTATGATTAGAGACGAAACTTTTGCGATATGTGCGAAACGTTTAAAAAATGTATGTATGTTTCAGGAAACCTCAAACTTTTCGCTTCAGAGCCAGAAATCAAGTTTATATTATCGCGAATTTTTGCGAAATTCGGCATTACTTGCAATAAATGCGAATGAAAACGAATAATTGGAATTCTTTTGCTAATAACCAAAAGGCGCATTTCCAATATTATTTAACTTTAAAAACGTTGCATTTACGAAAAAGCTCAACGAGTTATTTGATCCAGAAACTGTTTCACTTCATAAAGATGTAGACATCAACAAAACTGAACTGTTATTCAGATCACTGACTGTATTTTGTGGTGAAAATGTTCATAATTTGTCGGTTGCTTACAGTAAATTTAAAAGTAAGGTTACTGAAGTTCTCAACAGTGAGGATAAGGAAGTTGACACTGTATCATTGTATCAGTTAACCACAGGTCTTTTACTGTCAGCCCGTTACGTTCAATATAGTTGCCAGTCTCGAGTGTTGATGCCGAGAGATTCTTTTCTAAGTATAATATGATTGTTACTGACAGAACAAACTTAAAAGAAGAATTGGTAATGTCTTGCTGCATGTTATTCTTTAACTAAGGATGATGTTGGAGGAAGTGTTTAAATTTTTGCATTAATTTCTATATTTCAATGAATACATTGGCTATAATGTGCACCTAATTAAGATATATATACACCTTTGTATTAGATATACACCTTACTTCCAAAAATACACTGTTTAGAAGTTACATAATTAAAAAAAAAAAAAAAAACTTGTGCTACATTTAAAAAAATAAATGCTACATAAATGGGAAAATTGTGATAATGCTACAAAATGTCAAAATTGTTGCGAAAAAGTTACGTCTCTATCTATGATGATGATGATAGAATGCTTAGATATATTCGACTTGACATCACGCTCTTTTTCCTTTCTTTGTCATACGCAACATTAAATACACCTTTACCTGTAAATAAAATGATAAACTCTGTTATAAATACAGAATCACGGTTTTTTGTTAGTTTTTTTTTTTTTTTCTTTACATAATTGCTTAAGCCTTCCATGATTACAATGTTCTCATAATATGTAAGAAGGTCATTTTATTCAAATGATCAATTAAATACGACTTTCCCAACCTTTATAGGAAATTGATTCTATCTTGTTTCTACTATATATTGATTCTGAACATCGCAAACTTAGTAGTTCATAATGATATGCATTTTGAAAAAACAAAACCTGGTGTAAATGTAAGCGTATAATGCATCTGTGCTTTTATGATTTCAACACACAACAACTTTGGGTACACTAAACCATTTACCTTTCAACATTTTGTGCCTTTCGTTAACGTACGGTTTTAATTCATATGTAAGCGGGCTCGGGGGAAGGCAAAGGCAACTATTCCATGAAATTGATAGACACTGACCACAGAACAGTAGGTAGTTTGATTTCGGAAATTTATCTGCGGATGGTAGGGGGAAAAGAGGAATGATGAACTCTGTTCTCCAGTTTACTCGAAAGTTAGAAAATGTGACATACTCTTGTCTTTCCCCGAGCTGCTCATACTTTACAACCAACTGTACTTAATTTTTGTATTTATTACACAATTTCTTCAACCTATAATTTTAAATATGTAATTCAACGAATACTATCTCCAGCTTTTCCAGCGTTTTCGGCATTCCTCCCCGAAACAGACATATTCACTTGTTCCAGTATCTAAAAAGAAAGATTACTTCACAAGAGCTCATCGGTGAGCCGAAGTATAAAATTAGGTCACGCAATGTGTCCCTACTCATTATAGAATGCCACCTTCGTACAAACAAGCTTCTTAACCTTATGAAGGAAGGTTTTTCCACATAGATCAGAGCTTACAATGGAACTCTTTAACCCCTAGGTTTCTCTTTGTTCAATGCAGCAAATTTTGTAGACAGATTTAACCATGTTCAATGTAATGCTATTAATTTGTGTCCTCTGCCACTATTCAGAGATCGACTGAGTTAGTACAACTTACAAATTTACATAAATTTCATGTTTCTTTTCTTGGTGCCATTCTGAACGTAGGGTTATAAATTTGTAAATTTATAAATTTACGAATTGTACATTGTTATTTGTAAATTTTACAAATGAAATGTACAACCTATTTCATAAAGAAAAACTGTAATATAAAAAACGTTAATTACAATAAAAAACAGGAAAACTGGAAAAATTATATCTTAGTATGAAAAGAGTATTGACTAAATATTTTAAATTTTACACTGTACTAATAAAATATGTGTTCTAAAGTTCAGTTAGTCGTTATTGGGTACTAATTAAAATATGCAGGTGATATACCTGCACAGTAAATAATAGTACAGAAACTCTACTACAAAAATGAACGCCCTGTTTAATGGAATTCACCATACGGAAACAATGTGCAGACTGGTGTTTTCTCTCATTGGGTTCGGAAGGGCTCATTTTTATGATTGTAGAAGTAAATCAGGACTGAAAGATTGTTTGAAGAGTGATAACTGTAATCAATAAATCAATGAAAGGGGGGGGGGGGGATATTTAATATGGAATCCTGCCAGTGCAAAAGAATTACCCAGAGTATGGACAGGTGAAAGTATTGTGTTAACTCGTGATGCGGAACGATGGAAGTGCGTCAATACGTGTAGTAACGCGAGGAATCCGTAGATACCAAAGAAAGAAATTTAAAAAAATAAATAACCAACGCCTTCAGAGTCATATCCCCAACTCCTGGCTACTGCAGCGCCACACAGTATTCCTACATGCGCAACCTATAACCCATGGTTTAAAAAAATAAACCCTCTCGTACAAGTTTCTAGTAAAATGTAGATAAGTTTTTTTTTCTTTCTTTTTTTAGGTGGTTTGGTTTATATTTTGTCGAGAAATTGCTGCATTTATAACAATCGAGCATATGCCCTCCTAAAGAAAACTCTCATCCAGGAATGCAAGGTAGCCCATAAATTACGATCCTTAAGATAACTGAACGTATGATTTGGTGCCGACTGAGAATATGAAGAATTTTTTATTACAATTTACAAGTAAAACATATTAAAAGAAGAATAATGTTTAGGAAGCTTATTCATGTCGGCGGAGAATATCTAATTTATCTATAAACATAACAGTGTTAAAAACTGTAGTTCATTACTATGCAAATATACTGCAAACCTAGCTTGTAATGAACAGCTAGCACAAGTTAGTGCAGGTTTTTCGTACTTCATTTCCTTTACTCGCATACCCATTATTAGAGACGAAACTTTTTCGCAACAATCTTCATATTTTATAGCATTAATTATCCCAATTTTCAAATTTATGTCTCGTTTATTCTTAAAAAATATATATATATTTGGAACTTGTATACAGTATATATTTGGTAGTAAGGTGTAAATCTAATATAAAAATGAGGATACACCTCGTTTAAGTGCAAATTCTAACTAATGTATTCACTGAAATATAGAGATTAATGCAAAAATTTAAACACTTCCTCTAACGTCATTCTTAGTTAAAGGGTAACATGCAGCAAGACATCACCACTTGGAAAAGAATTTCTCGGCATCAACACTCCAGACTGGTAACCATATTGAACGTAACGAGCTGACAGGAAAAGACCTGTAGTTAACTTTTAAACTGTTTAACAATGATCTACCTATTAAAATGCTACAGTACCAATTAAGAGTGACCGAGCTCTAACCTATAACCTTGGCTTTCAAACCTTTGATTTACGGTTATTTGTGATTTCACGTTTATAACAAAGACAAATATTTTTAAAAGAGTGTACTTTAAATAAATTAGTTAAAGAAATATTTTTCACACAGTTTATCCTTTTAAATTATTGTTCAAAGGCCTTTGTCTTTAATAAGCCTTCTCCGAAATAAATGCAAATGAATTGTTCTGCCATCTTTGGAGCTCTTTTAAACGACATTTATATGTTTCTGTCCAATCCTTTCGACAATGAGATCTCGGAAACTACAGGCTCTAGAAAGATGACGTTTTCACTGATCGATTGCAAATTTCATGTAGATTGTCCAGTTCTAATTGAATATTTAAAAACATGAGCACTATTTCTTTATTACATTTTTACGGGTACATTGGAAGTGTTGAAATTAAAAAAAAACTAAAGCATCACATCCTAAGCATTATACATTCCAACACTACACTGTTGTATATAGGGGTTGTATATGTCTCATGCGTTTGTTTCATGGCCAAATAATAATGGAAAAGGAAGGATAATAATTTCTCCAGTCTAAGATGAACCTTTTTTTGGGGGAGTGTTTTGCCCAATGAACACCATATATAACTGACATTATAATTAATTGTGTATAATGCATTTGCTTATTACATACTGCATGCAAGAAGAAAGAAAACACTGGTCATACATGAATTAGAAACTCCAACCGGAAGCAGGCTCAAATCTTGCAAACGGTGCGAGATATTGAGAAAAAATAATCGAAAAAAGTCTCCCCTCTATGATACCGCTTGGCTTTTTTTTCACTCAATACGTCTTTCACTTGTGTCTGTAAAGGGACATGTACAGATGTTGTAAGGAATGATAAGGAGATTTATGCTCATATGCGAATGATGCGCTGTGTAGAAAGCGCAGGTTCAGCTAGTACAATATTAAATTCCTTATCCTTACTGTTGAATCTTACTTTTAAATTCACAGTACGCAACTAACAAATAATGAACATTTTCACCACAAAACACAGTCAAGGATTTAAACAACATGTTGATATTGATGTTCAGTTTGTTCTTTATGAAGTGAAACAGTTTCTGCATCAAATAACTCGCAGAGCTTTTTGGTAAATGCAACTTTTCTTTAAGGTTAAATAATATTAGAAATGCGCTTTTTAGTTATTACTAGCAACAATTAAGAGGAAATGCACTTTTTCGTTTTCATTTTCATTTATCCCAAGTAATTCCGAATTACGCAAAAATTCGCGAAAATATAAACGTGGTTTCTGACTCTGAAACAAAAGTTTTACGTTTCCTGAAACATACGCATTATTTTAACGTTCCGCAAATATCGCACTGATGAAAAAGTTTCGTGTAGACTTTTGCGTTTCGTCGCGTCCGCTCTGCGCAAATGCAACCCCACGAAGGTTCTCAAGCATCGTCCTGTTCCAGGGTGGATTGATTTAAATCACGATTTTTATCAAGATTTAAATCACTTGATTTTTTAAATAAAAATGGTTGATTTAAATCAAATTCCGAAATAAATTAATTTAAAGTAAAAACAGTAAAATTCCGTTTCTGTTCTGTTATTTCGATTATAGAAGATAATAATCATAATACAATGACTCAAATGTACAGTATACTATGAAAACAAGTATCATGCAGAGGATGATTAGGGAAAATTCCGTTTTGAACGAGTAACTGGTGAATCCTGCTTTCTTCTCTTCGTAACATAGGGTTTTTAAATCATTAACTATTCCAACGGAGAAATCACCATGGACATTTAAGACAAAAATTCTTTTGTATTCACGTCTATTTGTTTGTTTCCAGATATGAGGGGTGTATTCAGAGAGGTCCGATCCGTTCTCCGAAACAAACAAACAAACAAAAATCCGATTTCAAAACTTTCTGTGAAATTTATATACTAAATACATAGAAGTTCGCCGAGAATCGTAATACTGCAAATTTTGGATGCGTTAAAATATCGAATAATACTTTTTGATAAAGTAAATACTTTCAAATATCTAGGATCAATATTAACAGACGAAAACGATATTTACGAAGAAATTAAATGTCGACTAAAAGCAGAGAATTCGTGTTATTATTCGTTTAAAATCTCTTGTTGTCGCGATTTGCTTCGAGGAATTTGAAGGTTAAAATATATAAAACGACAATCATGCCTGTTGTTCTGTATGGTTATGAAACATGGCCGCTTACTATGAGGGAAGAGTATAGACAAAGTATTTGAGAACAAGATCCTGAGACGAATATTCGGACCTACGAGGAACGGGAATGGCGGAAACTTCATAACGAGGAACTACATAATTTATACCGTTTACCAAACATTGTTAGGGTCATCAAGTCTAGGAGGCTTAGGTGGGCAGGTCATGTAGCTACGATGGAAGAAAGTAGAAACGCCTTCAAAGTCTTGACTGGAAGACCAATCGGAAAACGACCATTAGGAAGACCTAGGCGCAGATAGGAGGACAATATTAAGATGGATCTCGCAGAAATAGGAATACAAAGTAGAAACTGGATCCAGTTGGCTGAGGGTAGAAGTGAGTGGAGAGTTTTCGTGAACGCGGCATTGAACCTCCGGGTTCCATACAGGGTTTGAAAAAACCCAGGTATTTAAAAAACACCAACCCACCTGGGCCCATGTGGGTTTTTTCGAGTTTTTTCTTTTTTTTCGAAATATTTCAATGTCTTTGGGGTAAAAATGTTAAAATATGATCTACATTTCAAGATTGTCATTGTCACAACTTGCAACGATTTTCTATTCACTGCTGTTTTGAAAAAATTGCCGCCATTTTGAAATTTTATATTGGATAGCCAAAAAAAAATCCATACAGCAAATTTAGAATGTCTTGTGCTTCTACCCTCAAAATTTCAACTTAACAAGTCCGAAAATTGGACCCTGTAGGACGGATACCCTCTATTTTGAATGGCCGCCGTTTTTGAAATTTTATGCCGCCAAAATATATACAGCTAATTTAGTCTCTCGTGTTTCTACTCTGAAAATTTCAACTTGAAAGACCGAAAACTGTCCTTTCTAGCGTGGATATCCGCTATTTTGAAGAAAAAAAAAAAAAAAGGCGCCATTTTGTAATTTTACGTTGGTATGCAGCCAAAATCTATACAGAAAATTTAAGAGTATCTCCAGCTTGTATCCTGAAAATTTAAAAGACCGAACGTTGAACACTGTGTGGTAAAGGCAGACAAACGAACAAATGTAGATCGAATCGTCCCAGGAGCCTCAATGACGTTCGCCAAATACGAATACCAAATAGCTATACTAATATAAAACAAAGACATAATTCATCAAAATGTCTTATATAAAATAAATATTTTTCAACGTAAAATAAATGGTTTTATTGTTGAAGTTCACTTTCGATGCTTTGTGCGTTCAATTACGGGAATTTGTCGAGCACTTGTTGCAAGACGGTTCTTTTCTGAAAATTAATTTAAAATAATTAACAAAGATAGGCCTATAATTCATATTTTATAAAGTAAATGTTTCAAAATGTCTTGAATGAAATTAAATATCTTCCAGCTTAAAATAAATGGTTTTATTGTTGAAGTATTCACATCCGATGCTTTGTGGGTTGAATTGCGGGAATTTCCCGAACATTTCTTTCACGACGGGTTTTCCCTGAAAATGCAGCTTGCTTTATTGTACATCGAAACTTCCATTAATACTACAGTTTGAATTCAGCACTTAAAATAGTAAGCGTTACGTAGTCTTGGGAGCTCCGAGCATTAAGCTTCTTAATTTTGATAAGAAATTTTACGCTATTGCTGGTGTTGATTCTACAGATGCTTATTTGAAGAGTAGCAACAAATGACTGAACTAAACTGTTGTTGTTGGAAAACCAAATTTTACTGTATACTTTTGTTACCATTAAAGGTAAGATATAATACTAATAGTTTTAACAATGTATTTACATATTTACTGTTAGTAGCGGCACCTATGACCTTAAACCCGTCAACGTGTGAGGGACAACGTAACTCGGCGGCGCCGAGTCAGTAAGCACACTGTCCACGGAAAGTATTTTCTAAAATATAAAATTGCTTATTTTACTTCAAATAGGCTATAAGCATAATCCAGACACTAATTTCTTTTATAATTATCTCAAGCTAGGTTTTTTATTATTATTATTATTCATTCATTCATTCATTCAGTGCATTCAGAATTTTATAAAGGTCTTAGGTTGAATGTTGTTGTCTACATTAACGTGAAAGAATATAATTCGCCCAAATTATGTTCAGAATGTGATAAAATATAACTTTCAATCTGATCACCTTGGTTGGACCAATAATATACTAACAAACAGGTCTAAAACCCAGGTGGGTTTCTTCGGGCTGGGCTCACTTGGGCAAACCCTGGTTCCATAGACCATAGAGTTAGTTAAATTTAAGCGAAATGAATGAACTTAATATGTATTTCGTGCTGCTCGCTAGTTCGATCTTTTTTTAATATGCCCCTGCCAAATATTAGCAACTTTCGTGAATAGAAAAGTGTCATGTTGATAAACGTTGCTGTACGTTTTTTCCTTAATTCTTAAGTGTTTGAGATTGAAATAGGTTAACGATTGGGGATTACTTCAAAATTAAACGCCAATACTTTCACTTATATGGCATAATCAATATTTAACACTAATTCGTAATGCTTTTCTTCAGTTCGCGACTTGTATTACACGAGGAGAAAGATTTGATTTAAATAAAAAAAATCGATTTAAATAAAAAAAATCAATAAAAATGATTTAAAAAAACATGATTTTTTCCACCCTGCCCTGTTCTGATTGGGAATAGAAAGAAATTTCCCATATACTGACTACATAGTACAAGTGTTGGTAATGAACTACAATACGGATCCACATATCTTTCTTGTTTTCTTTTAATTTACAAGACGACTATGAAATATGATGTTGGCAAATCAGTGTACAAGTAATAGAAATATATTGTGGTTTTACTTACGAATGCAGGGCACAGTCCACACTAATTTACAAAGGTGTTATCAAATTTAGTTAAAATTCAGAACAAAGTAAGAAAGCTGTATCTTTTGTTTTATCAAAAAATATATATATATATATATTCCTGGACTGAAATAGAAGCTGCTAAAGATGGCGACTCATGCGCCATTTTCATATGTTCAACAAAATGTTAAAATGCTCTACCACTAGAGTGGTTCAAGTTATTTTGTTTTATTTGAAATATAAGAAGTTGCTGATTGAAACGACATTCTTCGTTAAATGTGTACAATTTCTCGTGTTGTAGCCTTCTGAATTTTTACTGCTTATCAGTACTATCCAATAATACATTCTCTGAAAAGAACACTTCCGCTTTTGACTTTAACAGGTTTTATAAACAATGTTTATGTTGTAAGTTCCGAGGCTTTGTCTTCTTTCTTTTTTCAGAAACCATTCCAAAAATTGTTCTACATATCCTAAAAAGGAAAGCACCTTTTTGGTTCTGGAATCTTTCGTAATTTAGTTTTTGCACCAGTAATGTCATATGCTCATTGCATTTCTGGCATATTACATCACGTTTCAATAACTCACATTTTTCTGAAAATGTACGGTTAAGTTTCAAAGTTGGGCGTCCGTTTCCATGAACATTTTTAAAATTTACAGGAATGATATGGATAATTTGATCGTTTGTGTGCTTGATAATATATAAGAGTCACGAAAAATCTGTTTATTTGTTATATATAAGCGATTATAAACACGGCACTATACGGCGAGCGGAGGGAACTACTTGGCGCAAGGTAACCGAACAGTTGCACGAGCATTTATGTTATCAACATGGCGAATGTACAAAGGCAATGAAGTAACAATTTTAACATTTGTGAAGCAATACGTTGATAACGAGCAAAATCTTTTAAAAGTTTGTGAAGAGCACGGTTTAATGAACCTAATAACGAATTACAGAAAATGTGGAAAGGAGATAACAGCGAAAAAACATGGCGAAAGCGCACGCCCAACTTCGGAATAAATGCCAAATTTAATATGCATATGAGAAATTGAAGTTCTGAAATTCCTTTAAATCCCCTTCCTTTCCCACGTCACGCAATCCGAACTACTGTCCTAAATTTCTTTGATATTTGAACAGTCAGTTCCGCCAGTTGGCTTAAGTTTAGAGTTGCCCCTCCAGTCTGAAGGTGCCCTTGGACTTTGCAACATACAAAAAACAGTGCTTAAAGTATTAAAAATTGTTACATTTCACTTAACTTCAGCACTCCGTGTGTTTCACAAATATTTACAAGGTTTTCTTCATTATTTTTGCGCATCCGTTACACCTGTTCCCCATATTCGCCATATTTTGCAACTACCATGCTGCTGAAACCATCCGCAATGCTTCCGCATCCGGCAAATAGTACTAACTTTCACATATCTTTTCTCGTATTAAACATAACTCTCCCTCCGAACTTACATTCCTAAACATCAAATAAAAACTTCAAATTATCATTTCTTACCTCATTTCTCCTGTAAATTTCCCTGATTTTTATAAAAAGCGGAGAGGTAACTCTAAACTTAACCCCGTCAGTTCGTCACTTCAGACAGTTCACTGGACTTTTTTTTTTTTTTTTAAGACCTTAAGGATACTTCCATGTTTAACAGAAGGATCTCATATGCTTACTATTGCACACTTCGGGCAAGGTTCTAGAACATAGGTCCCCCTTCCCATTTAGCTGTTATAGACAAAAAACAACGTGCCCTGCGGGGCTCTACGCCGCCTACACTCGCTAACGCTCGCTCGGCTGTACTATGTGAATTAATTATTAAATGGTAAAGAAACGAACCAACCTAGTTATTAATCTATATAGGGGAACCTGTCTTCTAGAACATTTCCCAGACTTTGTATTAGATATTCTTTAGTCTTACACTGCTACAGTTAAGGTCCATTTATATTCCGAATTTTTATATACTCCTCTTTCGAAATCGGAATTTATTTCTTCCGAAAACTTTACAAAACTGTACCTTCATAAAATACGATAACACACACAGAAAAGAAATCAATGAATTCTTTTATATATCTATGCAGCCTTATTCAAAATGTGAACGCTTGCACGAAACATCTTGTATTTATTTGGAGATACGTATATTTACTACCTTACATTACCATAATAATAATATCATTTGACAGTCTTAAAAACACTTCAAACAAAACCACTGTTGTTTGTTTCATATACTTACAACTCTTTTGTCAATTTCTAAGCACCTCTCAACTCTGTTACGTCGACAATTACTAACTTCCTATTATCTAATTCTTATGAAACTTCGTCAGATGCGACTTAGTATGTATCCCGTGACAGTTTCTAATCGCTTAGTATGACTTTGACTCAGTGATGCTATATCAAGCAAAGTGTTACTAAATGTATTATAATTAACATGCACCTTCGTCTGGTGCCTGCACTTGGCGAAAGCACAATTCTCAGGGTTGCATACACTATCGGAAAGCAATGTTACCATATATTGAAATTGAGCACATCTATTTTTCAGATACCACCGAAAGTAGTGGACGACCAATGACTCAGGGGCATCATTCCGCTTAGGTTTGAGCCATCCTAACGTTTTAGGTTGGGAAATTCGATATCATATACTGCTTTTGCCATATCACATTATCACTCTGATTTCCTCACCATTTTTTTTATACAATCACCTCCCCGACAAACATCACTTTAAAAAGAAAATATTGTCAGGTGGAAAGGATTGCGTGCGATAATATCTAAGCAATTGTGAACATTTAAAAAAAATGAAATCTTTGAGTTTTATGTCCCACGGTTATGCCGGTTAGGCTAAAGGAGACGGTGATGATGAGTAATGAATGAAATGGTGGAATGAAGAAAGTGGGAAAAAAACGGGAGAACCCCGAGAAAACCCGCGCACACGGTGTTTGTCCACCACAAAGTTCACTTGGCGGGGGCTGGGATCGAACCCGGGACCCAAAGCACCAGAGGTGGACGCTCTACCACTGAACCACCGCGGCCCCTGTGGACATTTATTCTTTATACGAATGAGGAAAGGCGAAATAAAAATTTAAGCTATTTTAGTATTGAGTTAACAGCGCTTTTGATGTTCATGAAATATGGAAACACAGCCTAAGTCACAATGTCACAACTTTCACATGTTCTGACGTAGTTCTTTCTAGGTATGCTGCTCAGATCAGTCCTTTAAACGACTGGCCTTACGTACAAAAAATCACAATTTCCATAACAAAAAATTTCTTTTCCTACCGTTTTGCAACAGACCAGAGAGAAAAAATAGGGCGGAGCCTCAGCTATGCTCTGTCGCTCACTGCATACAAGAAGGAAGAGCCTGGAAAGGAAATTTTCTGTTCTGCTTCTCGCAGGAGAAGAAATGAAACCCAATCTACGACCCAACCTATAGGTTCAAACAAGAAAGATTTGTGGAGCTGCAAGCATATTTTGGCTATTTTGTAGATATATAGTTGGCAAAGGCGTCTTCGGCATCCAATCCCGGGGTAAAATTCTTGGTGTTTCACATTCTATATTAAACAACACGTCTATGTTTTGTGCTGAAAACAGATACTGGTCGAATAAATTATTCATTTGACTTAGAAACGATCGAAATAAAAAAATACTTGAATTAGAAATAATATTTCTGGATTTTTGGCCTCTATGGCCATTTTATCCCATCATATATGAGGGATGGTGATCTTTGAAGATTACCCGGGGAAATGGGGAAGGAAGGAAACTTTATGTTAGATGTGAATAAGGAAAATCCAGGAGAACCTCCATCAGAATGACTTACCTGAAAACGCTTTACACCTTCCCGACTAAGCATCCCCACTGAGAATCAGACACGGGAGCATCCGCATCAAAAGTGAGAGCGTTAGCGACTACGCTACGTGGGTCACATGCTTGAATTTCAATGCATCATAGAAGCATTATCATGACTCTAGTTTGCAAGTTAATATTGTAACCGGCCAGTTATAAACTGTTACTGATGTGATATGTTCTGGAACGGAAACATCGAAACCCGCCAGATGAAAGATCAGCATGCAACAGAAGCCAAAAATCAAAGAACATCAAAACAAACAGCACTGCAAGTTCTACACCTAGAAATGTTAACTGGGAGGGGTCCAAAGTATTTGAGGGAGGCCCAATTCGTCTACATAAAATGGAACCTGTCTTATACTGCACCCGAAAAGACGATAAGTAATTTTTACTTACTGTCACCTATATTTTTAGAAAAAATGATAGAACGCGTATTTTTATAAGAAAAGAAAGAATACCTGATGAGGCGTAAAATAAAATATTTAGCCTGCTGTAATCATTTCTCTGTTAAACAAGTATAATTCGTTAAGAAAGTCTACAAATGTTAGTCAAATTTCGAAATTTTTGGGAGGTCCGGACCCGGTGGCCCACCCCTCGTGGCTACGCTTCTGAGCATTGCTAACTAGTCCCAAATTCAATGTGGCGTTCTCCATCATACAGTTTTATGTGGAAATTATCAAGAGTATAAAATATACTTATTTTATAAAAGAAATATGTTTATACTAAAATACTATCCCAGAGGGGGGGGGGAGCTATTCTACATACTGACTTATTAATATTTGATTCACAAATTACTGTAGAAGAAGCCTTCATTATTAATATAAGATAAGAATTAACTTGTAAATGCGGGTCTACTTTCATTTGTTTTCTCGTCTACTAGATATTTTCTTATTTTGTAATTCTGCAATCACTTTTTTAATTGTCATTATATTGATTAGCTTCAGTATTATTCCGTAATTTAAAAATATGAATGCATAAAAACAAATTCCATTTGTTAATTGCTAGTGAAAGAAAATTCAGAAATCTTATTTAGCGCGAAAAACTTTCTCGTTCACTGCAACGACCAGTCCCTTTAATGGGGCGTTTACACTTAGTCGATTTGCGTTCGATTCAGTTGAATTGACGTCACTTTCAACTTAATCGACCGTGTAAACAGGACTTCAATTTAATCGCTTGTTGATCGAAGGCGACTAATCGACTGGCAACTGAATTGAAAGACATTCTATTTTCTTCTGCTATAACACCGCAAATTGTATAACTCGACAAGTTTCAAACCAAGATGCGCAGATCGCTGAGGAGCACTTCGTATTCCACCACCCTCCCCACTACTCTTCCATCCACTGATCTGGCCTTGAAAGTACCAGTGATACTAACTCAGCAAACTTATGCTACAACAAATATCATCTGCTAAAATAAATGAGAAATATTACCGTGTAGCGTTATACCTACAGTATCGACTCGTAATTCTCATATCAGTGGTCCATTTCATTTAATCTCGCTTTTGAAAATGCGTTGCGGTGGTAGCTCTTCGTATTCTATGGTAGTATATTCTGCGTATGTTCGTTATTAAGCTTTATAACGAAGAGAAACCAAAAGGCAAATGGCTTAATTTTCTGGATTCCACATTAAAGATTGAACTGACAGCCGAGCCTACTAGAACATTACGATACTGAACCAGGGGCGAATACAGAACGGGGGGCGCATCTTTCTGAAAGGGAAATATTTCTGTCTTACTTCAATGAGACGAGTTGACAAAAGTATTTTTGTCAATATAAGACAACAAATAAGCTGCTTTCAGTCTATTGTTAGTACAAACTATGTCTCAAGTGTTATAATGTTTAACATTTTGCGCCCCCCATCCTTCCGAGTAAGAATGAATAATTATTCAACTTCCAAGGCCGAAGATACAACTTGTGTTAAAAAAAAAAAAAAAACTATAACAACTGATAACTAGTATAGAAAACTTTGTTCAACGATTTCTTTTATTTCAGCTAGTTCCTCTTCCAGAAGTGCGGATCAAAATATTTGGCATAGTTGCAATTAAAATATTTGATTTAATTATCACCCTAGTTATACGTTCGAGGTCCCAAAGGTCATGTGGGCCCCCTATTGTATTTATGAATATACATTATTTGGCATAATTTGAATGCAATTTGTCTTAAAATCCTCATGTATATACCTTCTGCATCTGAATGCCCCCCCAACTTTAGAGAGAAATCGGCGCCCTTGGGTCGGGCCTAAATGCTAACTCGAGTCGGGCCTCGCATTATTAATTCACGGGCCCGGCCTGAGATGAAACCTACATTCACGCATCGCATTCAGTACCGGCGTGTTGGCAAAGTAAGAGTGAAATAGGTGGAACAGAAACTGTTGGAAAAGGGCCACGTCTTATTATTGTCCATGCAGGAGGGGAATTTGGGTTTGTTAATAATGCTCTATTATTGTTCAAATCTAAGCAAAAAAGTGGAGATTATTATGATGACATGAACAGTAGAAATTTTTCAAAATGGATCGATGAAAAACTACTTCCTAATCTTCCCGAAAACAGCGTTGTTGTCGTTGATAATGCCAGTTATCACAATGTTTAAATCAATAAAAGACTATCTATGTCTTCACTTAAAAGCGACATGATACAGTGGCTATCAGCGACAGACAAACCTATAAACGAAACCGAAATTGAAGCGGAGAATAGAGTAAATACATTGTGGAGAATGAACAGAAGACAATTTTTCTTAAGAATTCAAAATGTACCTTATGTGAAACAATACGCGATTGACAAGAAATTTATAAACGCGAGGCACACTATAATAAGACTTCCACCTTACGACGCAGACTTAAATCCTGTTGAACTTGTGTGTGTGTGTGGGGGGGGAATCAAGAGCAAAGCAAGGCAATGCATTTCCGATTCACTGGATGAAAAGAAAGAATTACTGGGAAAGTTATTTAATGAATATTCACCACAGAAATGAGTAAAATGTTGTGAACACGTGAAAAAAATTGAAGATTCTTACTTTGAAAGAGACGGACTTATGAATGAGTGTTTAGATGAACTGATAATTAGATTTGGCGAAACCGATTCAGACTCAGATTCATCGGCCGATACAGACTCAGATGAGTGGGAGAGTGAAACTGAAGGAGAAATGGAAAACATTTAGAAGGTGATTTCTGTTATCATTTATTTATTTATTTTTCATTAAGATTCATTGCGAAGTTTTCCACCTTTTAATTCATATATTACGTTGGTAAGGAATACCCCTAATCATGCTTAATTCATTTAATATTCAAAGAGAAATATTAAAATGCATTAAAAATTTAGTGCAGTCAATATACAGCATTTACACTCAAATGTCGTAGAAAATCCTCAGACCATTCCGCTCCCTCCAGATTGCAACACTGGAAAACATCATCGTCGCTGAGAAGGGAGTGGGGAAATGTAGGATTAGGTGCGCAACAACTAGGCTGCAGCGTTCTGTTTACAAACTTTTTCACTTATACCAATTACTGCTTGCTTGGACATCTTTAAAATTGCCAGTCGATTTCGAATCGACCAGAGGAGAGCGAGTCGACAAGCAGCATTCAATTTCGGTTGAAACAATTGAACACATCCATCGATCTGATTCGGCCTAGTTGCTTCGATTTAGTCGCAAATGCAACGAGTCGATTTAGCCGTGCGACTAAATCGACCAAGTGTAAACGCCCCATAACTTCTGAGATAGGGGAAAGGAGACTTAACATTTGCTTTAATTGCCGCGCTGAAGGAATCCGGTCGTTGTATGCTCGCTGCAACACAATATAAATTAGAGACTCTGTGACAGATTACTTTTCGCTTTTTAAAACGTATTAAAGGAACGGACATTTACAGAAGTAAAAAATTGTTATTTAAAGTGTATATATGCGAGTATTAAAAAGTATTTTTTCTGTTCTTTACTACTATTGATAATAATATTTTTTTCCTTGAAATACTTTGGTCGTTGCACAACGCTGCAACACTAACATTAGCCGCTACTGTTTAACTAGCTAGTAGTTTGACTGGAAGCCGAAGTGACGCGGTAGGTAAGTGGTTAGCGCATTGAACTTCTATTCGGCTGACCCAGACTCAAATCCTGGCCAAGTTCAAACTTTTTCAAATGTTTCAATTTCAATTTCAATACACACTCAGTGTGAGAAACAAGATCTCCTCTCCAGAAAAAAAAAAATGTTGGAATGAAGAGAATTGGAGAAGGTCTGTTAATAGAAACAATAATTTACAAACTTATTTCCAGCAGTTGATCTAGATTTGATATTTTTATCTACTTTCAAGCATTTTCTGGTTCCTACGTGGTCAGTATTTTTACTTATCTAAACATACACCGCCTTATGCAGAGTCGTTTTGACGTATTATTAGCTTCATTCTAAAGATCTGGCTACTGCAGGAAACATATGTTAGTCGAACTCTTTAGTATGGCACTAATCACGTTACAAAACGACTCTGCATAAGGTTCACAGTGTATAAATAATAATACATTAAATACAGAGCAACATTGAGAATGACATATGATGTTCATTGGGCAACGTGATCCGAGCCATAGAGATTCATCTTAGAATGGAGAAATGTTTTGTGCGTCATCTACTCACAATTTTACTTGCATAAAGAACTGACTCAGTGCTGCCAACTGCTGTCAGTACCGACAAAAGTTACGTGTAATTTGGGTTGCATCTGTGCAGGCGTTCTCACACCTGCAACATATCTTGACCACAAGTAATGGAATTAGAGCACTTAGGGAGAGATGCTTTGCTGGTGACTGTACTAATGAATGAGAGTATTTTGAAACTTCCTATTATTTACGTAATTACTTGTTTTTTTGTTAAAAAGAAAGTTTAACTATTTTTGCATAATATGCAGGAAAACTAGAACTTGCAATCCTTCTCGGAACTAGATTAACAAAAATTTTCTTATTTGGGTTCCTTTTTAAGAATTTGTTGATTGTCCTTATTCAACTTACACAATATTTTATATCTTTCATGATAACAAAACAAACCCGTAACTCTAAACATACTTGTGTTATTATTGTATTTTTAAATAAATGAAACAGTAAATTTTATGCAAATTTGGTAGAAAATCATAGTTTCTATAACATTAATTAAATGAAGTGTACAACAATTAACAATTAAAATATCTCAAATGGATAATTTAACAATCTTCACGTACGGTACAGCATTCATGCCGTAATTTTTCATATAAACTTATGGACTGTGAGCTGTCTCTCCATACTCCTTGATCGGTTGCTACATAAATTGATGCACCAATGATGTTTGTTTTTACTCCTAACCTCCCTTCTCCGCAATTACAGAAGAAAGACTTCTAGCTCTTTACTAGTGGGTAACGTTTCCATTATAGCCGACACGTTCCCCCGTTGAATGGCTATGCTTATGCGTTGAATCAGGAAACTTTTTGCTCGATTATCTCCTGATTTCATTGATAGACGGCCGCCAATTTCTTTTATAAATTTGAGGCCTCCTTCTTCCCAAGAATCGCTAGACTCAATTGCTATTCCGACAAAGTAATAGTTATCGAGTAGATTGCTATATTTATTCCTTTTTTCTTTCGCTCTTCGAGCAGCTACGTATCCAGCTTGTTCTATAATCATTAAAAAAAACTCTTGGAATCTTGCGATTCGAAATTTTGATTCGCATACTGAATTGATTTGATTGAATTGGTTTCATGCAGTAGTTTGTGATTGGCGGGAATTTGGAGTTGCTAGTGTTTTGAGGTGTCTGAGATAATTAAAATTTAATTATTAGCGACATGGAATCGGAAGAAATTAACGATGTAAAAGAAGATACAAGTTCAACAGCTTTGGTCATTAATAGTAGAGATGAAAATCAGAGGGTGTTAACTGCTCTGTTGTGTGTAAGTAGATAATGTACCAATTTGATATGCTGTTCGTATATGGTCCTATTTAAATTTTTGCCTCATAAGTGGTAATAAGAATAATCATGCTATTCGAGAAGTAAACATACTTCAAATCCACGTAGAGGTAATGGATATAAGTGTAATTTCTTCAAGGATCGTACTCCATATGACTTAAAAAGTCAACTCAAAAACCAACAGTTCATATCAAAGTGGAGGAATAACTTCCGTGTTATTCTAAGATTGAATTTATTTTAATATCCATAATTGAATTCATGAATTATAGTTTTATTCCTTCAGGAAGACGACTACTAGTTCCTTAAGAAATGTTCCTCATAGTGGAAATTGTATTTCTGGATGACGTGCCATGCTGATATATGTCGTAAAAATAAGTGCAAATAAACATAAACCAATCTGTGCTAGGTGAACACTGAAAATACGAAGTGTTTGTAATGGCATAAGAGTAAAGCGAAGATCGTGAATCCCCACGAGGGCATATCTGTGTGGAGCAGGGCCGTCGACGACGGGATTTTATGACCGTAATCGAGGACTGTGATCGTCATGTTACTTAATCCCGTACGTGTTGGACAACTTTATCGTTATAGTTCTTGACTTAACATAGGCTAGTACGTGTTCAATAGCATGAGGTTTCGGTTACTTTTATATATATATATATATATATATATATATATATATATATATATATATATATATATATATATATATATATATATATAGATAGATAGATAGATAGATAGATAGATAGATAGATAGATAGATAGATAGATAGATAGATGAAGGTGGGTTTGTAGCTAGATTGGTTTCTTTATCAAAGCCGAATATAGGCGGTTTAGTAGCCATAGCCAGTTTTTTTCTCATACGCCCACTAATTATGTACAGATTGATGGGAAGGTTCTAGAACACAGGTCCCCCTATGTAAATTAGTAGCTAGGTTGGATCCTTTGTACCAAAGTTTAATATTTAATTCATATAGTATTTCCGAGCGAGCGTCAGCGAGTGAAGGAGTGTTAGAGCTCCGCAGGGCACGTTGTTTTCTGTGTATCACAGCTAAATGGTAAGGGGGACCTGTGTTCTAGAACCTTGCCCAGATGGATAATATACGGAAGAACTTAAGCTGTGTAAAAGCAATTATTTGTGCGAAGAAATAGCATGTACTAGTAAGTTGAGATTATAAAAGTAATTATGATTGCCAAAACCGTATCAACATGACCTAGATGGGCAATACGCTACTATGTATTGTAGTGTTGATTAGAATGCATTCCACTTCAAGAGAAGGCGAAGGTTATTGTCGCCACGAGGATGTGCCTGTAGAAAGCAGGCGCAATAGCAACGGTGGATATACGCGTAAACATTTTTTAAAACTTATTTTATTAATGGGTAAAAGAAGCACGCACTAACTTGTGAATGTTAATCTCTACAAGGTAGCTTTACACATATTCAGTACCGTACAGATTATGTATAGGGAAAGTCCCTTATGACTGTGCGAGTCACATTTCTTGGTGGAAATAGTATTCTAATGCTTTCTATACTAGTCTTGTTCGTACTAGTAGGACACGAGTGTACTTATAACAGGTAAAGTTGTTGGGCACCACCTGAAATGATTATTCACAAATTAGTTTTTCCTTTAGTACGAAGCGTAGTTTTCGTGCATATTAAGTATGTGTCACTTTATAAAGTTGTTTTACTTCACTTTTCCTACTTTAAGTAATAACTGAGTACGTTCTTGGGTGTTAATTTCTTGATGTATGCCCCCCTAAATTATTACATACAAACGTCAGAACCTGCAAATTCATATCCCATAGAAATAATTATTCATGAAACAACATGCACCAACTTTCCAGCAGTGATGAACAATATCAACTGTTCTTATCAACATTTCAGACAAATCTCGTACGCCTTTCATAGGAATGTTTTGGGCTAAATTCTAACGACGTTGTCTGTTCACACAACCAACGTCGTTAGAATTTAGCGCAAACATTCGGATGGGCGATCGAGATTTACTCCTGAAATATTGATAAAATGTTTGAGAGTAGATAATACTTATCACTGCTGCAACACATAGGTTAGTACTTATTGCGTTAAAATGAAGAAATAGTTCGTAACAAAATACCCATTTTGAAACCAAATGATCTGAGTTGTGGCACCAAAGAAACCATGCCTTTTTTTTAATTTTTTAAATTTTATTGTATAAACCTTTTTTACATCAAAACCCTGACGGCGATCCTCCAGGATGGTGCTTGCCTCGTATAATTTCCCCAAATCCATATTTTCTAAGATCTTCACTCTGTGAGATGACGTAGAATTTTCACATTTATACAACTTTCCCAACGGGCTAGATTATGTTTGTATGTGTTTTGTTTTGGGACTTTTTCGATAATGATCGCGACAATGAAAGATTATTGTGTGAAGTAGTACCATACATTTTCATTATTATTATGTACTGCCTAGAGAGTTTTGTTTCTTATTGCCATATTACACTTAAGTTTTATTTTTTCAATAACCACCTCGTGTGTATTACATATAGTTTTTGATTATAATCTTTCCGTTGTTCTTTGGAATACAGTTTGTGGCGAATATTTGAATGAATGACTACCAAAGCCAGATGGTAGTGGCAGTGCGGCGTTCACTTAGCGTCGTATTTATAGTCGGAAGTTACTTAAATGAAAGTGGAGCTTGTTTCTGGCTAAGCGGTTAGCGTACGCGCCTTTGGCGTGGGAGATCCGAATCCGATTCCCGGCGGAAGCTCATATGGTTCGGATTTCAAGTTAATCAGTAGGTCCACGTCTCATATAGCCTCGCTGCTGAAAGGGACGTTAAACTCAAAATCAACTCAACATTGAATGAAAGTAGAAGCGGTAAGACCGTAGCCAGAACACTAAGACAAGAAAAACATTTTTTTAGCTCTAGATAAACTATATATAATAGAAAGCTTGTAGAAGAGTTAATGAGCTGCATAGAAACAGAAAAATTTGAAATGCATTTAACAATTAGCATAGTTTAATGTGATGTGTAACCCAAAACTGATTACGAAAAAAATGCATATTTTTTGTTTGAAGTGGATATAAGGCATGTTTGCCTGCCTGTAGGGATGTACCGATATATCGGTATCGGCAAATGGGCACCGATATTTATCGAACTTTTTTGCCGAACTATTTTCGATTTGTTTTAGACTTAAAGTTGATCTAAATTATTATCATTTGTACAATAGATTTCTTTATGCATGTGTACGCCTTTGATTTGCACTACTCGTACTCAACTGATATTTTTACTATCTCCATGCCAAAGTACTGGCAAAGAAAAGCCAAAGGTCCTCAGTCACGATCATGGGCGCCCGAAGAAAGTTTTCTGGGGAGGGCCTATTCCATGGTTGCTATATTACGTCTGGTTTTTAATATACGTGGTTTGCTATAGTACGTATACATTTTCGTGAGCCAGGGAGACGGACCTCACCCTGCCCTCCTCCTTCCTGCGCCCCATGGTCAGGATAGCAGACCCATCATTTGAATCCCAAACGAGGCAGAGGTTTCAGTTCAGAAGAAAATGCTATGGTAGAAACCCAGAAGACGCTCACTTTGTCATTATTTTTTGTCATTGTCATTATTTTTCCTACTTACTGGTTAAAAACAATTAGTTCTAAAGTAATAAATATCGTTTTCGACTTCGCTTGAATAATCCTCTTATTATTATTATTATTATTATTATTATTTATTATGGTATACACAGCAAGCAACACCTGGTTCACCACGCATAATTTTTTAAACAATAAGAATTGGTAGCGGTAGTATCCATTAGCATTATATGTATGGAGTGGTGGCGATGAGGTGGGCAGTTGCCCCCACTTTTTTGAAGTGCCCCTTAATGTATATAGTTTCATTTAGAAATTTAAAGTTTTTGTACGTATTACTGATTCATAGAAAAAAATAGTGCCGTATGATATTTACTGTGGCGTGAGTGCGTATTGGTTATTTGCCTTCCCGTGGAGTTAAGAAAGCTACATGAATTGCCACGAAAATGGTCCAAAAATTAACCTTTTGGAGCGCAATAATTCCAGCGTAATTTCATTTCTTCTTACAAGGATTCGATATGTTAGTCAGCCGCTTTGAAATTAATTGAGAGAACATTTCGCAAAAGAAGAGAAAAAGTTCACAAGTTATTCTTTAATTGCACAAAAATCGACAGTTCCTAAAAATGTCTTTTCTTCTTTCTAATAGTAAGGAATATTGATTTTAAAAAATAATAATAAGAAGAAGAATCAACTTCTACCTTTTTCTTGTTTTGCCTACAGCATTTATGATATTCCGCAGTTACAAATTGGTGGTGAAAGAAAAAGGTCTCTTTTTTTTTCACTAGCAGACACAACAAAGTTCTTTTCTCTGACTTTTTTCTTTGAACAGAAAATAGCAAAAGACAAGTGAGAATGCTCGAAGAGCATTGCCAGAACGAACTGAAAAAGAATTAATTTTTTCGAAATTTATATGAAATTTTATATTAAATGTATTTGATTAAATTCAATAGATAATACACTTACATATTTGGAACCTGCGTAATAGGAGATCTGTTGAATTAGGTATATTGAGCAGTCACTTTTTATCAATGATGTCAATTTAACCTATTTTTGACCAAATCTAGCCTCAAATGTAAGTTACTTTTTTAAACTCTTTTGCCACTTTTTGGCTTCTTTATTAGCCGTTAAATTAATTGTAGAAATTGTTTTTCTTTCAAAATAAACTTTTTTTAAAAAACAAAATAGCCTATTTGTCATTATATATCATCGTATTAATTGATTTCTCTAGACAGAGGATATTTTATTACGCAACAAACATTTTTTTTTTATTCTTCTCTCTCCCCACCCCCAGATTAAAAAATTTTCACATTTCATTACAAGAATGAAAGTTTTCTAATACAAAGTTAGTAAGCTGTTCGTTTCTTCAAGCTACAAAGATTGTTTTTGTTTATTAAGGAAACAAATAGGATATCTAATTAGCTTCAAAACTCAATGCAATCACGATGATTCATGTGGATGTACGGAGAAACAAGAAGTGTTTATAAGAACTATGACCTGCCGAAAGAAGTGCTACTGAAAATTCGGACAATAGCAGGCCACATAAACACAACCAATCCCCATTCCAACGATGGTGCATTCAGTTCCAGCGCCTCGGATAGCTGCGATGTCATCGATGATGACTTATTTCAATTAAACTGATAATATGGATGTTGATTTTCACAAATCAGATGAGTTGATGAGATTTTATTGTGATTTAGTCATGTATGTTGCTTGTTAGTCTTCTGTGAATAAAATTCCATATTTCATATTTTACTATCTCACTTATAATCCTACACACAAAAGGGGGTCTAAAATCTACAATGTGTTATAGGTTAGCAGTTCAAAATCTAGCGATTTTTTGTGTAAAAAGCTTATTTCTGAAGACCATCTAGCCTATTTTCTTCAGAGGTTGTTGGCAACACTGCTTTTTATCACCGTATATACATTGAAAATGAATATATAACCAGTGGAAACCGGTTACTATTTGTTAACAAAATGTTCACCATCTTCTTAGGTATTGTGGACACCAATATCATCTCTTTATGACTTACGATCACCAAGATATGGTTCCTTAAATCTTCCGAAATCGGAACTTTTTTGGCCAATATCTTGGGAATTGGAAGTCATAGAGATGATATTGGTGTTGATCAGTACCTACGAGAACGTTGAATATTTTGGTACCAAATAGTGACCGGTGGCCACTAACTAACTGGCCATTGGCCAAATTACACAATTTTGCAGACAGAATTTTAAGGTGTTCATGAGCAGGGAATCAAATCTCTTAGATCTTCGTTGTTTAAGATTAAATTTAGGGGAAATATATTTTTTGTGTGGAACCTAAGATAAAGTTTTGCTTTACGTCCGTGTGTATCAAAATTGGCCTTATATCTAATATACCTTATTATAATGTTGATCATTTCATTATTCTGAAAATTCCTGATAATATGTAAGGAATGTGTCCAAAAGTATCGGTATCGGTGAAAAAGTGGTATCGGTACATCGCTACCTGCCTGCAGAACACAAAATAATCTGGAACTTTCATGGAAGAAAGTCATGGAAATATCCAGAGTATGCAGAAATCAGTCACATTAGCACAAGAAATTACTAAATCCATCCTACACGCAGCGCTGTGAGGAATCATTGTCAAGCCATTAAGGAGAGAAATCTTTCCTCCTTTAGGAGAAACAGACCAGAAGTACTAAAATTTTAAACTACGTTATCTATTTTACCGCATAATTATTGGTTTTCTTGCAGCGAAATAAGTTACAAGGATTTCTTGACTGCTTATTCTTTGAACATAAATTTACGGAATTCGAAAAAAAAATTTCCTAAACTAAGCACCAGTTCTGAAATTCAAGTGCCTCAATAATACAAATCCAATTCGATACATTATCCTACATGCTTTGCCCTTAAATTATAGTTATTGGTATAAATAGTATATTTGGAACAGTAACATTGTCCGATTCTGAAATTTCACCGGTATGCTTGCATAGTTCCTACTCAATACTTAAACACGAGTCTTTCTTTCACACCGGCATGCTAAAATAATTCGTCAATCGAGATTACTTCAAATGCTTCAAAGTATTTGATTCCACACGTTTCAAGGTAAATCTGGAAGGAGCAAAATTTTGCTAACTATAAAGCAGATTCACAGACAAGCACCATAGAGTAAAGAGATACAGTAGACAATACCCACTATTAAATGGAATTAAATGTAGTTGAAGTTCAAGGTGAATTGGAAATTTGAACTTAATAATGAATTTACTATAACGTGGTTTCATGTGTAATCCATCCAAAAACATAATTACTGGCAGGTAAAAATTGGAAATAATAACAGGAAAAAAAAAAGTTAGTCTCGTCTTTCCAGTCGCCATAGCGACTTGGCGCCCGTGATTATTCGAGTATTGTGTATTTATTGAAACAAATGACTCAAAGTTTCTGAGGACTGAGCACTCCCTGACTTTCCCTATCTACGACGTAAATTATTTGTTAGCCTAAATAAAGAAAATCGTTTTTTCTGATACCTACGATAATTATAGCAGGTCGTATAAAATGGGTACATATACCACTAAAGTGAGAAACATGCATGAGGTTCGTAGAATATTAGTTGGAAAAAGAGACTTTGTAGGTAATTTAAGAAAATATAAAGTTGGATCATAGGGAATTGAATTTAAAAATCGTAATTGGTTTGGATGCATATGACAGGATTCACTTAGAGATTTGTCTGTTTGACTATGGACCTTTTAACGTCCTTCAGCCATAGAGTAAGCTATTTTGATAGTGATGATGATAATAATGAATATTCACATGTATTTTCTTTCACAGGATTCAAACGTAGCTTCTGCAGATGTTTTGGAAGCTGCTATTGATCAGGAGCTTCAATTAGAAGAAATGAATTCTTCCTCGCTGAAGAAGAAACAAGATATTTATGGGGCGATCAAAGGTTAAATACTTTTTGTCTCATGTAATGACATGAAAATGTGTGTTTTGACAATAATGTAACTTAGTGTAAATGTTCATAATCTTTCTTCAGTTTGGTTGTAGCAATTTGGTTTAACTTTTCTCGCGTGCGTTGTATCAGAATCATGACAAAAACAAATGATTAAATCAGGGCGCGAAATTTACTTTTTTAGTTTGGCGATAGGCATTTGGTCTTTACTTCGTTTTCCTTTGAATTAAAAAAAAAAATGATCAATTTCTCTAATCTGGGTACTGGACTTAGATCTAAATTTCGTGTCTTAGGTTAAATAATTAATTGAATTCCCTGAATTACGTGCACAATATAGGCTCTACCACATAGCGAACATGGTACGATCAGTGATCGAACCTCAGTCTTAATCTACTTGACACTACTTGTGGAATCAGTTAGTTAATTTCTTATTGCTTTAATTTTATACGTATATTTGTTCTTGTAAGTACTAATAAATACTATTTATATGAAACATTATTTGTAGATGTAGAAATTGGAACAGTTTGGAAGACCAGAATTGAATGTGCAAATGCTTCCGTGCACAAATCGACAGTTGCTCCAGTTCATTTTGGGAAAGACGGCGTTTATTCCATTGTATTATTGGATGATAATGAAAAAGATGTGGATTTAGGGGAGTGCTTTACTTACACTGGAGAATCAGGAAAGAATTCCAAAGGAGTTGACCATCACGTAAAAGTAAGGACAAAACAGCGAAATCAAAAGGAAATTGTAGTAGTATTGTATTGATATAAATAAAATGGTCTTTATGTATGGTTGAGTCTATATCATCGATTTTACGTAACCTAAATAGGCCTGTTTTGATATTTCTCATACATTACACACACACACACACACACACAGAGAGAGAGAGAAAGATAGATTCATTCATTCATTCGTTCGTTCTTTCTTTCTTGCAAGAAGAAATTAAAACATTGGCCTTTTTAAAAATGTTATTGGTTATTGAGCATATGGAACACATTATAATTATAATAATTAACAACTTACCTGAATGATGATCCTTTCATTTGTTGTTTAGCCTATATTTCAAGTGCTTCCAGTGGGGACTTTTCTTCACGGCTTAGGCTTAAGACTTTTTTTCTATGCAGGTCTTCACATAGTTTTTGTAACTACTACTAGTACACACCACTAGTTAGTAATTACTAAAACTTACGAAGACCTGAATAGAAGAAAATCTTAACTCGAGCTCCGGAAGAAAAGAGGAACATTACACAGTTGAGTTGTTACTTGTTTTTAAAATTCTTCGGGTTACAGTGAATGATAAGAGGGCGAAGAAGTGAGTGTTCGGAGAAAAAAAAAAAAAAAAAAAAACTTGGCACATACATATTTCATCATTTTTTTTAAACAAAACAGTCATCTTTGTTGGTAATAAACTAGATAACCTTAACATAAAATCAGTAATTCTTACTAATAAATTCAATTTACAAAGAACATATGATTAATTAAACACATGTGTTCATGAACTCATCCAAGTTGTATTTCGTTCCCAATATTAGTAGCTGGTAATTTCGGTGACTTAAATTCTGTCTCCATCAATGCTTTAGAAAGAATAAGTTAGGGAATATGAGGTATAATAAGTTGAAGTCACTTGATGTGTTGAGTGATATTCAAAGACTGATAGTGAGAAAATTTAATACTAGCTCAAGAAATGAACTTGGTATCCTGGTTACTGTGACGGTGCGCAATCCACAACGCTACCCGATTCGCTTCGCGAACAGCAGTGCCCTTTTCTTATTCTTCGGTGTTCAATCACTCAGATCAGCCACTTTCTATTGTGCTAGGATAACCCGGTGTTCTATACTAGTTATACATGCTATACTGTATGGTTGAGTTACACATGTATATAAATGTAGAAATAACCTTTTTTTCCCCTCTCAAACTTGCCTCTAATTTTCAGAATTAAAAATGCAGGGTTAGCTCGACAATTGAATCCGGGTCTCCTGCTCTACTGGGTTACCCTAGTACAATAGGAGTTGTGGTATAGTTCAAGTGGTTTAAGTTAGTCTAAACGGCCGAGCATCTGACTCAAGAGTGAGAAATTGTATGGCTGATTCTAATCAGACAACGGATTTGATAACTTAGTAGTTATCGCACCAACACTTAATAGTAAACGAGAGACCAGAGTTTGATTCATGGTCTGGTCTTTTATTTTTTCATTGTATTGTTTTTACCATTTACATTTTAGCTAACGTAATTATTGTTCTGTTTTCAGATTTCCTAACCTATCTATGCTAACTGCTCCGATAAAGGCAATAGATTGTACAAGTACTTTTATGTGAATCTCGCCAGTTTTCGATATCTCGAGCTAATTATTCGCACTCTGATGGCTAGTACATATTCTGAGTTCTTCATTCCCGCATTTGTTTATCGAATTTTGCTGCCACTTTATACATTCAGACTGTTTTCACCTCTCCTTTGTCTGTGTACAGCCCCTCCCCCAAATTTCATATTCATGCTGTCTGCGTGAGGCAAAATTATGCTTTTTATGCATTTCGATTTTGAAGTCCTTCGACAGTGATCGCTCTGATAAAAAGTTCTACAGGGATAGTAACAAGCATTTGCTGACAATTAACGTGTTTTATTTCATCGTAGACATTTTTGTTTGTTGTAATTACGTATTTGTTTAAATTGATTTATAAAAAAACACGCAAAGGGAAGTTATAATTTAGTCTGTCTCCGTCTGTCCGTTACACCGTCTGTCCGTTACGATAACTCTTAAACTAGGGTGACCAGACGTACTGATTTTCGCAGTACAGTACTGTTTTTCAAAGAGCTGTCCTGCGTGTTGCAAAGACATCTAGAAAATGGAGAAATATCCTGACTTATTTGCAATACTTTAATGTTTCATTCTTTATTCATAACATTTCGAATCACATGCACTCTTTTGCTGAATGATAAACCATTGTTTTTACTGAGAATGCCTTGTCGAGATGTCGGTAAGGCAAGAAAGGTTTCTTATTTCAAGATACGACAGTAATGCTAAACCAAGTTAAGTAGAAGTTCCCTCGCGTCAGTCTAAATTTTTCTTTCTTCCTTAAAATAACCCCATGCTCCGAAAATTGGTAAACAAAATAAGTCACGAGTTCCACTTTTCTTTGTTGCCAGCTATAGCACGTATACTTAAACTTTATCCAGTCTTAAAATCGTATTTTCTATCACAGGATAAGTACCCACAATCATTGAAATGTCTGAAATAGGGCTCTTATTTTATTCAGTTTTTAGTGATTTTGTTCATTTTCTTGAACATCAGTATTATTTAAAGTTCAGCATTGGTTGCTGAACTGAAAGCAAAGTTGATTGATAGATATAACTACGTGTTTTTTTTCTCTCTCGTAGTGAAGTCAAAACTAAAAAATATCTTGAAGAAAATGGGGTACTATGCAAGGGTGCCGATTTCTCTGTAAATTTGGGGGGCCCATTCAGACGCAGAAGGCATATATGAGGATTTTAAGACAAATTACATTCAAATTAGCCCAAATATTGTATATTTTTAAATACAATAAGGGGGCTCACATCAGCTTTGGGGGGGGGGGGGCTCGGTCCCCCAGGGTCGGCGCCCTTGGTACTATGTGTATCGAATTTTGAGAGATGTGTGTGTCCATTTTATTCAACTTGTATTGTATATTGAACAGTGGTCTGTTTTCGCAGACTTTAACATTTTGAATTGGACAAGACTTAACTCAGTAACTGAATGGGATAATGTCCAAAGAAGCTTGAAGTACATTACCAAGTATGTGATTTGTGGAGTTCAGTATATGCCTCCCTGCCACAAATGCTCCGACTGAGGGAGTATTTTTTCTATAATTTGTGGAATCAGAAATCTCAGTTCGAAGCTTTTAAACTCCTAATAATAACCGAATGTAACTATAATTGTACCTGCAGTGAATTCCAGGGCATAAGTTTGCAAAACAGCAAGTTACTACGCACTGTACATACAAATGAAAAATATGTCACCAAGTATTGCACTGATGTTTAATTGGTAAACAGATACCACATATTAATGAAAAAAAAATAACATTTTTGGGGAAAGTTTATAAGGTAATGGATAAATAACCGTTAAGAAAAACCACATTTCTATGTTTCATTAAAATTTTATGCTTTAACATACTTAAAGTGACTCCTGCATGTTACTCCATCAAATTGTTTTAAATTTTTTCATCAATCTTGTATTTGTCTTTCATGAAGGTATTTGCTGTGTTGAATTCCTTCAAATTGCTAAATGAAATAAGAACGTGCGTATTGCCAACGCAGTAGGATATATATATATATATATATATATATCCTACTTTTTGCATGTCAGAATCTGGTCACCCTATCTTGAACAGAAACGAATTCTTTTCTCATAATAGATAGCTAGATTGATTATTTCGGCCGAGTTCGTGAATGGAGTCATCGGTTAATATCTTCACAAGTAACCATGAATTTAAGGGACTTTTTTCTACTATTGAAACAAAAATAGTGGAAGTTACATATCGTGCCATTCATCTCCGGTTGACATCTACGGGGAGAAATTGAAATTTCTAGTGCGAGATTTTTTTTCTTTAACTGTCTACGAGAGAGTGTTTTCTCCATTATTATAGAAGGTTGATCGGGATACATATCATATTGATTCTTGAAGTCCACTTTTTTGAAGAAGAGCAGTGTCGCGCCAATAGTTGTGTTCCATTGTATCACCAGCATTATTGACTATCGCAAAATTCACTGCAATAAGCTAAGTTAGAGTAAAGTTATAAGGAATTTCATCCTACGTGGAGATTTTCCATAAACCAGTGAAGGTTGTTGTAGACATCGTTTGGGCTGCCATTAGGGTCTTTCTTTTACAAGGAAATAACACAGCAAGGGAATAACTCAGATAATCGTTTCCTGCTCCATTGTCATAAATTGCAGAAAGCTTTATCCATCTGAACATGCGCATGGTTCTTGGTGACTTCGTACAAATGATTAGAATCGTGATTCCTGGAAGTTAGCAGCGTTCACCATCACAGTCTTATTCCTCACGTTTCCCTCACTCCCCCTCGTAATTGTGGATCCCAGCTCGCGCCTTTTTGGTGGACAAACATCGTATGCGTGGGTTTTCTCGGGGTTCTCCTGTTTCCTCTACTTTCTTCATTCCACCATTTCATTCATTTCTCATCATCACCGTCTCCTTTAGCCTAGCCGGCATAATCGTGTGACGTAAAACTTAAAAGATTTAATTTCATTTTTTCCCTCGTAAGTGTATCTGACGACAATCATGATTCTACGGTGTATGCGGGTAAAATTCTGTCAATCCCTTGCCAGAGGTGTAACTAGATGTAACAGCCCGAAAATTACGTTAATGCGTGAGATAAATGTAAGGCTCGTCCAGACCTCTTAGTTTTAGCCAGCCATCTTCCATTTTGACCCTGCCAAATGTCTTTCGTACAGTTTGTCTTACGCTTAGCAACGTGACGCAGAAAGAAGTTATGAATCCGGTCCATATGTACGAACTGCAGACCAAGGTGGTGGCAACTGACGTGGCTGAGTGCGACTGGGCTAGATTTATTCTCTGGGTCGTCACAATAAGCTTTTGTGGGTTTTTCTAGCATACTAGTCCACGGAGTATCTCAGGGCACACTTTCGCTGATAACCTCGAACAGTTGAATATTTGTGCATGGGCCCCATTTGTGTTTGTTGACCACGATATCTTTTTAGCTGTGGTCCCAGAGATGGTTAAACCATTTTTCCAACACTCTCGCGTCCTTTCAGTTGGGCAAAAATTGTGGTGGAAATGAATATTGATGTACCATTTGAAATAACGGTCCACTTTTGATGGCATTCACAGTACCATCACAACATTCCGGCTCTTGTAAGCTGAGGCACTACTAATAATGACGCCAGAATCATGTTTCTGGTGCTACATTAGCGTTGTCAAATAAGTTGAACATAATCCGATTAAACTTCTGTATTATTATATGAGTATCTTCATAATCATTTAGAGTGTGTACGCTCCTTCGATGTGGGAGATCGGGATTCTATTCCTGGTGGAAGCTCATGTGTTTCTGATCCCATGCTAGGCATAGCCAAGCCTCACATAGCCGCAGAAAAGAATCTTAAACTTGAACAACAGATTTTTCAGTCGACTGAGGATTCAATTTCCTTTCCAAAGCACGAAGAAAGATATCGTTAACTTGAATAAATTTTCCTCAGAGATAGGAACAGGGGGAAGGGATAAAACATTTCTCAATGTATACAGCTTCTGCGAAGTAGATATTCTCTCTTTATCCCTTCATCTCGTTGACTGGATGACTAAGTCTATAAAATACACAAACACTTCATTATAATGGACTGGCCATGAAATACTTCAAAAAAATCTGTGTACCCTTTATATATGTAACAAGGTTTATTGCTGTTCCTAACAATGTATTAGGAACCAACTGATTTATTATTCTTACTGTATCATTTCAGAATCTCCGCACCACTTTACAATCCAAAGACCAGTCATTATCTAAACTTAATATGGCACTTTGTGAGAGTTGGAAAACCAAAAATCCTGTTCGAGTTGTGAGAGGACATGAGATGAAAAACAAATATACTCCAGAGGTTGGCTACAGATATGACGGTAATAATAATAATATTTGCCATCTAATTTATGAAGTAAACGTAACGTTATAACTTAACGAATAAGTTCAGAGAATTGATGGCATTAGACAGCCCGCTAGACATGAGGTTTGTATACATAAGCAACCAAAATAAAAATGGTAAATAAATAAACTGAAATTGTTTTAACTTGCTGTAGTGTTCTCATATAATAGCATAGTTCATTATTAGAGACCGAATTTTGTAGGCAATAAAAAAGTGGAAAATAATAATTAAAAAAACTCGAAATATAGAACGTAACGTTTAATGACATCCAAGAACTGAAATTAAATAATGAATACTGTTTAAATAATCTGGATCAGTGGTCGCCAAACTTATGAAGCTTCTGAGCTACCGTACAGTTTTTAAATCCTATTGTGAGCTACCAACCACAAGAACTATCAACTTTAAAAAAATCTTAACATTTGTTTGTGGAGAAATCAAGGTTAGCCAACCTCACGATCGACGGTTTGGCGATCACTGATCTAGATAATGAATACTGTTTAAATAATCTGGAAATATCCTTAGCATTTGTACAGAACATCGTCTTAAGAAAAAAAGTATGAAATTCTTTTAATGTCCATGTAATAAATTATGGAATTCTTTTCATGCAAGTAACAATTACGGCATATTACCACTCCTCGGCAGTCCAAAGTTTTTACAGAATTTCACACACAACAAAAAATTAATGATCACTTAGTAATGAATTGTTAAGTGCATTTTAATTTAATAGGTTTTGGCAATCCGTCACAAGGTTATTAACAAGATATTTCTTTAAATCTTTAGTTGTTAGGTTGTCGTCCAGCAATATTTCTATTTCCAAGAATATAATCTCGGAGCGAATTTAAAGCACGCAAGAATACAAATTCACTTGATATATTTTCATCTCTAAATATTTGTCCAATTGTCATTAATTTATCCAAGTGCTTATTTTCCGTGAGCTTGACCAGTAAGTTAGATTTTCTAATACTTAAATTTCATGGAACTGACAAAATTTGAAACAAAATGAACATCCTACAATTTTGTATCAAGTCTAAAGGAGACGGTCATCATATGAAAAAATGGTGAAGTGGAGAGTGGGAAGAAACGGGGAAAACCCAAGCATACAATGTTTGTCCACCACAAAGTCCACTTGGGTCGAGCAGAGAGTGGGAGGAAACGGGGAAAACCCAAGCATACAGTGTTTGTCCACCACAAAGTCCACTTGGGTCGAGCAGAGAGTGGGAGGAAACAAAGAAAACCCAAGCATACAGTGTTTGTCCACCACAAAGCCCACTTGGGTCGAGCTGGGATTGAACTAGGGATTCCACGCAACAATAGTGAGCGCTCTACCACAGCTACCGCTGCGCCTAACAAGAGATCAATGCAGTTGTGCTAACACAGTCCTGATTTTGAAGAAACTGCAACAAATAGGCAATATTTGGTGTGTAAGCAATAATATAGACATTATGGAGTATAGAATTATAAAGGACATCACGATACACGTGAAGGTCTAAACTTATAGACTTATGCTTTATAATTTATATTATTAATAAAAAGTCAAGTAAGTGTGTCGGGATGTCGCTATTCAATAAAGTGTATCGTCAGTCAGAAAAGGTTAGAAACCACTGTTGTAATGTATCAACCTTGGAACTGAAACCAGGGTTCACGTGCACTGGAGGTGAGTCTCATAGCTGCCTTTCACGCAAGGAACGTATGTAAATTGTTTGTGTGTTGTGGAACATACTATCGTATACCCACCTTGTAGCACAAATTAAACACGTTCACACATGCACGTGTACTATTTCTGTTTATTATTAGCACTTCGTTTAATTGTTTAGTATATATATGTATACTTTTGTTTTAACCCAGGAGGGGCTACAGATTAGTAGCATTTGAATATTGTAATTATAAGTTAACATACTTTATGTACTTAATGTAGAAATATGGCAGCATGTTAAATTCACTTTGATGAGTTTTTTTCGTGATGAGTCGCATTTATTGTACAAAAAGAGATCCGAATACTTCATTGTATGTCTTCTTTCCCTCCTTAGGTCTGTACACAGTTGAGAGGTACTGGAGAGCTAGAGACGAAGGAGGGATTTTCCTTCATAAATTTGCGTTTAAACGTTGTGACGATCAACCGCCACCGCCATGGAAATTAAGATCTTCGCCCGTAAGTTTTTATTAATATATATATTGTTAATGTGATTCGCTTGAAGGGCACTCTTATAAAAAAAAAAATCTTAAAAGTATCTTGTTATGAATTTGTTATAAAAAGCATCTGAAGAATTGTGAACTGTGAAGCCTCAAGAACTGCTAAATAGTTCATTTTAGTTATGATTTATGTAATTAGTTTCCATCCTATCGTATCTCCACTAAAACTTTTTATTTTTTTAACTATGTCTTCACAATGATGACAGCAACGTTTAGTATGATCTTTTAGTGTTCGAGCACTGTAAAAAGTACAACAATGACACTTCCTATGCTGTAATTTATAAGTGGTAGCAGGAAGCTGGTTGTTCCTCTTAACCTATTCTACAAGGCAACCTTCGTCGATCCATTACTACAGTAGCGTCAGATTCCTCCGTTAAGTTAAGTGTAATAAATTGTGACATTGACCGCATCACGATGTGTTGTGCAACGTGCCCGTTCTCTCGAAATATTTGTTTGTGTTGAAATTTGTTTATTTACTATAATGGCGAACTCAATGTAGCGCAAACATTAGTACACACACGAAGCATGCAAGTGTCTAAATATACGATATGATACGAGAAGATAGTAGCCTAGATCAGACATACTAATAATTTATCAGTTATGGAAATTCCTTTGTTGTAAAAGGCACAACGCGTTTGTTCTGGCGTTTGTTACCATCCATCTATATATCTTCTATCTTTTGTTAATTTTATTTAATGTAAAAACAGAACGCAAGAAAAAGAAAAAATAATTATATATGCCAAATAACAAGTTAATGCCAAAGATAAACCATTACAATACGTATTAAACTATCGTTATAAATATATTGTGAAAGGACAAGATGCCCGTTCTTGCGTTAGTTACTACTGCGGCCGTCCCACGAAATTTGGGAACATAGTTTAAGTTAAAATCCTTAATTTTAGTCTAATTACGTGTTCTGTCGTTGCTCTTTCAACCAATCGCCTGCCCTTAAAGTGTAATGTAATTACACATTTTTCATGACTGGAGAAAAGAAATCCGTGATGCCGGGTTTTAATTCTCGATAGGACCATGTGTGATTTAGATTCAACGTTAAACAGTTGGTCTATATTTTGGTGTTGAAAGTGAATGGTCGAATTAATTGCTTATTTACTTTAGAAACGATCGAAATTGAATGCATATTTGTTTCAATTCATCATAAGAACTTAATAAATATTATAAACTAGCGTCAATTACCCATTTTACTAGGTTAAAACAAGAAAAAAATATTAATATGTTCCGGTAGTCAGTCAGTTTTTACTATTGCTGTATTGCTGAAACACTCTCTGATATCGGTCATTTTCGACCAGATTATATATATTCCCTTCCCCCTTCCGCGGGTTATGGGGCTGAATTTGGATTTAATCAGCATCGGAATTGTTACCGTTCATCTCAGCTACACCAAAAACTATGGTTTCGGCACTAATATCGGTCATTTTCGATCATTTTTAGATATTTTCCCCTCCCCAAGCTACGGGGCTGAATTTGGATCTAAATAGCATCGGAAATGTCACTGTTCTTCTCCGTGACCCCGAAAACTATAGAGTCGACACTAATACCGGTCATTTTTTACTATTTTTAAATATCTCTCCTCTTTCTCTCTCCTAAATTGCATCGTCAAAGTGAAATGATGAAAACCATCCCAGACCCAAACCGCATTTATGTTGAAAGTTTAATCGAGATTGGTTGGGTGATTCAAGAGTTGTTATATATATATATATCCTCCCCTCCTCAAAGTAAATGATAAAAGAAACTTCCCAGGCCCGAACCTCATCAATGTGAATAATTTGATTGAAATCGATCGAGTAGTTCAAGAGTTATTAAGTCACGAACATTGTCACTTTCATTTTTATATATATTGATTTTTGCATATCTTCCTCCTCCCCTAAGTTGCATCATCAAAGTGAAATGAAGTGAAATGATGCAAACCATCCCAGGCCTGAACCTCATCTATGTTGAAAATTTGATCGCGATTGGTTAGTGGTTCAAGAGATTGAGTCACAAACATAGTCACTTTCAATTTTGTAATATAGATATACGAGAAACGAAGCTAGTTAGCTTTTAAGTATTAGTTAGTTTTGTGTATCCGTTTCAAATTACACTTTTGATGTATGTATGTATGTTAATGAGTGTGTAACTGAATGATTTTTACAAAATCAATCTAGGATATTCAGTTGGAGAAATAGATTAAACAGTGTTCGCAACAGCAGTGTAAGAAAGTTCAAAGTAATACATTATTTGAGGGTCCAAAGCTGGGGGATGATTTTGAGAGCGGCGGGGATGCAAAGTCGGTGTCACCACCATTATCGATGTGGCTTCCCTCTTGTAAGACTGCAGAGGCGCTACCGTTCAGTTAGTAGCGTTGTCTTCAAATTTGAATTCCGCGCCGACCAATCCAATGAACTCCCTCGTGGCTATATGGTTAGCGTACGTGCCTTTGATGCTAGAGACTCGAGTTCAATTTCGGTGGGAGCTCTTAAGCTGTCTCCGCGTCTCATATTGCCTAGGTACTGAATGACATGATAAACCTTAAATCAACCAAAAGTTTTTTTAAACTTTTATTTAAGTTTTTCTTTTTAAAGTTAAATAAATAAATAGTAAACTAGGCAAGGGTAAAGAGGTAAATTCAAGTTCAGTTTGGAAGTTTACCTATTAAACGAGAGTCATTTACATCTAATTCTACTTCCCAGTTAATCCATTTTTTTAACAGTATATGACTTGTATTATGAAAGAAAATATGACTAATTAAATTTTATTTACAAGGTAACCAAAAAAAAATCTTGTCGTTTTTGACGTCCCATTAATCATGCTCTCACAGAGAGGAAACCAAATGACGCAACTGATTCGCGTGTATTTGTTGTATAACTTCAAAATGGGTCTGTGGTTTTAGCTGCTGTATCAAGTTTCCACATATGCCAGTATGTAGGGAGAGTGTCGTGAATGAACGCGCTGCCAGGCATTGGTTCCAGAAATTCCGTTCGGGAGATAGCGTTTTGGATGAACCTCACAGTGGACGACCACATGTGTTGGATGACTAGCCCTGAAAGCAGCTATCAAGGACAGTGGTCTGACGTGTGATGAGCTTGCAGAAAGGTTCCATGTTTCCGCTGAAACAGTCAGACTGTACCTGCGTGGGAATGGGAAGTCATACAAGTTAAGTAAGTAGGTGCGCCATACATAGTCTACAGCCTACAGTGACAGCTTGTTTATCCTTGCTCATTCGCACCTGAACACACTCATCTTTGATCGCTTGCTCACTGGTGACGAAAAGTGGGTCCTCTATGATACTCTCAAGCGCACCAGACATTGGTTGTCACCACCTGCTCCTTACACTTCAAGACCACTTCTGCACCCACGAAAGGTTATAGGTGGAATTGTCGGCAAGTGGTGCATTACTAGCTCCTTCCACCTGGTCAGACCATCATTCCTGATCTCTACTCTCAGCAGTTGCAAAAGGGTGCACCGTGCATTGCAGCAAGAGCCGACATTGGCAAATCACAAGGGTATGTTGTTCCTGCACGATAATGCCAAGTCATGTAGCAGAGAAGACGCTGCAGACCCCTCAGCAACTTGACTGGGAGACATTGCCATACACCATATTCACTGGACCTTGCATCAACAGATTCACACCTATTTCATTCTCTCGACAACCTCCTCCGTGGAAAATCCTTCGCAAATTAGGGAGACGTGCAGATCGCACTCACGGATTTCTTTGCATTCACGACCGCCGAGTTTTATCGCCAGGGGTTGTGCAGCTGCAGGAACTTTGGGAAAAGATGTCTGGTGCTGTTGGAGATTACTTCGAAACTTAAAGGTACTGTAACAAACCTACTACCTAACTACTTAGTCTTCGGTGTCGTCACTGGGAGAGGGGCTATAAAATTCTCCCTCCATTTTATTTAGTATAATAAAGGCATGTTTTATTGGGAAGGTAGCGCATAAAAATTCCGATATTACCTTAGTAGTGGGATCGAACCCAATTTTCTACAATAAGCAATTATGATGGCTCTTATCTTCGCATTCATCTATCTGTAAAATATAGGTATATTCTAGGATACAGAAGTGAAACTCAATGATTATAATAAAATAACGATTTATGAAAAATCTTAACTGCATCAAAATTATGAACAAGAAACAATTAACCAACTGAATATCTGATTGGACCTTACAAACTGCCATAAGGGCTTTAGACTACATTGATTAATCATAAGCAAATGGTCCAATAACCAAAATAAAGAATTAATTCCTACTCACCAGTTTGAAGATTCCGAACTATAAGCATCAAATATAGTTGGATACGACAATATATAATATATCTCACCAATATATTGATAGCATATTAACAACTCACTTTTTCCCTATATATGCCACTATCAATTAGACTTTTCAGACTACTTTAACTATATATCTCGGAAAATTTTAAACCACTTCACTTTTTTAAAAAACAAAACTATTTGAAAAATACACTTATCTTTTCCAACTTTCGTTAATATTTTAATATTCCAGACTAAACCATTGGTATCAATCGGAATTATAGCGACGTACATTCGATAAGCAACTTGAAAAATTGACGTATTAGATGAACTATTCCTATAGTTTCAGTAGACTTTTTCCTAGTTTGGCTTTCAGAATGATTATGACGCTATCGCCTGTAAAGCGCTATAAGTACAAAATAATTGTACTGGTCGCCGCTAATGGCGCTACTAGTAACTAGTGCGTAGCTGACAAAAGTTTTTTTTTTTTTTTTTTTTTTTTTTTTTTTTTTTTTTTTTTTTTTTTAATCCTAAATTAATGTAACTCATTACAGTACATACCGTTCATTGTATTACTCGTTGTTATTACTGCTCCAGGACGGCAAGAACTCTTTTGGTTACCTTGTACTTATGAGAAAAAAAATCCATTCTGGTTATATAGACAGAACATTTTTCTGAAGTCTTGCATTACATCCAGTATTATTCCGAAGGTTCTGAACTGGAAGTTGTCCACTTTTTTGGATCAAAAGATCCAATATATTTCAATCGAAAATTTTCTTGTAAGCTCCATATCTGGAGAACTACATATATTGTAGCCAAACCCAAACTATCAGTTAACTCAATAATGTGCTTATTCCATAGAAAATACAACTCCTCGATTTAGAGGCCGTTCAAAAATTTTGTGGCTTCCAAAACCTAATTATTGGCCGTGATCGCAATAATTTGATCCATTTTTGGTTTTCCTAGAATTCTTTTTTCTGAGTATTTCCCAAAGAACTTCATTCTGTCTGTGATTATGATCAATAATTTTTATTCGACACTTAGAAACCACATTTATCTACTTCAGAGGGTGAATGAGGTAAGGCTAAAACTATTTTATCAGTTTCTGAACTATTTGTGATTTTATGTAGGAGTCGGGATAAAGATTTTGTTTAACTTTATTGTTTTGAATTTCAGAAGAAAACTGGGCGTCGTAAGTCAAACAAAAACGCCATATTGGCTGACGCAGAAGTTAATCAGAATGGTGTTAACGGAACAGTTGGGTCGAAAGTAGACGTAAATGGAACAGAAGTATGTGATAATGCGTCTGAATCAAGTAAAAAGGACATTTCGGCTGCTAATGAAATGGAGGAAATTGATTCCACGTTAACTGGTCTAAACTTGGACAGCGCAGGCTCAGGATCTGCTAGTGATGAAAGTGACGTGTCAGACATGGATGATCGACTGTGGCCCTCGAAACCAATCCCACCACCACCCCTGGTACGAAATAATAGAAAAAGAAATATTAAGAAGGGAACGTGGAAGAAGTGGACTGATGAAGCTGAAGATGCGAGTGAACCGTGGCTAGGATGGAAAAGTGTTCTTTTGTCAGATGTAAAAGTGAAGTTGCCAGATGATTATAGTGGCGATGAAGAAGAGGGTTGGCTAGGCTGGTAGTTTCAACTTCTGTGTGTCTGAGTGTGTGTGTGTGTGTGTGTGTGTGCATTTTATATGTAAAAGAACTATCTGTTTGTTCTGTGACAGTTATTTAGATGATAAAATTTTTGTGTCTTAAAAAAGTTTAATACAGTGGATATTGTCCTCCAAATCGGTTCTTCCCAGTACCGTTCACTTTTAATGTTAAAATTTCAATTCTGGATTAATTTGCTGTTGCTTAAATATTTCATATGCATTCAAAATATTAGTAATCTCAGAACAACAGTGAAATAACAGGAAAAAAAGTCAGCGGATACACGAAATCTGTTCTCTCGCTTGTTGAACCAATTAAGCTACAAGAACACGAATATTACTTTAACGAAATCTAAGTTTTTGTGTTCGTTTTTGCTTGGAGATAATATTTATCATTGATAATACATCTACAACAATTTTTTGTTATATTTAGATCATGTACAGATCTTGAATAAATAACTTCAATATCGCCTAGTATTTTCAGTATTTTAAAAGCACGTCTGGATGGTTCTACAATTAAATTGTAGATCTTGTCTTACGTAGTCATGGTGCTAAAAACTAACATTGAAAATCTACGCTGAAAATAAATAAGATATGCATTTTCAATAATAATGCTAGTAAGATGTGCATTTTCTTTCTTTCTTAAAGATTTAGCGAAAGTTCTTATAATGTGCATTTTAGTTATCTGATTTTATTTTCTGCTAAGTCATTGTTATATATATAAAGTATTATGGTGGTCACCCTTTTCAGCATATTCTCAAGTACTGAATTATAGTTACCAAGGCCATGACATTACAACCTCCAAACTGAGCAATGAAGATTTCCTCAGTATCACTGATTATTTCTAACCCCTCTAATAGATAAAGTTCTTTTGTTTTTCTTTTCAGTTGTAATATTTTCATAAATGTGAAAAAAGTACTGTGAATCTCGGTAAATGTGGATTGGTTAATGATAATAAGATATGTAAAGCGTTGCTCTAAATATGTAATTGCCACTGGATAATACCACCAGGCTTTCAAGGAGGAGAAAGTTTATTATTATTATTATTTTATTTTATTTTAAAGTAATAAAGTACTCCTGTGTGAACTAATGAATGAAGCAAATAATACTGAATTATTAAACCAGTTCAAAATCAATTATATATGTATATCAAACTTGGATTATTCTGAACAAAAGATAAATTAATTGTGAATTTTTTGTATTTTGTTTTTATTTTTCTATTTTGCTATTCACGCCGCTGTGTTAAGATGATAGCACTTGCATGAAATAGCGGTTGGCAATAGGTCAATAAAGAATGCCTTTGAATACACAAAGTGAGTGGCTTTAAAGAAAAATAATACACTATCAATATGTATTTTGTATGTACAGGGTGTACAGAAGTAGTGACTCACCATTTGAGTGATCAGTACATTTTTATTATAAACAAGAATAATATGAAATAAAATTGTATTATAGGTACACAGAAATTATGTAAAAATCAAGTGATTTACACTATCTAATCCCTATTCTCCATTTGGAGGTCCACCTAACATTGATGCATGCCTGCATCCGGAGACGCATATTTCTGCACGCATCTCTGCACCCCAAACAATCAAACTAGGACTCTGGTGATCATGTTCAGTCACCACATTGGATTTTCAAGAGGCCAGTACACACAGTTGTGATGGTTCACTGACCCTAACACATGGAACTTTGCCTCGTCCGTCCAAGCTATGTGGTTCTCGAAGTCAGGAGTTCCTTCCACCGTTCGCAGGTAACACTCAGCAAACTCGATACGGTGATCGGGATCGTCCTTATTAAATGAGTACAGCTCAAAAAGAAAAAACACCATTATACAAAAAAAAAAAAAAAAAAAAATCAATCGTACAGCCTAACCTACCGCATCTAACAACAAATGAGTCACTACTTCTGGGACACTCGGTAAAATCAATTAGGAGGAAAAAAATAGTTGTTATAGGTAAGACATAATGGTTGTTTTATGTTAATGATTAAGTTTCGTTTTTAAAATAAAGAAGTAATATTGATATTATTTGTGAAATGTAAATCTGATGTCTAAGCAAAATATGATAAAGATTATTAAGGAGTGGAACCAGAACTTGACCATTTTCAGAGAACTTGCGTTAAAAAACGAAGTGAAATGTAAATGGAGGGATTAAAGTTTTAGATGACAGTATTTTGAAAAATGAATGTGCAACTGTTTCTTTACATGCCTTTCTGACTATTACTGACAGGTTTACGTGCTGCTAGTTGGGGGGAGATGATCCCATCCACCAACGTCCTCTAGCACGTTTGGCGGTCTACACTATGGATCTTTGAATCTTAAAAACACTAAAAATTAACTGTGTTGAAAGCTATCGTACAGACACCATAAAATTTCCGATTTTGTTTGTTTTCTTGTTTTGGCTATTTTGATGTCTATTACTTTGTAAACATTATTTTCTTTGTATATAATTTATTATTACTAAATTCGTACTATTTTGATTTTGTGACAATGAATGTGTATATCCGATACATATGTATTAATATACATGATAAGAAGGGCTGTAATGTGTATAAAGTGGTGAAGAAATCAGTCGTAAAATTGTGACTCATTCTTACTGAAGGAAAAAAAAATGAACTCGGGAGCACACACATGGTTTGCGTAGAAGGAACAGTAGAGAAATTTCCGTTTAAGAGGTCAATTAAACATATATTTATGCTGGTATATCTTTCAGCCATAAGTCGATATTTTCTACTGAAATCTTAGGCATATTTCGAGTCCTTGAACAAGTCTTCCTATAGGTAAATACATTGAAATAATAATAATTATCGTACCTTGTAGTCTAAGTTGTTCGTAAGCTAGTTTAACGTACAGTATGTTTACGAAATACAGTCTGAATTAAATGGTGAATAGTGTATGTCTAATAATAATAATAATCATAATACAAAAATAGAAACCATAATAAATACAGGGGGATTTATTACTTATTATTTCGGAATGGAAGAGCATTGTGCAAGGCGGTTTAACAAGTTAACACTCGAAATTATACCCTGCTTACTCAAAAATATTTCAGAAGCGTTAGGAAGGGATTCTGTAGACGGAATTCGCGTAATAACTTTATTAAGAAAACGCTCTTTATAGATCTGTTGGCGTGTCCTTGGTAGATGAGGTCTGGTTCAGCTCCCGGTGGAAGAGCTTGGGATACACTAGAGTTGTTCAACTGTAGGTCTTCTGTATAGTCTCACTGTTTACAAAAGACCTAAATATGAAATAATCAAAGGAAAACGTCTTGTGTATCTTCGTGATGATTTTAAGCATGAATTTTTTTGAAATGAGCACGGCTTAGTTTTCGAATATAGTAGTTTATTACTACCTTTTGTATTTGTTAGGTTCCGAGGTAAGAGTAGTCACGCATCTTGCTTTTCCGACTTCCAGGATTCGTTTGTACGTATCATACATTCCCATGTGTGATGCAAACTAGCTAAATCGTCATAGTTTCGTTTTAGACTTCAGAATCAGCATGTAATTTTTTCTGCTGCTATGGAATTTTAAGTTCATGTTTATTATAATAGTATTATCTCCATCTTTACACACTGATCCTTAATTGGTAAGAAGAGAAAAAGTATGTGAAGTCTATTTTTGTATGTAAATTGCACGAAATACCAAAGTTTGATAGGTAATTTAGTTCTTTATAGTGAGATGATTCTTGAGTGCAATTGAGAGGTTTTTTTTATTATTATTAGTTTTTATCTTCTTTGTAAATTGTTTGTTTTAGTTACAGCCAAGTTTTACTTCCTAGAAATACAAGGATTGCTCATTTGTATACTTTCTATTATTATTATTACTGTTAACATTTGTAAAAACAAAGAATATATCGAGAAAATAAATTTAGGATTTAAACTTCCAGTTTTTTTTTTTTTTTTCTTGTTCGATTGTTTATGTTTACAGACAATTTTGTGCCTTTCATTGAAATACTGAATTTTTTTTTTTTTAAGTAACTAAACTTAAGGAACAAAATTCGAGGATTACTGCGGCTGAGAGCATAGGAAGTATTGTAAGACAGAATAGAAAGATTTCTTAAAGGTATTCTCACCTGAGAAATTCATAAGTATATTACGTCACCTCTTCTGTCTATAAAATTTTATTTAAGGACACATCCATCATTAACAAGAGCACCAATTACTGGACCAGGATAGTAGCCGAATCTCTTCCCATAGTTCATGAACCGAACAACGTTAAAGAGACACTGGATTTCAACTCAGCCCTCTGTGGAATCCGGTCATCAGTACCACAGCAAAGAAAATGAGACACAAACATCCAGATAACCCTCAGCCAATCAGTACCACGGACTACGGAACATAACCAGCCAATCACAGCTCCAGTTTTCAGATTGAATCAGCCAATCAGGAACCAACATTTTCAGCCAATCAGGAACCAGCATTTTCGCCAGTCCAGAGTATATATTACTTATATCCGCTGATCTCTACATAATTGCCCTGATGATGAGAACGATGACAGCTCTCGAAACGTTGGCCTATCCACCAGTTTTCACCTGGCTGATTGCCCGAGAAGAACTTTATCATATACGCCGCCAGGAAAGCTTCAAATCTTATTGTAGAGGTGGTTTCATGGCGTAACCATTAGGAAACAAAGGGTTAAAATAATTGAATTCCAAGTAATGAGTTCTCAGAAGCCATCTATACAATTTTTCAGTACATATTTTTTAAAGTATACTAAGAAATAGAGCAGAAAATTTTGCACATAATAATTTGAATTGATAAGTGGGCTTTGTGGTGGACAAACATTTGGTGCGTGGGTTTTTAGGGGTTCTCCCGTTTCCTCGTACTGTCTTCATTCCACAATTTCGTTTTTCCTTAGTTTCGGCGGATAATCGTGAGTCATTAAACATACATTTATTTATTTAGTGAACAAACAAATTCCCATCTATAGCATAACTTTGCCATTTTACACAGGGAAATGTTGACAGAAAAAAAAAAAGTCAACAGTGTGCAAAAGTGGTGATATTTGGTCAAAACTCGTTTAATTAATCCGTCAAACACTCGGTAGCTCGAAAAAATGTCCACATCAGTTGTTAGATTATAATAATAGTTCGGTATTCTGTATATTAAAAAAAAAAAAAAAAAACACTCTGTATAACTGCCAACCTAGGACGGATATTTCCTGAATAGTACTTCCAATCTTAAGTTCCCATTAACTATTTTATGAAGAAATAAATACTATATGTAGACTGACTAGAAAGTCCGTGCTAAGTGCCGAAATGAAAATGCTGAGTAAAAAGCCAAGATTTTACTTCAGAACTGGTGGCACATACGCCATGCACATTCTTCTGTTGATCATTTGAACTACTTCCAACGATTTTGAAAATAAAAATGTATTCGTATTTCATGTTCATTTTATAAATTTAGCTATTTGGCATAAATAGATAATACAAAAATGAATATTTTGTCAAATGAAAGATTTTCTTAGGATATATATTTTTTTTTTTTTTTTAATTTTAACTAAAGCGGCCACATTTACGTAAAAGGTGCTAATAATATAATGTGTAAAACGTACTTAGACCTTTCTTCTTAAAAAAAGAAATTTAAAATCGGAGCAAAGTTATAAGGGGCTAAACGAACGATAACTCATCATTTTCCCCCACCCCCTCCCATTCGCGGGTCTGACATGTCCACCACCACTTTTCTCATTCCCTACCTTATAAGGAACAAATCCACAATACACTACCTTTAAATTGCACACGGGATACCACTAGAAAACCCACTAAATCTGTTAAAAAATCGTCATTTTGTTTTTAACATCCATTTTGATTGAAATGTTTTTATACTTTGTAGTTTGTCTACATATTTTGTATTATTCTGAATTTCATGGATTATTTACACTACAATCCAGAGACAATGTTTCTGAAAGAAGTATCAAAAGAGTATTGGAATTAATGCTCGTTCGACAGAATGTATTATTTTTAGATAAAGAATTCATAAAATGAAGAAATAATATGGGTTTGGTACTTAATCTAAATGAAATATTCTACTTAATCTGATTTTTAGATAAAGAATTCATAAAATGAAGAAATAATATGAGTTTGGTACTTAATCTAAATGAAATATTCTACTTAATCTGATTTTCTGTTCTAGATGAAGGTCTAGATAGATAGAAAGTAGTACTTAAGAACTTTATAAAATATCTAGCTCCCATAATTGTGAGAAGCTGAAAGGTACGGACATACCAATGGGTGATGCTGGATGGATGGTATGGAAGTGAGGCTGGACACTTCCATGACGTCGGCACGTCAGTGATGACTTCAGGAGGGAAAGAAATCTCTCTAGTATCTTATTTCCAGTGGCACATGGAGGCATAACACGAGTTGCCAGTATTTTCGCAGTAGTACTTCATCCCACAAGCATTGGAAGTTTCCTCAGGGGAAATATGAAATTATCACTACGACACATGGATTATGTGATGTGATGTCCACCTGGCTTCGGCCGTCTTCACCCTTCAGGTCCTACTTGGCAGAGGCTTTGTGAATCTATGTAAATATATTTGTACGAGTGTAAAACGAGAGAATGAAAATAAAAATGAAATGAAATCTTTAAGTTTTACGTCCCACGAATACGCCGGTTAGGCTAAAGGAGACGGTGATGATGAGAGATGAGTGAAATGGTGGAATGAAGAAAGTGGGAGGAAACGTGAGAACCCCGAGAAAACCCACGAGCACGGTGTTTGTCCACCACAACGTCCACACGGCGCGACCTGGGATCGAAAACGAGAGAATGAATCCAGCCTATATGATAAATTTAAGTCAGGCCATCCGGTTTGGTAGCTAGACCTTAGCGACTACACAGTAGTTTATATATATATGAACGGTGAATTCTCATAACGAGTAATTAAGTAATACTGTATTTAAAGATTTGTTAATTTTGAGAGCTCCTTCGTGGCTAAGCGGTTAGCGTACGCGCCTTTGACATGGGAGATCCGGGTTCGACTCCCCGCGGGAGCTCATGTGGTTCGGATTCCACGTTAATCAGTAGGTCCACGTCTCATATAGCCTCGCTGCTGAGAGAGACGTTAAACTCAACTTGTTAATTTTGATACCGCTGTTGAAATTGTCAGTGTTATTTTTGTAGTAGTTCTATGTCTTTTTAATGGCGAAACTAGATTCCAATATTTCTTACATCCTCATATGTCGTAGGCGCGAATCCTAATATATGCTTTCTTCGTAGGAAGAATCTCAAATATCATTGGAGAGATGGATTGACCATACGGATGGTGATGGGTTCAAGTTCTCGTCCAAGTTCGTTCTGTTATATATTGGCAGGGACTTTATACATATATAAATCATGGAAAAGCAAATTCACACTTGAATCTATCCAATCTTCTTATGTTAACAAATAATTACAGTCAATTGAGAACGACCAGCAATCTACTTCCATACAAGTTACGAATTTCCTCACTCAGCAGCGCTTGACAAATCTTTTTATTCCTTGTGTTCAAGTGACGGAGGCAGGGGAGATCCAGGACGAACTTCTGGGGGGGGGGGTTATAATACTGCTACTTAGAGCTACTTTTAAGAGCTCCAAACTCTGAGATGGGGTTTTATTTATATATATAAAATAAGAAAGTTTCCTCTTCTGGGGGGGGCGATTGACCACCCCTGGATCCGCGACTGGGCGGAGGAGTGGGAAGAAAGAGGACCATGAATGACTGACAAAACGCAAACATGATTCGTAAAAATAACGTAATAGAAAGATGATAGTGGTTCATACAATTGAATTCGATCTATTTGCACGATGGTAGAAGTGTTGTTTGAAATGTTCCGAATCTGTTTTAAATTTTCCTATGAAAAGTGAAGTATCGCTTATTTTTCTTTTCTTTTATTGTAAGTGTGCGTGGAGAATATGGTAGAACTTTCGTATTTTATCATGTAAATGAAATGGAACATGCGTAGTTACTACAATCACGCACTGAGACTTATTGTGTTGTTAGTACTTCCGCACGCTCGTTACTCTTAAATGGATGCGAATTTTAAAATTGTTTTTTTGCAATAGATAGATAGAGCAATTTACTCGGACCAGTTCGTTAATAGAGTGAATCTGTTAACATCTTAACGGGTAACGCTGACTAGTGGTGGACATAAATATCCCATACATATATTTCGTGTGATTCTCTTTACTGTCTTTACCAGAGTTTATTCAAAAGCACTTTATACTTATCAGTGTATGCTATATTTCATTTACCTAGTGTTTAGTAAGATCAATGTAAAAGTTCTGTCAATTACATTTGAAAGTGAATAGTAACTGAATATTACAGTACCAATAGTGAATGAACTTAATAAATATAAAATACAGAAGAAGGTATTTTTCTGTCTGTATTTTATAAATATTGAAGTAACAGTCGGAAGCGTGCTCGCACATGCCTTTGATATTACTTACAACCGATGCTTTTTTTATACAAGCCACTATTTGGTACTGCAAATTATTATTGGTTTCAGTATACTAAAGAATAATAGTTCATATACATTCTTTTTCTGATACCAATTGCTCTTTAAAATAATGACAAAAGTGGCTGTAGTACTAAGGATCACGGGCGTCGTTACAGAAAGGGGCGAAGGGTCATATCCTACACAATAAATTTCTAGGCGAACCTAGGAGCTGTCTTGGGAAGTAACGTAACGCAAGTAACGCGTTACATTTTTTACAAAGTAACTGTAACGGTAATGCGTTACAAAATTTTTAACTAACGTACCTAGTTTGCCGTACTTTTTCGCGTTACGTTTCGGATGAGTAACTACAATATATGTCTATTTTTTTTTCGGAAACAAATGTTTCTTTCCTGTAAGTAAATTTCTCAGAATGAAGCAATGGAACATGAACTACCTATGTCAGTGACCGACACACAAAGAAAAGATAAGATCATAGTGCCACTTGCTGTTTTTGGAAGATGAGAACAGCCTCAGGGAAATCACGTGTACTGATTGCAAGCACCCGGAAGATTTTGTCTTAGATTTTGACAGCTTCAAATCAATACATTCAGTAAGTGAACTACTAGTGCAATGGTACCGATAGTCTATCTTACTTTGATTAGTGTTGTTTTTAAAGATGGAGAACAAAAATATTTTATCGTTCGAACATTTGAAAGAATACTTTTTCTTAAAAGCTGATGATGATGGTGGACAAAATTTAAAAGTAAAGTGGTGCCCCGACAGGAAATATTTATCAACAACTAGGGTGACATGATTAATGATATATAGTAAGGGGTTAATATGAATGAACGGTGTTCTGATGAACACGCCTACTTTATTGATGTAATGTTGATGGTATGTAATATTAGAGTTCTTTCAGATCAGGTTTCGCATCCTAGAGTCCCGTTGGTTATAGAGTTTGGAACAACTAGCTTAAAAAGCATGTATCGATTTTCGAGTTACTGGCAAGTTATGAGTCACCCCCAGTTCATGTATTCTCATTAATGCTTCTCTCTGTATTTTTAATTTTACACAACAACATTCTTATTTTTATATAATTAGTCTAACAGAATCAGCCATTTTTCTAACGTATAGGGATGGACACGAGTCGAGTTAAAACTCGACTCGAATTCAAATCAAGTTTCGACTCGATTCAAATGTAATATTCTCGAGTCGAGTTCCGAGTCGATTCACTGTTTTTAGCGTCGAGTTTGATAAATGGCTCGCTCGTTTTAACTCGTTTTGAAATCATGTCCTGATTACACTGAAAAGCGAAAGCCATTAGAAATGTAAGCTAAGTAGTAATATGAAATTCTTTTAGTATTGTTCACGAGAGGGAACACTGCTCGCATCTCGTCCCGTCTCGATAGCGAGACCACAAGAGATTTTTTATAACAAGCTCAGTTTGTCTCGGCTCAACTGAGCCGATGGCTCGAACCGGCTTGCTTCGGGTGAACCATCGGCTCAAGCTGGCTTGGATGGGATAAGTCTTCTGCTCGGTTCGGCTGAACTGGGCCGAGGACTCTAGCCGAGTCGGTTGGTTGAGCTGTTGGCTCGGATCACTTCTCGGTTCGGGTCGATAGTGAATGAACTGTGAACCGAGCTGCTCGAGTCGTCGTCGATTCTAAATCTGGGACGAGCAGTTTTAAAGATATTTGGCCAATGCCCTGTAACTTTTAACAATGTTTGGCTCGACCCCGAATATTCAACCTAAACCCTCAATCCAAATTCAGAAGCTCGTGAACAATGTCCTTGACTCCTACCGAGGTTGGCAATTAACTAATTTTTTAGTATCCAAATACAAACTGCCTATCCTTCATGTTTATACACAGTGTTGTTATAATAATAATAATAATAATAATAATAATAATAATAATAATAATAATAATAATAATAATAATAATAATAATAATAATAATAATAATAATAATAATAATAGCGGTAGTAATAGTAGTACGGAAAATTCAAGTAATATTTTTTTCACGTATTCAAATTTTCGGATCTAAAAGTAACGCGTTACTTTCGAAGTAAAGTAACAGTTACTTTTTTGGGGCAAGTAACGCGTTACATTTTAAGAGAAAGTAAAGTAACTTGTAACGCGTTACATTTTTACAAGTAACTTACCCAACACTGCCTAGGAGATTATTGTTTCTTCTCATTCAATATTATAACCCAATATTTTGAATGTCTTTTTCGTATTTCGGAGGGAGGTGTATATATATATATATATATATATATATATATATATATATATATATATATATATATATATATATATATATATATATATATATATATATATATATATATATATATATATGGGTTGGGAGAAAGATATACGTTTCTTAGTCTGTTTCTTGATTAGTTGGAAAAAACGTTTTCTTTTAATGTTCTTTTGTTAAGAACTAGAATCCGAAACGCCATCACTTTCTTCCGGGTGGTAACTGGAACCAGAGTCCGAAAGTAAATCACTGATACTGAAATCGGATAATTCATTTAAGGTGCTGCACACAAAATTTACTTCCATTGTCATTACTCCAGATTATGTTCAAGGCATATAAGCGTTTAAACTAAAACATCTAAATATGAGCAACAAGTGAATCTCTGTCTGTTTTGGTTTCTCCGTTATCATGGTTGGACGTTCTAGATGATATAATGTGGAAACATTTCATGACTTTGTCGTCAAGTCGGCACGGGTTAACGTTCTCGTAGGGAGCTGCTGTTTCACTAATGCGTGTTTATAGTCACATAGAAATACAATTAGTGGATGTGCGTATCGTAACACGAAATTACCTTATTTAAGGGACACCCTAATATATATAGGGGAGAGGTGCCGAATATCGCACCCATTTTATTTTTCGTACGTAGCGAAGCAGAAATAGTTGAAAATGAAAACAGAACAAGGACAAGGCAAAGGATGGAGTGTTTGCCAACTCGTGTGATGCCTAGAATGGATTTCAATACATTACATACTTGTACATAACGTTTTAAACAAAAGTCTACGATTTTCCGAGTTGAAAACAAGTGTGCATAATATCGTACCCCGGTGCGATATTAAGAACACATTCTGTAAGGGAATAATTTGCAAGACTTTGTACCCGAAAACAAGAACAAGAAGTTATAATGAGGCATGTAATTAAACAGAGGCTTCTTACATGTTAACATGCTACAACTATTAAGGCCTCTTACATGCTAAAATAGAAAAAAAAACATGTTTGGTATACATTCTAAAGCACACAACACATTCTTGTACAAATTATCCAGAAATGGAACATAGACATTGCAGAATAGCCTACATGTGTGCTACAAATTACAAATGAAACATCGAAATTGCATAGGGCTACACAGCTAGGAATATTCAATGAAATATGGAATGGATGCTTTGAGAAAACTTTAGAAAAGATGTAGTTATAGAAGAGGCGAAATAAAAAAAAACGATGCCGCCAATGCGGTTCAGTGTTCACGTCAAATTCAATGTGAAAGTGATTATTCTAATGTTCCAAACACAAATCACCCACAAACTGCTTGTAGTCGTCAGTACTCGTGAATAGCTCATGCCACCAAGAGCTACACTGAATACAACGGATCCATTTTTCGCCTCCTTTGTCACGTGAAAATGTTCCGTTACAATAAGGGCATTCTCAGTCTTCATTTTCACTGTCTTCATCAGTTGACACTAAATGAAAAGACATATCCAAATCTTGATCACTGGTTTTGCTAGGGCTTCTCTCCCGTGTTCTTTTCTTCCCCTTCTTTAACGTTTGTTTATTCTCTGTACGAACGTGTGTCCTTTCTAATTCGCTTTGCTGCTTTCTTTTCATTTTGTTTGACTGTTCCTTTTTGAGATGCGCGTTGCAAATCTTCAGTGAGTTTATTTTTATATGGTGAGCTTGTTAGAAGAGTAGCAGAACCACCTCGTCTTCCTCTATACGTACCAGGATTACTTAGAACATGATGAGGCACTGGACTTATATCCGATGGTAAGACGAGCGACTATGCACTGGAGGTGCATCCATTTGAAGAATGCGAAGACTGGTTGAACGTATCGGTGTTTCCTAAATAACTGCCTTCAAAAGTCGTTGAAGAGTGAGCAGCAGGTGACTCATGCAAGCCTAATGCTGTAGATGTCTTGGGGTCTTCTATTGGTGATGTAGGCCTAAGTGTTCTCACGTGTGTGGAAGCCACAGTCCCTCCGTTTGCTGCTTCCTTGCTGACTTCTTCGTTTGCTTCAGCAATGTATTCATGCTCAGGAAATATATTGCGATCGCAAGAATACAGACCAGTCACTCGATATCCATTGGCAGCTACTTCAATTGTGGCAGCCTTTTTGTAAGCTTCTCCAAACAATGCTGCAACTTCGTAGTGGGTAACTGCTGTGTGTTTGTTATGTTTGAGCCATGTCTCTATTGCTTGCGCATAATATGTCTTCAGTGGTTGCATAAAAGCTCTGTCGAGAGGTAGCAATTTATGTGTCGTGTCTGGTGGCAAAGAACAAATGTGAACACCATTCTCGCATGCCAATTGAAGCAACCTAACATTGCTCGTATGTGAGTAATGGCCATCCAGAATAAGAATAACTGGATTATCTTTGGAGGGTCTGACGTTCGTTAAGAACTGCTTCTGGAACCATTTAAGGAAACTATCAATTTGTATCCAGCCTGAGCTGTGTCAATGAGCGATGGTGCCATAAGGGGCACCATCCAGAAGTTCCTGCTTCATATTCTTTCTAGGATATACAATAAGGGGTGGTACAAAATGCCCTGACACACTCATGCATGAAACCACTGTGGCTAGGGAACCACGTTCCGCGGACGAAACTGAACCAACTTGCCTTTTCCCTTTAAGAGCAATCACCTTTGTTGTTTTGTGCTGGACGATGGTAAGGCCTGTTTCGTCAACGTTGTAAATTTTTGATGGGTCATAATGCACAATGTCAACCAGTGGTTCGTATATATCAAAAAATGCATTAACCTTTTCTTGAGTGAACCCCTTAAGTCTAGCAAGACTTGTCGGTTGATGTTTTTCTAGAGTGAGCTTTGGATTGCGAGTCATAAAGCCACGAAACCATTTAGCATCAGCTGACTAATCGTTCTTCAGAAATGGATGCGGAATTGATTTCAGCGAGTTGAAAAGCTAAAAGTTTGATATGCTTGGCCGTTAAACCAAAAACCACAGATTCCATATCTACACAATACTTCACTAATTCACTTTCCAGATTGTATCCAAGAGTTGGTTTTCGCCCTAATCTAATGAAAACTAGCTTATCTATATCCTGTTCGGCACAACCCACACGGAACATGCCCTGTACAGCCTTATGTGACATCATTCCAGGGTGAAAAGTGCTATTCGTAATATCGCACCCGTGCGGTATTTGGAACATATGCAGGGTGCGATATTCGGCACAAGTGGGCATGCTAACATGGCGCCTACTTCTACCAACACATTTGGTATCCACTTCGCAATATACACTTTACACTATAACTAGGTAGTTATACATACCATTTATGCACTAATTATATGATTATATCATACATTTGACTGCAAAATATATCGTTGACGACAATCTTGCAAAATATTTTGACCTTCACCAAAATAACAACAGCTCGTGCTTTTCTTCCACCTGCACACAGCGCGGCGAAACTCCGTTTACTGGAGTAGATACCACAGCCGATTATAGTACACGTGTTAACACCAGAGTGCAGCACTCCCCGGCCGAAATCCAACGGGGTACGGAATTAGGAAGGGGTGTGATAATCGGCACTTCTCCCCTATATATATATATATATATATATATATATATATATATATATATATATATATATATATATATATATAGGATGTTCATTTATTATGTAGCTAAAATCCACTGGTGAAGTCCTCACACCTAAACAATTTTAAAAATCCATACGAACATAGAGCGAAAAATGTGTTGTTTCAAAGTTACGAGATGCCGAAATGCTCGAAAATTATGAGATATCAAAGGCGAATAATAATAAAAAAAAAAAAAAATAATAGAGAAACTAGTACATGGTATATCTAAATAATCATGTTTCAAAGTTGGGTTGTACCGGCGCACATTATTTTAGAGGGAGAGGTGGAAGAGAAGAACCTATACCGCAGTCCCTCTCTATATACGAAAACTTCCTGAGTTAGCCCCTGTGTTAAATTTCTTCTATCAAATGAAAACAAACGAAAACATACGTGCAGTTAAAAATAACTTGCGAATGTGGAATGTGGCATGTCCCCCCAGTATTTACGAACTATCGACGCCAGTGCTAAGTATTAAAATATGTAACGCTTTTGTCAGTTTGGCAAGTTGAGTTCACAGTTTACTAATCTAAATTGAACTACTTGACTCCTGTCATTTGAGAATAACATAATTCACTACAAATTCCTTTTTTCTTCTTATTGATATCTCTAATTAATCATTTAGTT